>NC_050576.1:432589759-432954759 GCF_011100635.1 Trichosurus vulpecula | reverse complement strand
CACGTCTTTCCCTCAACATAAAAGACTGAAAAATGTAGATGATATAAGGTCTCATTGGGTTTATTGTTTGTTGACTATATTAAAAAACAAACAAACATTTGTTTTGGTTTGTTAAATTTAATTTTTTTTCCACTTAGAAGTCTGTTTTCTTCTATTTCCTCATGCAAACAAAACAAAACCTTTGTAATAAATATGCATAGTCAAACAAACAAACTCCCTCTCTGGCAATGCCCCAAAAATTTTTATCTCAATATTCACCCTGAGTCCATCGCCTTTCTGTCAGGAGAAAGGTGGCATGTTTCATCATCATCGCTTTGGAATCATGGTTGGTCATCACACTGATCAAGGTTCCCAAGTTCTCAAAACTGGTTATCTTTACAATGTTGCTTTCATTATAAAATTGTTCCCCTGGTTCTGCTTACTTCATTCTGCGTCACTTCATACATACCCTCCCAGGTTTCTCTGAAGTCATCCCTTTAATCATTTTTTGTAGACTAATGGTATTACGTCACATACATACATACCATGATCTGTTAGGACATTCCCTAATGATGAGCAAGATGTTATTGTTCTGTTCTTTTACATCACAAACAGAGCAAGCATTTGTTATGGTGCCTTGATGGTTCTCCTTCAACAATGTGTCTCCCATGCATGTGTCAAAATTATAAAAGCATGACATGAAACATGAAGTATGTTCACCACATGGATTCACCTCTGTAATGGAAGAGAGCTTGTGAAGAAGTCTAAGAGGAAGACGGATTCCCTGTGCATGTGGTCTTCAGGATGCTCCCATTGGCAGATGACATTGTGCTGACTGAATCAAACAGTGAAAGACTTCAGAGCCTCCTAAACAAGCTTCAGAATCACTCAAGAACCCAGACCAACCACCCCCACAGGTAAAACCAAAGGGATATTGAAAGTCTATTGCCCAGTCTATGATCTGCTGTTGAAAAAAAAATGGTCTATGTAACTCATCCATTGGCAATGTTGGGACAGACATAGCAAATAGATGTTGGTTTGGGCCTACAATTTATTCAGAAGAGGAGAGCATGCTGGATTGATTTGGGGAAACTGTCAAATTTTTAATAAACTCCAAATATTTCATGCATAAGAGGTGGATTATTTAAAATATACATTTTTATTGCTACCTTTTGTTTTGATATCACCTACACATCCCAACAGATCCCTTCCCCAACCCCTTCCCAGATAGCAAAGTTTAGCAAATTACAGCAACACATTGAAATCAAAGCAACACACAGAAAATCTGACATTTTATGTAACATTGTACTCTTACATTACCCTGCTTTTCCAAATGAGAGGGTAGGGCATGGCAAAGTCAATCTTTTAAGTCACAACATTTTTTCCATGATATCTATGGCTACATGACCCAGAACTCTCAGTATCCGTAGGGCAGTGGAGGGGTAGGTCCAGGGTAGGTGTAAGTAGCAAGCCAAACATTAAAGAATAAATCCTTCAGAATTGATGATGTATTAAATGCATTATTTTTATGATTTCCCCCTCCAGATGAGTAATGTTTAACAACTACCTTGAAAACAAGCCCTATTTAAAGCCATTAGAGAAACCCACTTAAATGATTTACTCTGTAGGACTTTCATTCTTTATTTCTCCTAATTATAATCCTTTTATTCTCTTAATTTACTGTCCAACTTACTTCCTGTACCTGCCTTTCCAAACCTTCGCTCAAGTCTTCTCTATGACCACCTCCCTGGTATCTCTCCCATCCGGCTTGGAGCAGAAAGCAGAGACCACCCAACCTGAGTTCCTGCTTCTTCCCTCCATTAGCCTTCTCAATTCCTCTGCAGTTTCTTTCCCCACTGTCTCCCCCTCTGGTACTACAGTATCTGAGGAAGAGTTGGCTCTTCCTTCTCTGCCCTTTGAGCCCATCCCTGCCTATCTCTTCCGGGAGCTCACCTCCTTCTCTTTTATTCTGACCTTTTCTCACCTCTTTAATCTCTCCTTATCTGCTCTTTCATCCCTTGATGCCCATAAACATGCCCAGCCTCTACCCATTCTTAAAAAAAAGTAACTTTCACTTGACCCAGACATCCTTTCAAGCTATCTATCAACACATAGCTCTCCTCCCTTTCACAGCCAAACTCCTAGAAAAAAAGCCATCTGCACTGGGCTTCCATCGCCTCACCTCCCACACACTTCTCAATCCCTCACAATCTGGCTCCCCCTCCCCCCTTCCAACTGAAACTTCACTCTCCAAGGATACCAATGATCTCAATTGCTAAAATGCCTTTTCTCAGTCATCATCCTTCTTCCTCTCTCCACATCTTTTGGCACCGTCATCTCCCTCCTTTGAGATAACCCCACCTCCCTTAGCTTCCATGATCTCTCTCTCTCTCTTGTTTCTTTGCCTGTTTCTTCAAATGCTCCTTTTCCATTCCTTGCATTGGGTCCTATTTACTAGTTGGCCACATCACCAATAATAGATGAGTTTGCTAGGGCTCCAAGATCCTTTAATTTGCTTTTAATTATTTTTGCCCCTTGACTGCTCTGAGGTGGTACTCTAAGCTGCTTTGCTTGTTGGTGAAGTTGATCCTCTGCCTAACCAATCATGAAAAATTTGTGTCTCTTCTCCTTGAAATTCTCTGTTCATACCCTTTGATCATTTATGTACTAAGAACTGGGAGTTGCCTTTATTTTGAAATTTTATTTTATTAATTTTCTTTAATTAACATTTATTTTCTCTCCCTTCCACTTCCCCCACTACTGAAAATAAAGAGAAGAAAAACAAAACCATTGTAATGAACATGCCTAGTCAAGTAAAACAAATTCCTACCTTATCCATGTCCAAAAGGGTACATCTCTTTTAGTGATACTAGGCCCGAATCCCAAAGATTTCAAAGAAAATTAATAGTCCCACATATACAAACATATTTATAGCAATTCTGTTTGTAGTAGTGGCAAAAAATTGGAAACTATGGGGCTGTCCCTCAACTGCCTTTGGAAATTTTAGATGGCATAGGAAAAGTAATTTATTATGCTATTTGGGAGAAAATTATCATACTGTTTAAATCCAAGTTTGTGTGATTAAAGGTTTCTGTATCAAGAATGTCACTAGACCTCCATAATTCTCTAGGAATGCCAGAGAAAGGTTACAACATAACTCAGATTCCCCCTTGCTTTCAGGCTGACTTCTTCACAAACTTGTTTGTATGTGGGACATGGGGTTTCCTGGGTAGGAAACCTTTGTCAAATCCTTTATAATGTAAATCTTCCAGCATCTGGAGAGAGTAGCCACACCTCCTTTCCGGCTTCCTCTCCTTTGTCAAATGACCTAGTAAATTTCTATCTAATACTATTTCAGATTTTGGGGTTTGTTTTCATGAATAACAATGCCAAATTTTTATGTCCCATTTATTTGTCAATGATTTTGAGTTCAGACACTGGCTATCTTACTTCCTACCTGTGTGAACTTGGGTGAGCCTCTTCACCTGGCTTGAGCATAGTTTCCTCATCTGTAAAATGGGGGAGCTAGAAGATAGGACTTTTGGGTCTCTTTCAGCTCAAGGCTCTCATGACTACCCCCTTCCACAATGGGACAGTTCTAAATGTCAGGAAGCCTCACTTGACTTCTTAGTATATCCTTCCCATTTTTGCTCTCTGGGACCAATCAAAACAAGTGTAATCCCCCCACCTTAGGACAGTACTTGGAGCTGTTCTGGATCCCCCAGAGTCTTCTCTTCTCTACTCTAAACCTGCCCAGTTCTTTCCAATGATTCCTGCATGAATGGAATCAAGGCTCTTCACTTCCCTGGTTGCCCTCCTATGGAGGTTCTATAGATTGTCAATATCTTTCCTGAATTACTTGGAACTGAACACAATACTCCAACTGTGCTCGGACCAGGTCAGGGTACAGAGGGACAATTGCCTCCTTTGTCCTGTAAGTCTTCCTATCTTAACAGCCCAAGATCTCATTAGTTTTTTTGGCCACCACATTCCAATGAGTTTGTTCCATTACAACTAACTCTTGGATATTTTTCATATGAACTTCTCTCTAACCAAACCTTCCCCACCTTCTACACATGAAGTTGATTTTTTGAGCCCCAGTGTAATACTTGATATATATCTCTACTGAATTGCATCCTGTTAGATTCTGTCCAATACTCTACTCTGTCAAGATCTTTTGGGATCCTGATAGCCATCCAACCAGTGGGACAGATAGCTCTTTCAGCCTTTGGCCATTTTCTCTGAGACTCAGCTTCCTCAAATGTAAAGTAGCTGATGACTGGGAGGTAAACTGACCTGGTTAAAGTTACACAGGTGGTAAGTGATAGAGGCAAGATTTGAACCCAAATCCTGGGACTCCCGGTCTAGTGAATGCTCTCATACATGGACCACCTTGCCTCTGGAAGTACCTACTTCACCTACCTTGAAGGGCTCTTAAAGGACCAAATGAGATCCTACATGAGAAAATGCTTTGAAGATGTTAAAACTCATCCAATGTATTTTTACAATGTTGTTTTGAGGGCTGATAAAGTGGTACATATGAACTCTGATGAACGTGATTCAAAATTTGGACCATTATTTCTTCCCTTTGGCTGTGCTCACTATGTGAGCTATCTGGATTCCTAGAACTCATTGGTTAGAATTTGGTACCAATAAGGTCAAGGTTACTGATTCCATTTCTTTACCAGACAATTAGTTTTGTACAGAAAATTACCCTGGTCTATGACCCCACATTACACTCCTGAGTCCTTCTCACAGTGTATAT
The DNA here is from genome assembly GCF_011100635.1 of Trichosurus vulpecula. Lineage (NCBI taxonomy): Eukaryota > Metazoa > Chordata > Mammalia > Diprotodontia > Phalangeridae > Trichosurus > Trichosurus vulpecula. Next base: position 432,950,015 of record NC_050576.1, on the reverse strand, counting down.
ACTTGGTCACCGTGTGGGACAGGGCAAGTTAAGATAAGTCTACCATCCTTCCTGGAGAAGCAGCTCAAAGCATTGCTGCTTGCCATTGGCCAGTGTCACATCACTTTAATCATTTCCATGTAGGATGAACAGTAGTTTATCACTTTCTATCATTATGATGGCACTAAACAGACAGCATCTTTGCTACTTTTTAGAGAATGTCCTGGCTTTGTTGGTTAGAGACCTGTACTAAGGAAGTCACTGAAGACATGAGCTGGGCCAGGTAACCACAATCCCTATGTTAACCTTTTGCTTGGGTCGATTAGTTTGTCTGTCAGTGTCTCTCTCTCTTTCTGTATCTCTCTGTCATCTCTCTCTATATTTATCAACATGCATGTGTGTGTATATATATATGTAAAATACCTAGTATTTATACCATACTTTAAGGTTTGCAAAGAGCTTCATATATGTGTGTGCATGTAATAGGTATATACAAATATCTAAATAATGCATTCATGTATATATACATATGTACATATAGACATATACATACACACATATCTATTATATATACTCTTATAACCACCCTGGCAGGTAAGTGATGTTATTATCAGCATTTTACAAATGAGGAAACTGAGGCAGGAAGATATCACATGACAAGGCCACACACCTAGTGTCACATCAAAATGAGGCACCACTGGAAAAGTGACTCTGAGGTCATGTCCTCCAACTTGGATTCAGAAGAATGTGGCAAGTAATCAAGCATTTATTAAGCACCCACTATGTTCTAGGCATTGTGTGTATGCAGAAAGTGCTTGACTTTCAACAGTCTACAAGGTAAAGCTGTCTTCCAGTGGTGTCAGCTGGATTAGAAACTGGGTGTCTTGGTGACCAGCTCCAGACTGAATTGTTGGACTGGAGGACTAGAGCTTTGAAGAATGAAAAACTCACATAATGCGTCTTTGGAAAGTTTTCTGTAGCCACCAGGGACATTTTGGGCTTCACCAGTGACATCAGCCTGTGTCAGCCTGCCATCATTTCACTGCATAGTCAGAATTCCTTAGAGAACTTTACAAGCCAGTGATCTAAGGACAGGTAAGAAACTGGAAAACACCCAATCTGGCCTTCTGCAGGGTTTGCCAGAGTCATCTTACTTTATGAGGGCAACCTCAGCTTGGCAGCTTTGTTAATTCTTCACCTTCATCTCTGCAGCTCTGCTGGGGCTGGAGGGAAGGCGGGGGTGTTCACCTCCTCCCATTGGGGAGGCTAATAACCAACGTACCCCACATTGGAGAAAGGAGGAGGCTCAGAGGGAAGACCTTTGGCACAGACCTGTCATACATCACTCTTAACGAGGTCAGTGTAGAAAGTCATGATGTCACAACCAGTGGCTGCTGATGTAGAAGAGAGAACCTTTTCCTTTTCATCCACCCAGGACTTGGTCACAAGTCTTCCAATCAGAGTACATAGAATAGTCACACAAATCACAAAACACCAGAGTTAGACAGACTCTCTGGGACCATGGTAATATGATTAGCTAACATTGAGATAGCACAGTAAGGTTAGCAAACCCCTTTCCATGTTATTCCGGTGATAACCATGACAACCCTGTGAGGCTGGTGATATTATAACCTTATTTTACAGACGAGGAAACTGAGGCTGAGAACTTAGGTCCAACAGGCAGGATTTGAACTCTGATTTTCTTGTCTCCCGGTGCAGCCCTTTATCTGCTGCAGGACATCCTCCATTACATTAAGGACAAGTAGTTACCCATTCTCTCCTTGAACACATCCAGGGAAGGGGAACTCAAGGACCTGCACTCTGCCTTGAGATACCTCAATTACTCAGCTTCTTCCTGACCCCGAATCTAAATCTGTCTTTCTGAATTCCATGCTTGCTCGTGGTTTTCTCCACTGAGCTTAAACAGACCAAATCTCTTCCCTCTTCCCCCCTGACAGCCCTCCCATATTCAGAAACATCTCTCCCGTGCTCTACAAATCTCTTCTTCTCCAGAACAAACATTCCCAAACCCTTCACCCCGTGGCAGTGTGATGCGATTTCCAGGCTCCTCGCCATCTCAGTGGCTTGCCTCTAGGGCTTTCTAGCTGATCAGTGTCTTTCCTAAAATGTGACATCCGTATTTGACCACAGTTTTCCACATGTCAAGAACAGAGATACTGGTAAGCTATAATGTGACTCTCACTTCCTTCTAGTGTCTGTCACCTCCCAAAGACCATCTCCTCCTTTCTTCTCCTGGGCTATGCCATTCTTGGAATGTCTCAGATGGTGTTAACTTTCTTGCTGTTTCTTACTATTGATTCATATTGACCTCATAGTACACTTAAACCACAGAAATATTTTTTTTCTTATGAAGGATTGCTTACCCACACTTCCCCAATGCTATTTATACATGCTAAGTTTTTTTTTGCTTTGTTTTGAGGGGGAATTTGAGTGTAGGAATTTACATTTACATTAAATCGCATCATAGATCCCCCCAATGATTCCAGCCAGTGGAGATCTTTTGCTGATGTCCATTCATCCAATGGATTAATCATCTGCAGATTTATAAATTCATTGTCTATGCTTTCAGGCAAGTCACAGATTAAAATGTGAAACACCCAACCACAGATTCATGCCAAGTTCCAGTACAGACTCCCCAATAATGAAGAGACTTGAGTTTGAGTCCTGCTTCAAACACTAACTAGCCACATTAACCCGGGGAAGCCACTTAGCTCCTCAGCTTCAGTTTCTCCACCTATAAAATCGATATAATTATAGGAGCACCCTCATCATAGGGTTATTGGGAGAATAATCCTTTAAGTGCTATGTAAGTGTTAGTTGTTATGTCTTATTATGAATCACTTCTGAATTCATCTATTTGTACGACTGCTTGGCCCACATCTTGTCCACAAGAATAGTGGACTTAATGTCCAGAGATTTTGCTAAAATTTAAATATTTCATATCTAAGGTTAACCCGCTTTGATTATTGGATGAAGTCAGACGATATCACTCCAAAATGTCTTGTGATTGGCTGAAAGAATCAGACACACCTCTGGGCCAAGGTAGGGGATGGCAAGCCGATATGGGATTACGCAATACACCAACTCTGGCCTAGCACCTGAAAGGGAATGACTGGGGGAAAGGGGGGGGATTTCTCCCCTCCACCCAACCATCCCACACAATTATGAATCTAAGAGTTCCTAAGGACTCAGCAGAGTTCCTGTGGGTGACTAGCATTAGTAATACTGGCCACTAGAGTGGTAGAGACTGCTGGCAGAGAAGGTAGCTAGAGATAGATGTAGAAAAACAGCCAATCAAAGATCGTAGCAGCCTCAGTGAGTAAGATGCCTCACGATGGAGAGATGGGCTGGCTATGGACTCTACAGAGATGCTGAACCTCTAAACCCAGCAGAGAGTGATAATCAAGGAGAAAGTCATGAGGCTTTAAGAAAAGGACTTCCAACAAACAAAAGCTGTGATCTTTGGCCCTACGTGTTTGTTCTCTTCATATGCACCTCACTATCACCGTGCTCTCCCCAAGGACCTTTCATACACGGGGGAAGGTGAACTCCCAGTTTGTCAGAAATGCTTTTGTAACTACTGTTCTGGCCATACTTACTATTTAAACATGGTTTTCTAAAGGCTGATTAAGGTTACTTGTGGTAATCAATGGTAGTACACCAGTAGGGGCTCTTGAGCATCAATGCTAGAAGCCACGACCACCTAGGGTTACCCCTAGAATACTGTGGGAAGGAGTTAACTGCTTTCTGGGGACCTCAACCCATCAGTGTGACGAGGGGTTAAGAAAAGTAGCCCCATAGTGGGTGTTACCTATTTCTATATCGATCATAATTACAGGCTCAGACCTACAGCTGCATCACAGCCAGGAGCTCTCCGTATGAAAACTCCCTCTGCTTTTGTAGGTTTATAAGCCATCTGTAACCTATAGCCCTAGAGAGGAGCCTGGAGGCACTAATAGCCAGCGCCCTCCCTATGCCCCATTTGGCATTTATCTGATTAAATGTATCCTCTACGTATTAACATGTCTGTATTGTTTCTCTTAATAGATGGTAAGTTCCTGGAGGGCAGGGCTGTCTCATTCTTGGTGTGTGTATCCCCAGTGTCTGCCTAATAGTGCTAGGAGGCATGTGCATGATTGACTGATGGTCAGCTATAAACATTCCCTCTCTTGCTCTTCTGCAATCAAATTGCCCAAGTTCTGCTCCACGGTGCTTGGAGTGACAGCTCGACTTCTTTGGGGTCCCAGGACTCCTGCATGCGGCCGAAGATCAGTGGCCACAGGCAGGAGGCTTTATGATGCACCTGATGATGACCAAGGGCTCTGGAGGACTCATATCACAGGATACCATCTGGCTCAGTGTTGACCTGGTACCATGCCATCAGGTCAACAAAATACTCAATTGAAGACTCTTCTGTGCTTGAAAATATTGCCACATTCACAGGGCATATCTTGCATTTCAGACAGTTTCCCCATCACTGGGTCTGGGAAGTCCCACATCATCAACCCTGCATATCGTCAACCCCCAAGAATTCTGGCTTTGCCAACCTTTTGGCTTCAACCATGATTGTGGATATCTCTGCTTGCTCTCACAGGGCAGTGTGTTGTAAAGAGACTTAGTCAAGGTGCCTGGAACTCTAGTCCTGGCTTTGCCAACATCGCTCAAGGGCAAATTATCTCTTTTCTCTTAGCCTCAGTTTATCTGCCTGGAAAATGACAGACTGAGACCTGATGATATCTAAGGTCTGGCTCTGACAGTCTGTGTGGTTCATGAGAATCTAAGCTCTGAATAATAATGAAAGTAGCCAACACGGAGACAAAACTTTAAAGTTTGCGAAGATCTTGACAAAGACCATCCCCTTTGATCTCCACAACCATCCTGAGAGACAGATACTACTATTATCCCCATTTTACAGATGAAGAAATAGGGGGGGCACAGAGGTGAAGTAACTTACTTGTTAGCAGTCACACAGCTGGTACATGCAGAGGCTCGGTGTGAACTCAGGTCTTCTTGATTCCAAGTCCTGAGCTCTAACCACTGTACCACCCAGCTACCTCCATAAATAGCACAATTATACTTGGAGTTGGGACCTGGGTCTGAGAGGCAGTGTGCTGTAATGGAAGGTGAGCTAGGGCTGGAATCAAGGGAAAGAGGGTGAAATCAGTCACCCCGCAGGCAGGGCTGTCTGCCCTCAGATAAGTCACACCACCTTAGTTAACATCCCTTGAATCTGTTCCTCGGCTAGAAGACTATGGTTGGACTATATGCCTTCCCTAGACCCTCCGGATCTAAATTGATGGCTTCGTGATTAGTTGAGAAGGTGCAGGCTCATCACCTTGTCATGTCCCAGAAGGCCCTGGGAAGTGATAGCATTGCCTATTTCTACAGTAAATTGGCCACTCTGATGACCTGGTCTCCTTCACTAACCAGCCTCTTCCAATCTGGGATGCCTATGGGGGAAGCGGTGGGCGTGGGGCAGAGGTCTACACAAAGCAGGCTCAGAGCCTGCCCCACTCCGGAAAGGGGTGGGGGAGGCAGTGGGCAGCCCCAGCAATACTCAGCCACCCTCCACCACAGCCACACACTGGCTAGGTCTGGGGAAGAGGGGCTCCTGGCTGACTGGCTGGCGGCTGATGCTGCTCACACAGGCCAGGGACTTGGCTGGCAGCAGAGGGATGGGGGCGGAGGAAGGAGGGGCACCCAGGCAAAGGCTGCTCAAACAACGGGTACATTCAGGACAGCCTTCCTCATCCGAGTGGAAAGCTACAGTATGTTCATGCTGTCCAGTCCAGACTTGGCTGGGATGTGCCTCTCTTTCCTTATAAGGCAGCAGGCCTTGGAGCTTCTGTGCCTTCCAGGACACAGCAGCCCTTGTGACGGATTTGATCAGGACTACCCCAAGCCCGGTATCAAGGGACTGAAAGAGGAATTTCCTACAGCTTGGCCACGGGTCTGAAGCCACAGAGAGGCCCACCTGTGTTAGAGGCTCCCTCCCCACTCCCTAACACCCCTGAATGATGAGGGGTGGGGCAGCTAACTTGGCAGGGTCCTAGGCCTCACCATTTGGCCTCCAGCATCCTAGAGTTCCCTGGCCATCCTGGAAATACAGTGAAATGTGTCAACCCCTGAGAAAGCAAGCCTGGGGCAAATGGGCCCAGGAGACCAAACCCACTTTTCAAGGAGTGGGGTGGAGTTGGAAAGGAGTTTTCTTTCATCCCCCTCTATCCCTGGCCAGACCCCCTGGCTTCTCAGGACTCCTGCAGCGTTCCTGGGACCCAGCAGGGCCAGAAACAGAGAAACCAGGGCCTTGTCAGGGAGACAGTAGGGCTGGCCACTTTCCTCTTCCCTAGTAGTCAGTCAGGAGTCACCGGAGACATAGAAGTAGAAAGCAAAAGCTTTAGGACTTCCTACCTGGGCCAGGCCAGTCAGCGGTGGCTTTTGGGGAGAGCCTTCAAAACCTGGCAGGGAAAGCAAATGACAAATTTGCCAAGGGAGCCTTTGCAAGCTGCCCCGGGAGGTGAGACAAGTCAGGGTCTCCTCCTTCAAGGTTCTTCTGGAACCCAGGTACCTTTCTGATTGGGGATGCTCAGTGACAAGAGCATGGTGGTTGAGTGGAAGGTGCCTGGACTGGGAATCAGAGGACCAGGGTTTAAATGTTTGCTCTGCCACCTGACCCTTGCAGACCTCGAGCAACCACACTGGGACTCAGTTTCTCCATTTGTAAAATGAATTTGATCTGGAATTCCATAATCCTACATCTTCTGATGTAGGGTAATGGCCTGGTTCTGCCACGTATTACCTATTCAAATGAGATAATATTTGTAAAGTGCTTAGTGCAGTGTCTGGTGCATAGTAGGTACTTAATACATGCTTTTTCCCTTCCCTCCTCCTCTCCTCTCCTTACTTCCCTTCCCCTTCCCTCACCAACCTTGGGCAAGTTACAAACTTTCTGGGCCCCAGGTTTATCAAATGAAGGGGTTGGACCAGGCAGCTTCCGAGGTCTGTCAGCTCTAGACCTATGATCCTATGTGTGCCACATTTCTCTATGCAAAATAGAGAATAGAGTTTCCTCCCATGCAAAATGATGAGACTGGACTAGATGGCCTCTGAGGTCCCTTTGTGCTCTGGAGCTAGGACCTCATGACACCTCATCTGTTCAAATGAGACCAATCATTCCTGTCCTACTTGCCTCCCATGGTGTCTGGGAAGCTCAAAAGAAATCATGCAAATGATTGGCTTTATAACTGTCAAGCTTTTATCACAATCCTAGATGAAATAAAGAGAAGAGAATTAGCTTTCTCAACCCTTCCCTGGCTGAAAAAAGAACAGCCTCTCCCATACCTGGGTTCAAGCAGATGGGGGCAGGGGTTGCTCATGGCCTGGCCAGTTCTTGCCACAAGTGGCCCTCAGGTTGGGAAGTTTGGAAGCCCCAGCTGCCCATGGGAGCTCCAGCAGGAGAGAGGAGGAGGAGGCCCAGAGAGCCTGGTTTATTTCTCTTCTCTCTTTAATCCCTTTCTCCAGGCCCAGTTCAGAAGCCTAATCTGCAATCTCCCTCTGCAGGGAGTGGTCAGAGTGCCCTCAGGGGAAAAGCCAAGTGCTGGAGGTAAGATCTCATCTGGTTTCTCCTCTGTCAAAAGGCCAACTTTCAAAAACCTGCACTTATCTCCAGGTGACTGATAAACAGAACTGGTTAGCTTTCCCTCTCCACTCACTCCTGGGTCTCTCTCTAACCTTAGCCTTCCCAAGTTCATGGACTGTCACTGTTTCCATGCTCAGTCAGCTCAGATGTGCTCTAAAGAGGCAGCCTGCGATCATGGGCAGAGGAAGGGACTTGGCCAAGAGATGTCAGAGTCCGACTAGCTGTGTGACCTCAGCCACTGTGCCTCCCTCTCTCAGTCTTCATTGTCCTCATCTGTAAGCTGGGAGCAAATAAATGAACTTGTTATTAAAGCACCTGCTCAGAGCTGGGGATGAAGAAATGACAATCTTTGCTTCCATTCTACTGGAGGGAAATGGTATGTTTGAAAATAGGTAAATGATAATAAATAAAGTGAATAACTTTGAGGTGGGCAGGTGGGGAAGTAGCAATGGGGAAAATCTGGAAAGGCCTCTTGCAAAACGTGTCCATTGGAGGGAGGGGCAGAGCCAAGATGGTGGCAGGAAAACAGGGACTTGCTTAAGCTCTCCCCCAGGTCCCTCCAAACACGTACAAAATGGCTCTGAACAAATTCTAGAGTTGCAGAACCCACAAAATAGCAGAGGGAAGCAGGGCTCCAGCCCAGGACAGCCTGGATGGTTGCTAGGAAGGGTTTATCACATGAAGCTGGGAGCGGAGCGGAGCATAGCCCAGCACGGGCCATGCCAGGACCAACCAGACCAGAAGCTGGGTGGAACAGACCGTAGGGCTCTGAATCATTGAGCTGTGGCAGTTACCACACTTGTCAATCCACAAATTCCAAAGACAACAGAACAGGTTAGTGGGAAAAACTTCTGGGACTGAGTGAAAGGAGTTCACAATCAGCCACCGCCCCGGGGGTGGTGGAGGTGGTACAGCTCTGAGGCTGCTTCCAGAGCTACAGCTGCAGTGGCTTCCGGCCCCAGGCCCACTTGGTTGGAGGAATTAAGCAGCGGATCAGAGTGGGAGTGCAGAGCCTGCTTGGATTTGGGTCGCAGTCCGGGTTGGTGGTTCTTGTAGGAGAAGGAGTGCTGGTGTGGCAGAGTTTGCTGTGTAGAAGTAGCTCTGAAAACAGCAGTGCAGCCCCTCAAGCTTGGGACAAAGTACTCTCTACCCTACAAGCAGTCATACCCTGACTAAAAGCTCAAGGGTCAAGTAGTTGACTGGGAACATGAACAGGCAATGAAAATGGTCTCAGATTCAGACTCAGACTTTGGAATCTTTCTTTGGTGACAAAGAAGTCCAAAACATGCAGCCAGAAGAAGTCAACAAAGTCAAAGTGCCTACATCAAAAGCTTCCAAGAAAAATATGAATTGGTCTCAGGCCATGAAAGAACTCAAAAAGAGTTTAGAAAAGCAAGTAAGAGAAGTAGAGGAAAAATTGGGAAGGGAAATGAGAGTGATGCAATAAAACCATGAAAAGCAAGTCAATGACTTGCTAAAGGAGACCCAAAAAAACAATGAAGTAAATAACACCTTAAAAAATAGACTAACTCAAATGGCAAAAGAGCTCCAAAAACCCAATGAGGAGAAGAATGCTTTGAAAGGCAGAATTAGCCAAATGGAAAAGGAGGTCCAAAAGACCACTAAAGAAAACAATAACTTAAAAGTTAGATTGGATCAAGCGGAAGTTAGTGACTTTATGAGAAACCAAGATATTATAAAACAGAACCAAAGTAATGAAAAAATGGAAGACAATGTAAAATATCTCATTGGAAAAACCACTGACCTGGAAAATAGATCCAGGAGAGATAATTTAAAAATTATTGGACTACCTGAAAGCCATGTTCAAAAAAAAAGAGCCTAGACATCATCTTTCAAGAGATTATCCAGGAAAACTACCCTGATATTCTAGAACCAGAGGGTAAAATAGAAATTGAAAGAATCAACTGATCACCTCTTGAAAAAGATCCCAAAAAGAAAACTCCTAGGAATATGGTCACCAAATTCCAGAGATCACAGATCAAGGAGAAAATAACATAAACAGTCAGAAAGAAACAATTTGAGTATTGTGGAAATACAATCAGGATAACACAAGATTTGGCAGCTTCTACGTTAAGGGATCAAAGGGCTTGGAATATGATATTTCAGAGGTCAATGGGGCTAGGATTAAAACCAAGAATCACCAACCCAGCACAACTGAGTATAATGCTCCAAGGCAAAATATGGATTTTCAATAAAAGGACTTTCAAGCTTTCTCAATGAAAAGACCAGAGCTGAATAGAAAAATTGACTTTCAAACACAAGAATCAAGAGAAGCATGAAAAAGTAAACTAGAAAGAGAAACCATAAGGGGCTTACTAAAGTTGAAGTGCTTTGTTTATATTCCTACATGGAAAGATGATGTGTGTAATTGATGAGACCTTAGTATTAGGATAGCTGAAGGGAATATATATATATATATATATAGACAGAGGGCACAGGGTGAGTTGAATATGAAGGGATGATACCTAAAAAATATAAAATTAAGGGATGAGAAAGGAATATATGGAGAGAGGGAGAAAGAGAGAGATGGAATGGGATAAATTATCTCACATAAAAGTGGCAAGAAAAAGCAGTTCATTGGAAGGGAAGAGGGGGCAGGTGAGGGGGAATTTTGCTCTCATCAGATTTGACTTGAGGAGGGAATAACATGCACACTCAATTGGGTATCTTGCCCCTCAGGAAAGAAGGAAGAAGGGGATAAAAAAGGGGGGATGATAAAAGGAATGGCAGATAGGGGGAGGAGGTAATCAAAAGCAAACATTTTTGAAAAGGGACAGGGTCAAGGAAGAAAACTGAATAAAGGGGCACAGGATAGGAGGGAGCAAAATATAGTTAGTTTTTCACAACATGAGTATTGTGGAAGGGTTTGCATAATGATACACGTGTTCCCTATGTTGAATTGCTTGCCTTCTTAGGGAGGGTGGGTGGGGAGGGGAGAGAATTTGGAACTCACAGTTTTAAAAGCAGATGTTCAAAAAAAAGTTGTTTTTGCATGCAACTGGGAAATAAGATATACAGGCAAGGGGGCATAGAAATCCATCTTACCCTACAAGAAAGTAAGAGAAAATGGTTGAGTGGGGTAACAGAAGGGAAGACTGACTGGGGAATGGGTCAATCAGAATATATACCATCTTGGAGTGGGGGGAGGGTAGAAATGGGGAGAAAATTTGTAATTCAAAATCTTGTGGGAATCAATTCTGAAAACTAAAAATATTAAATAAATAATAAAATATAAAGGTGACCATTGAACTGAGATTTAAAGAGGTACGGGTGAGGAGGGAGAGCATTCCAGGCATGGGGCACAGCAGAGGCAAAGAGGTGGGAGATGGATGTGGTATATGCAACGATAGTATTGAAACATACCTTTTCCAGGGCTGTGGCGTACACATGGCAGCCGTTATTGTTGCCTTTACTTCAGTTCTGTGGAGAGCAAAGTCTGAATCTTAGGATGAAAAATTGTCATGGAGCATCTGTGCTTTCTTTGCTCCATGGTTCTAAGGTACCTTCTGTCAGCAGAGCCCAAGGTCCCAGGAACTGGGAGAGCAGGTGGGTCAAAGGTCTCTTGCTCAACTGGAGGCAGAGGTAGATCCACCATCTTCTACCAGCAACAGGAGCATGGAAGCAGGTCAACCAGGTACCAGGTAGCTCCAGAGAGTTCTCATTCCAGCTCACATTTGCTTGGAGCCATGAAGCAATGACTGAGTTGTTCCCACAGCTCTGACTTTGTCTTCTCCTCTTGAGGCATGGCTTGTGATAGGGTGGCAAATCACACCAGCCCTGGACCTCAGCCCACTCCATAAGAGACAGTCAAATGAAGGCTGGGCTGCTGGTCAGGGCAAGCTTCCAGAGAGACAGGCTCACCCCATCCAAGAGATGAGTCACCTTTGGGTAGAGGAGCTCATGTATGCCTTGGTTATCCTTCTACATGATGCTGAACAGCCCCATGAACTCACTGGGAAGTGGTAGATGAGCAAGTAGAAGGTAAGGTCCTTGAGGGCAGGAACTAATTTTAGCTTTGTCTTTGTATTCTCAGGGCAGACCACAGTGCCTGGTATACAGCAAGAGCTTAAACATTTATTCAATACTAACTATGCACCAAACATCATGCTAAGCACTGGGGATACAAAAAGAGGCAAAAGCCGGTCCCTGCCATCAAGGAGCTAATCTAAATACAAATTGGATTGGATAGGAAGCACCTGAGCCAGAAGAGGGGAATAATTATTTTGCACAGCATCCCAGCTAAATCTTCTCTTCCCCAGGGCAATCAGGGGAATCTTGATTTTCAACCAATCTTCATCTTGTAGGGTTTCCAGTCTCATCACCATGATGGTCACCTTCCTCTGTGTTCTCTCCAGCTTGTGAATGTCCTTCCTGAAATGCTGGCCCTATAGCTGAGTATTGTACTCCAGATGACCAGGGCAGAGTCAAGGGGGCTATAGCTCATGAAGGTCGGTTCAGTGGTGTGCTTCCCACCAAGATTACCATCAGAAAGGCTTCAAATGGAATCTCGAAGAAAGGAGTATTTACTAAGGGGGTGTTGTTAGTACAGAACAAGTCCCCCACCCCAAGTCTATGACTCACTCTCTCTCACTTATACCTACAGAATCTAGGGAAAGGAAGCCCTGACCAAGAAAGTATATGTGGTGAGAGGCATTCCCAGCTCCAGCTGCTCCATGTTCTTTTCTCCCCTTATGAGGTTCTTGGGAAATTCCCTTCCAGCATCTTACAGCTTTTCCTGGGGTTCCTGCTTTTCCTCACAACATCCCATCTTTTCTCAGTTCTCAATGAAAACATTGTCACCAGCTACTGCTGCCCCAAGGGTGCTGGGTCCCAGGAAGCCAGTGACAGAGCCCCAATCCTTTGAACTTTTCAAAGCTCATAAGGGTGTCCTCTGACCAAAGCAGGAAGGAGCCTGAGCCTAACAATGAGTCCCAGGGTGAGATGTTTCCCCTTCCCTCTTCCAAGCAATGTCTCCTCAGATGTTTGGCTCTCTTCTGGCTTCTACCAGATGCTCAAGTCTCCAGGTTCCTACCTGGCTTCTATCTTGTAGATCATCTACAGAGTTAAATAAATTTCCTCAATCAAGCCAAATTCATCTCCTGTGCACCCTTACTCCAGCTCACCCAATGGCTTTCAAAGGCATCTATAATGATTGGATTTTTGCACATAATCGAAAGGTTTCGATTGGCTTACTGATTAAAAGGTGTTTGGGTTTCATTCACACCTCTGAGCATTCAATTTCATTGAGAAACCTGGTCTGCCCATAACTCATCAGGTGCCAGTCTTGCAACAGTTAAACTAGGGCTACAGATTGAGAGCCTAATAGGACCTTAGATAGCAGGAGTCCAAACCCCTCATTTTGCAGATGAGAAAACAGGTCAAGAGAAATAAAATAACTTGTTCCAGATAGAAAAATTTTGGTATTATTTGAGAGAATTAGCAAGTTGTACATAGTAAAATTACAGTGTCATATATAATCATCTTTTTTATTGTACTATGTTATGGAAGTTCTCGTGTTGTTCCATAAATTATAAAGGAAAAATAAAATAAAAAGAAGTACAGGACAGAGTAAACATTGGTGTGAGCTAAGCAAAATTGCCAACTTGTGCCCCAGGTCTCCATCTGAATGCCATTCTTCATGGGTGATATGACCTGAGGAAGGCAGGACACTGTGATTGTAACACAAGTCATTGGATTTATCATCAAATAATGTTAATGCTAGAGAGAGCATGATTTTTGACACTATTATCATTAATACTACCAATGATAATGATGATGATGATTCAACAAAATAAACTGCATCATTTTAAGATAGAACAACACATTATTCATATCCTCCTGGACATAATGCTCACTCCTAATTTTTTTAAATAAAATTTTATATTATTTTATCTTTTGTTTTTTATATTACCCATGTACATTTAACCCACCCCCTTACAAAGAATGAAAATTATAAGAGGGGTGGGGAAGCAAGATATTGAACAGTCTGACATTCTATATGATGCCCCTTAGCCCAAGCCCCCCACTTTTGCAGAAAAGAGGGAAAGGTTCCTTCTCATATCTCTTCTTTGGGGCCAAGATGGGACATTATGATTTTACAGCATTCAGTTTTTACTCTTTTCTCTCGCTATTCTTTCTGTTTTTATGTTATACTCATTGTGCATATTATTTTCTTATTCTCCTTACTTCACTTTGCCTTGGTGTAAGGTTAATAGGGAAATAAGATCTTTCCTGCCACTAATAGGCCTCAGTGGAGCCCATTAAGGGAAGCTTGCTTAGGGAAAGCTTGCTTGTAGGAAGGCTTCCACACCTTTTGGTACTAAGGTAATTAGGCCCTGAGAAATAAGGGTTGTGATATTTTGTAGCTCTGAGCCTATTAGCCAAAGAAGTATATATTCTGAGAGGTGAGCTTTTGCTTTGGAGGTTTGATTATGAGAAGGACCTTGTGAATCCCTGGTCAGGACTCTGAGTGGCCATATGTTCGGAGCTCCCCGACTGCCCAGAGGGAAAGGATCTCTCTACCCCATGGTGTATACAGAGTGTGTAGCAATATTGCTTTGATTCAGGCAGTAGAGCCCTGTCCCTTGGTCTCTCTTTCTCTGTTTGCATTTTTTTCTGTGTTTTCTCTGAAGTTCAGGTTGCTGACTTTTCCCCTGAACTGGAGAATGTAATTAAGGATTGTTGACCCCTTAAATAGCTATCTTTCCTAGTAAAGCAGATCACAGTGCTAGCAGCCCTGTGCTAGCAGCCATCCTGGGTATGCCAGTGTGGTTGCTGTTACACTTGATTAACATAATTCTTCCAATGATTCTTTGTATTCCCCACTTCTAATACCTAAGTAATATTCAAGTACATTCACATACCCCAATTTGTTTATCCACTCTTAAATCAATGACCATCTTCAGTGTTTCTAGGTTTTTTTGTTTTGTTTTACTACAAAAAGTAAATATGTGCTATAAATATTTTTTGTGTATATAAGGCCTTTCTTTCTGTTATTGACTTCCTTGGGGTTTATGCCTAGAAATAGAATCTCTGGATCAAAGGGTATAGACATTGTAGCCAATTTCTTAATTTGCATAGTTTCAAATTGTTTTTAGAATAGATGGATGCAATCATAGTTCCACCAATAATGTATTAGTATGTCCATAATTTAATAATGATTTAAATATCTCTCACCATATATAACATCAAATGACATGGAAAGAGAAGCTTCCAAAATATAGCTACCTAGCCCAAGAAATTAATGCTGTGGAACAGAATAAGGTATGTGGCATTCTCATTGTCCTCCTAGAAGTATCCAGGAGCTATTCTAAGGATTATTTCAGTAAGCCTATAGAAGATAAATTTATGATCCAGTAGTCATTCAGTTACCCACTTGTGTCATTTTATCCACTCAGGGAAGAGTCCATGGAATATGAAATATGAAGGATCAATAGTGGGACCATGACTGACATGACATTGTTGGGTCAATATTTGTTTTTCAAACTGAGAAATCAGAAAGAGATAGTTCAGCGGGCAGGGCCATGCTGCCACACGTGTGTCAGCAGAGCAGGCACCATGAAGCTGGCTGGGGTGGAAAGTGAAGTGTGGTGGGAGCCAACTAGCTGAGATCAGCCAGGTCATTCCACCCCACCTCCACCCCCAGTATGTCATTCTGGAGTTGCAGAGCTGAAAAGGTTAATCTCCCCAGGAGAGTTAAATAGCAAACTAGGTGGGGATAGAGATGGCATGTGACACCATGGAATTCCAAGACACAGCCGTAATCATGGGGCAATCAGGGAAGACCTCCTGTTGGAGGTTGTATCTGAGTAGTTCACTGGGATTTGGATCCTGATGCCCAATTACAGGAGCATTTCATCAGCCTAGTCTCTCTTCAATGCTTTCTCATATATGTCCTCCATGAAATATTATGAAGGACATTCATTACATGATGATCTATATAGGAAAATGGACATAGAGAAAGAGACAGTAATGGAGCCATTAATACCTGGATGCAGACCAGGCAGGAAGCACCAATATCTAGGCAGGATAACTTGGGTGGGAAAAGCAGGTATTTGCAAAGGTTGGGATGAAGCACGAAACTTATAAACCAAATGAGACTTGAAAGTGAATAAAAGTTGCCCTTGACTTCCAGAGACAGATGATTTACCGAGATAATTAATTCTGCATTTAAACTTCAGGGCAGAGACATTTGTTTTTCTTTTTTCAATCACTCCCCTTCCCTTCCTAACATCCCTGGCCAGATTATCAGAAATAGATCAATGATCTGTGATCTTGTAACTCCAATTCCAAGCCTCCAATAGATTGCAGTCTCCCTGTTACTAAGCTGAGGAGTCCTCAAGTTGCCTGAGACTCAGGAAGGTTAAGGGACTTGCCTGCAGTTGTATCTAGGCGAGGAAGGGCCAAATAGTGGGATATACATTTGATCCTTGAGGAAATAGGGAGTCATTTGAGTTTATGGAGCAGGGGATGACAAGGTCTTGCTGTCTCCAGGTGTAGGACTCCTTATTAAGCCACACTAATTCTCATAGAAGAATTATTCCAGTCTATTTTCCATTCTTGAATATTTTTCATGATGCTTTTTCTGACCATTTTAAATGAGTTGAAAGATGGACTTTGAATGAGCTTGGGGAGGCTCTGTTTTTCTTTTTGCAGAGCTACTGTCATGAATGACCCCAGCACAACATCTATATGGAAACAGGGTTACCTATAGGTGGTGAGGCTCTTCTGTGGCTCTTATTTAAAGATGAAGTTTTGCTAATTGCGTCAGTCATGACAGGACCTCTTAATTAAGATCCATATATACCCACAACAGTATAGCTTAACAATCCACATAGGAAAAACCAAGTGGATGAAGAATGCGTGTTGTCCATATTATGACATTCAATTGGATGGACCTTAATAATATATCTTGGACAGGCCTGTGGATGGATGATGAAATGACTGAGACTGAATAGGAAGGGAACAGGATGGGTCGTAGTTGGAAATCTCTGAAGTACTTTCAATGACTCCAGTCTTCTCACTTTAAAAAAATCTATCTTTTAACACCAGTGTCCTTTAGTAATACTGTATAGTTGTGAGTCATGAATTACCAAATCCTGGAAGAATAAGAGTTTCAGGTCATTCAAAGGGCAATGGAGAGATGCCGAGTGGGTGTGAGTAAGCTAAGTCCTAAAAGGCATACAAATCTAGCCTTAGACTCTTAGCTGCTTAATTCTGGACCTCCCTTTGAAGATAAACTATGATTGACTTAGCTCTTCTCAGCAATACCCTGATCCAAGACGGTTCCAAAAGACTCATGTGGGAAAATGCTATCCAGATCCAGAGAAAGAACCGACAGAGTCTAAATGCAGTTTGAAGCAGACTATTTTCACTTTTTTGGTGTTTTTTTTTCCTTTTGTTCTGTTTCTTCTTTTACAATACAACTAATATGGATATATGTTCTACATGATTGCACATGTATAAACTATATTAGATTGCTTACTGTCTTGGGGAGAGAGAAGGAAGGGAGGGAGAAAAATGAATATTGAAAATTGTCTTTACGTGTAATTGGAAAAAATAAAATAGTATTAAATTTAAAAAAAAACCTCTTTAGCCCAGTTTCCTTAACTGAAAAATGGGAATAATGAGAGCACCTCCCTCATAGGGCTGTTGGGAGGATCAAATGGGCCAATATTTGGAAAGTGCCTGGAATGGGGTTGGCATGATGTGAGAGCTCATCCCCTTCCCCTTCCCCATACACGGGAGAAAGGAGATGGCTGAGGATAACAGTGGAGGTAACATCGCCCCCGAGAAGTTGTATGCCTAGAAAGGAAAGTGGGCTGGTGATGGTGTGAGAACAAGAAATACCTGGTGTAAAGCCTGTATGTGCTCTTGAGGGCCACATACCATGGACAGGTCTAGGGAAACCCTCTCCCTTCCCCCTCTCCCCCTATGATGGCTGGACCCTCTGGGAAGCATTTGATGGAACATGTCTGCATGAGTAGTGCACCATGAGAAGGCATGGGTACCCCTGGGTGGGGTGTGATTAGCAGCATTCAAGGCATTATGGACTTGAATTGGTTGAATATCTATTTGTGCTGCTATTTTACTAGGACTGGAGAACACAACACCAACAGTACAATCAGACCAAGCCCAAGGTGTCATCCTGAAGGAGCTGGAATCTGGGAGGGGGGACAGGAATCAGCAAATATACCAATACAGAAGGCAAAGATATATATAGAGTAAACATCAAGACTTAGTGGTGTGTGCTAGGTGTAAGGTTTGGCAGAAGCCAGCTCAGATGGCTCGGGAGAGTGGATTATTAAATGTTTATTGTGAGCACTTGTACCTTGGAAATTGGTAAATGCTATAAATCAGATTATTTTTCATTGTCTAGACCTAGAGTGGGGCCCTGTAGGCTCAAGGCCACATGTAGCCTTGTGGGTCCTCAGGGTGCAGCCTTTTGACTGAGTCCAAGTTTTATGGAACAAATCTTTTTATTAAGGGGATTTGTTCTGTGAAGTTTGGATTCAGTCAAAGAGCCACACTTGAGGACCTAGAGGGCCACATGTGGCCATGAGGTTGCAGGTTCCAAGAAAGTGAGGGAGATGTTAATAATGCCCATTAAACTTAAAAGTATGTCATGAGTACTTTTTTCTTTCAGAGAGCTGGTTGTTAAACACTACCAGAATGCCCTTGGAAAGAAGGAACACAAATCCTATTTACTAGGATGCTCCTGGGAAGGAGGAATACTAAGGGCAATCATGAAAAACCAGAGTAAAAGGTCAGAGCTGAGCTGAGTCTTGGAGGGAACTAGGAATTCCAAGAGAGGAAGATGAGGAAGAAGAGCCTTCCAGGTATGAGGGACAGCAAACAGAAGTGCAGACATACTGGCACAGGAGATGGGGAAGGTGTATGGGGATTGGCCAGCCTTTCCTTTTGGCTACCTCAAGCCTCTCCCCACTCCAACTCAACCTCCACATAGCTTTCAGTGATTTTCCCAAGCTGGTCACATCACCCCACTTTTCAGCAGAGCCCAGGGGCTCCTATTCAATCCCAGGATCCAAGAGAAAATGCTCTGATTGGCTTTTCAAGCCCTGCCTACCTTTCCAATGTCCTTACGCCTGGTTCACCTCCATGTGCTCTGGGATCCACTGGCTCTTCTTTGGACTGTTCTTTGCACACAACCCCCATCCTTCATCCTTGTACCTTTGAACAGGCTTTTCCCCCAGGTCTGCAATGCTCTCCCTCCTCACTTCTTCCTCTCCAAAATTCCTGATTTCCTTCAAGGTTCTTTCAAGTCTCACCTCCAAAAGGAGACCTTTCCTGATCCCCCTCATTGCCCACAGCTCTCAGAGACTTCCTCACTTCTACCGCCTTCCATCTACTGTGCCTCTGTCCTACATTTATCATCTACCTGTTTTTTGCACTCTGTCTTTCCATTAGAATGGATGTTCCCTGAAGACAGGGACTATTTTGAGGTTTGCTTATTAAATTAAAAAAAATATTTCCAGTGCTTCCTAGAGTCCTTGGTACATGGTAAGCATTTCATGAATGTTTGTTGACTGGCTTAGCGAATAACTGAATGTATAATATGTGGCTGGGAATAGTATGTAATTAGCCTTGGAAGAGAGGGTGCAGCCAATGTATGAAGGGCTTTAAAGGGCAAACAGAAATATTTCCATTGTATTTATATAGGATCACTGAGCTACAGTGGGGAAGCTAGAGGAAGGGACCTTAGAGTTAAGCCAGTCCAAGCCCCTTATTTTATAGACCAGAGAGCTGAAGTCACATAGGAAGGAGTAGGAGAGATGAGATTCAAACCTCAGAAACTAATGCTCTTCTCATGCTACACTTCTGACCATAATGGAGCTTCTTATATGGGGGGATGGGCATCGTTGGACCTATATGTTAGGGATATAAATGTGGCAGCTTAGCAGAGGATGGTCCAGGAAGGGGGGAAGAGCATGAAGCAAGGATACCATTTGGAAGTCTACTGACAGATTGGCTAATATCACAGAGAAGGGAAATGATAAATGTTGGAGATGTGGGAAAATTGGAACACTAATGCATTATTGGTGGAGTTGTGAACTGATCCAACCATTCTGGAAAACAATTTGGAACTATGCCCAAAGGGCTATAAAACTGGGCATACCCTTTGACCCAGCAATACCACTACTAGGTCTACATCCCAAAGAGATCATAAAAAAGATAAAGGGACCTACATGTGCAAAAATATTTATAGCAGCTCTTTTTGTGATGGCAAAGAATTGGAAATTGAAGGGATGTCCATCAATTGGGGAAATGGCTGAACAAGTTGTGGTATGTGATTGTGATGAAATACTATAATGCTATAGAAATGATGGGCAAGCGGGTTTCAGAAAAACCTGGACTTACATGAACTGACGCTACATGAAGTAAGCAGAACCAGGAGAACACTGTACACAGTAACAGCAATGTTGTTCGATGATCAGCTGTAATTGATTTAGCTCTTCTTAGCACTACAATGATCCAAGACAGTTCCAGAAGACTCATGAAGGAAAATGCCATTCACATCCAGAGAAAGAACTATGGAGTCTGATGCAGACTGAAGGGATTATTTTCACGGTTTTTTTTCCTTCTCTTGTTTTTTTTTATCTTTGGTCTTGATTCTTCTTTCACAACATGACTAATGTGAAAATATGTTTAACATGATTGTACATGTATAACCTATATCACATTGCTTGCTGTCTTGGAGAGGGAGAAAAATTTGGAACTCAAAATTTTACAAAATGTATGTTGAAAACAACCAGTTCAGTTGGAAAAAATACTATTTACACAAAAATGTAATTTTTATATGCAATTGGAAAATATTTAATTATATAAATACATATATATGTATGTATTTAAAGAGAAGTTGACTGCTATTATCTAGGTGAGAGATGAGGGTGGAAGCTGGGTGAGTGGGGAGATGTTGACCAGAGAATCAACCCAATTTGGCTGCTGACTCCATACACTTGTGGGATCACAGAGCCCACATTCAGCTGTAGAAGTTTCATACTTGCAGAATGGAATCTTGGCAAAGACCTTTGGTTTGAGAATTAATTCATTCAACTATACACTGGCCAGAAGAAGGGGGAGCATGTCCTCCTCTACTCCACTCCCTGCGCAGCAGCTTGGGCTTTAGCGACTTTTAATTTCCTCTGACCCCAGGCATCCTGGAAAAAGTCACACCAATAACAGCTTCAACTCCTGACCTGGCTGGCAGTGTGGGACCTCCTCCTAGGTTTTTCAGAACCTTGAAAGCCCAGGTACAATCCTGTTAAGCTGCCCGGCAAGGCTGGTGAGTCACTTCCATACCCCCCAAATGCTTTCCCCATATTTCCCCTGGGAGAAGAGAGAATCCTGCCAGCAGATTACAACCTGGAGGGAAATGGTAAATACAAATTGTCTTTTTAATTGGATTGTTACTGAGAGGCACATCCTGTCCTGTACCCTAAACCTGCCCAAGTTAGAGTTCCAAGTCAGTTTCTTTACCCCTCCAACCCCTAACAACCTCCCCTACTGTTTCCTGTTTAAATATTGAATCTTCTGTTTAATTGTCCAAACAACCCCTAGGAACAACCACACTCCAGAGTCCCTGGTCATTTTGGTTTTGTAGATGGAGAAATGGATTTAGAAGCTAGAAGACTTAGGTTCAAATCCTGCTTCTGACACTTGTTTAGGTATGGAACCCTGGGCAAGTCATTTGAATTATCTGAGCCTCAGTTTTCTCATCTGTAAAACGTGTGTTACAGGGGTTTTTGTGAGGTTCAAATGTAACAATATATGTGAATGCATTTTGTAAGTCAGAGTTAGCATAGTTAGGAAGATTTAGATTCCAAACTCATATCTAGTACATCCTGGCTGTGTGACTTTAAGCAGGTCACTTAACTTCTCAGTTCCTTGGGAAATTTTAAAACTGTGAGTAGCAGAGAAGGTGCCTTATGGTTCTATCTACCAATGAAATTATAAATTCAGGACAAACAAGAAAATGTCTGTTATTATTGTTGAAGGAGGGCCTTCCCGGGCAAAGTGGGCCTTTTGGCAAGATGACGCTTCCCCAACACAACTGGCCTCAATTTGTGATCTCCCTTTGATTTAAAGGGAAATTTCTATCGTTCTCCACCCAACCCCCTCCTTCTTCTCAGGATGTGACATTAAAATCACTGACATGACCTGCTTCCATTTTCCATGAGCTGGGGGAGGAAAGGATGCTTCTGGGCCATGTTGCTTGTTTCTGGATTCTTTTGCTTATTCTTTTAAGTAGGATCTCCTTTTTCCTGTGCATATTTTGTTTGTGTTCTTCAGTATCAGAAAGGATTGTTTGGAGTGTTCCTTCTTCATTATAAGGTCTACCTTTATCAGCCAGGGAGGACTGGTCCAGGTCTCAGCAATCGGAAGAAGCCAGACCCTGTGCTAATCACCCAGGAGGATACCAAGGGGCCATCAGTGGGGTAGAGTAGAAAGAGTACTGACATTCAAATCCCATCTCTGACCCTTACTATTTATGTGAATTTGAAAGAGTTGCAGCTCTGGGACTCAGTTTCTCATCTGTGAAAATGGGGGAGTCAGACTAGGTGACTTCCAAGGTAATTTCCAAGTCCATGATCCTATGATCTGTGTAGAAGGTACATCTCTGAACTCCCCCAGGGCCCAAAGATGTGGGATATATGAATATGTGTGTATGGGGGAGGTGGGAGGATCTTCAGGGAACTGTCTCCAGTGGGATGGTCCTTTTATGTCTTTATCTCATCGCCTACAACAGGATTTTGGCCAAGTTTGGATTCCTAACTTCCATTGCCTCAGTCTCAAGAGAAGTTTGGGGAAGATATACTCAATGGAAGAGAGGTTTGATTCCCATGTTGCAAATATTGACCATGTGTTACCATGCACATTAGCCAATGATGAAATCAACTGAGTGTGGAGCCCCAAGGTCGTTCTCAAAAAATGTCTCTTGTTGAAAATTTTGGCAGCGCTGCCCTATGTCTTTTTCCATGAATGACTGTCCCTGCACAAGGCTGAAAGGGAGCAGAGAGTAGATATGACTTCCAAAAAGGATTGAGTGCCACTCACAAGTCATGGCAAGGGCTACCTTTCTCTTTGACCACTGGATGCATGTTGAGATATATCCCAACCTCACTTCAGTATAGACCTGAGTCCCTTGGTTGGGTTCAGAATCCACCTGGGTGGGCATAGAGCCCTCTGACATCCAAGCTCACCTTGGTCTAAGTCTAGATATGTGGGGGGGCAGGTGAGAATTAAACTGGCCTTTTGGGGGATGTCAGATCTTTCCCAGTAGAATAGAAGTTCCCCAAGGGAAGGCATTATGTCATTTCATCTTTATATTGCTGTCCAGTGATTCACATGTAGCAGGGGCTTAATATGTATTTCTTGATAAAAAAAAATATTCAATCCTTAGGTAAAGTTTATCTACCCTGGCTCAGTAACATTTAATTCTAGGTTGGAGGAGAACAATGCCACCTTGACCTTAGCATCCTATCTGTGTGTGTGCGTGTGTGTGTGTGTGTGTGTCTGTGTCTGTGTGTCTGTGTGTAAACTCAAATATATTTGAACTGGACTTTTCATTTCAGTGATACAGGGAACTTCCAGGTGGGGAAAGTCCCTCTACAGATTGATTTTGGCCTGCTTTATAACCTGAAGTCTTAGAAAGTAACCTGGGGCACTAAGAAGTCAAGTGGCTTCCTCATGGTGTGACCAGAATGGCCTTTGTTTTCTTTGAGTGACTCAGCTTACCTCACTGAGCCTCACTGGGCTCTGGGGCTTCTCTTCCGGGGCAGGAAGCCCAGAAACCATGCCAGGAAGAAGAGAACTTCCTGTGTGATGAGTCATGGGGCTGGCTGAGGGGAGGTGTTAACTCCAGAGCCATGCCCTATTGGGTGTTAACCTAGTCTATGCTAGGGGGAGGGGCCAACTCAAGAACCAATCAGCCCTGGTCATTCAGGCAGCACTTGATGATGTCAAGAACTCTATAAGAGGGGAGAGGACAGCTTGGAGAGCTCTCTTTCCTTTTCTGGTTGGTGTGGGAGCAGTGGCGAGTGTGACTCTGGGCCAGCCCTTGCTCTCGGACTGAGCCCAGATGTTGGTAACTATTGGTCTGTCTGTTGATATTTGTAATTTGTTTGTATTTAGCTTTGAAGTTCGGGGTGCTGGCTTTTTCCTCTGAACTAAATGAATGTTCTGAACTTTGGGGTGCTGGCTTTTTCCCCTGAAGCAAGTGAATGAATCTGTATTGGGTCTGTCTGTTGATATTTGTAATTTGTTTGTATTTAGTTCTGAAGTTCGGAGTGCTGGTTTTGTTTTCCCCTGAACTAAATGAATGCTCTGAACTTTAGGGTGCTGGCTGTTTGTTCCCCTGAACTATCTGACTGCAATCTGTATTTGGCCTGTCTGTTGATGCTTGTCTCTTTGCTCCCCTGAACTAATTGAATGCTAACTGAATGCTGGCATTTTCCCCTGAACTAAATGGATGTTGTCTGTATGCTAACTGAATGCTGGATTAAAGTAAGCTGGTCAACCCCTTCACCGTGCTTTCCTTGTTTAAGCAGATAAAAAGAACCTGTGCTTTCCCGGCACGCCGGCAGCCTCCTGCGTGCATCTTACGCCCCCACAGAAGCTGCTAGCTGGATTGTTAAAACAATGGTCACATGACCAATGTGTGTTAGAGGGAGGACTTCAAGCTATATTTTCCTGATTCCTCTATTCATTAGACCTTTTTATATTTTATGTGTTATAATTTTATATATAGTATATGTATATGTATGCATATGGATAAATAGCTAGATATATAGAATAGACAGATAACAGAGAAATAGATAAATATATATTATATGATATGAGAGAGAGGTAGGTGTGGAAGGGTCTAGAGCTGTACTTTTAGTATTCCTTAGTGTAGGGAATTCCCAGTGTGGAAACTCCCTCTACCAATGCAGATCAGCACCTACCCTGCAGCTTCTAGTCTTTGTGAGTTGCCCTCTGAGAGTTCAAGGGCCTTGTTCAGGTTGTGCAAACTTCCCAAGTCAGAGGCATGGCATGCATGCTTGTCTTCCTGAGTATAAGACCAACTCCCTATGCATTGCACCACAATGCCTCTCATGATCATCCTAGTACACTCTTATTTTTTGGGGGGAGGGGTTTGAATCAGTAAGTCCTTCTTTCTTTGAGGACTTTCTTTCAAGAGTTTTCTCTTAGCCTCTTGGTCTTTTTCTGCATTTCTCTACTTCAGATGAGTTGCAGTTCATGCCCATTGCCTCTGGAGTATCCCTTTGCGCATCGGGGTCATGCACACCTTGTTGTAGACACATTTCCTCCTGCAGGCAGAGGTTTGGGGCATGATGTACAGGACATGGAGTCAGCAAAGCCAGGCTCCCACCTCACCTAAGATGCTTGCTACCAGTGTATGGTTGGATAAGCCAATCACTCAACCTTCCTAAAACTTTGTCTTCTCTGGAAATCTGTGCCACCTGCCCCTGGTGATGGTGAGGAAAGATGTGCGAACTGCAAGGTGCTTTAGAAATGTGAGCCAGCATAACTTTTAGCTCAAGTGAATTGCACACAAATCAGTCATTATGGTATGGATTCCATTGATCCACCTCTTGCGATGATCAGACATAGTGATAGAAATCTCCTGATGGCATCACCAACCCCAAGTCTGGATTGGTGCCAGGGAGATAGCTCCACCAAATCTTTCAGAGGCATGCATGCCCAGTCAGTGGACTGAAGAGATAGCTGGCTTCCTTTGATCCTTTGTTCCACATTTTCTTCAGTTCATTGTATAGAAACATATTAATGCCGTTTTCTATGCATACCCATGTACACAGCCTTCCATAAGACAGTGTCAAGGGCTCTGTATTTGTAGACAGTGAGACCTCTTTTCATATCTGTCCTCTAAGAGTCTAGCTGGACTTTCACTCCTCCAGGCCTCAGTCAACTCTTTTAGGCATAAGCGATAATTGGACTCTGATCTACTCGGGTGCTTCTCTGATGAAATGCCCCGATTATTGACGTAGACTTGTGATCTTTGAAGTGGAAGCTATATCTACTGATGAACAGCCTAACCTCTTACAACCTTAACAAAAGTCTTTGAGGGCTGTTGCGCCTAGAAAAGTCTTCATCTTGGCATCAATCTGCTAACAAGCCACTTGGAACTTAACCTGGATGGTCCTGGAATGCCTAGTACAGAGCCAATGCCCCCCTATGCTAAAGCTTTTCCAGCTTGGTAGGACACATCATAGGACAGACTCTGTTGGCAGAACTTTCACAAACCCAGAATCTCCTCCAGGCTATCACAAAGCTTTGGAGGAGATGTCTAGTAGTGGCCAGCGCTTCCCCCAGGTTTCAGTTTCTGCATAAGTGGGAAGAGGATCTCATGACTTCTAAGGACTCTGTAAGCTCGAATCCCATGATGCTTTGACTTATAGCAGAGTGGACAGAAGGCTGGCCTCTGAGTCAGGCTCATGCAGGTGCAAATCCTTCCTTTTACGGATAGAAGCTGCATGTACATAGGCAAAGCACCCAGTGCCCCTAGACAACTCTCTGGGATCGTATACTGCAGAGAAGTGGCCCATCTCCACTAGAACACAAAACTTCCTCACTGGGAGTATCCTACACGAATGAAAACACAAATCTAAAACAAACCAAAAAACTCATGTGTTTTCTACCAAGTAAAGCTAGACTGGCCTCATCCCTTCTTAGTCTTGTCAAATAACAAAGCAGCCATACAGTTGGCAATACCATACAGTTGGCAATAGCAGTGGGTTTATTGTGATTCTATTCTGAGTGATTATTTCCTGCATTTCCGCCTATTCCCAAGCATTCATTAACTCATTGGCATGTTTAGGAGCTAATTGATGAATAATCTTTTTTTCTTTTAAAAATACATTAATATATTTTGTTTTTGTCATCTTCATTTCCAAATATATTCCTCCTCACTTTCCCCTGTAGAGAGTAATACCTTGTAACAAAGAATAAACAGACAGACATAGACAAAGACAGAGAGGGAAAAAATACAAGAGAGAAAGAGAGGGAGAAAGACAGAGAAAAGGAAAGATTGAGAATAAAGAGAGGAGACAGAGATATAGAGAAAGCAAGAAAGGAGAGAGACAGAAAGAAGAAGGAGAGAGGGAGGGGGAGAGAGAGAGAAGGAAGGAAAGAAGGAAGGCAAACAGCAAAACCAGCTTATTTCTCTGGACTTGAAGCCGTGTGATTGTGGCTATGGGTATAGCCCACAACAGTCAAGGTGAGGCTTCTACCACTGACAGGTTCCATAGACTCACTGGGTGCTTTCTTATCATAGTTATTATCACTATTATTATCATCATTCTTATAATATCATGAGCTTCTATGGACATTTATAGTTTCAGTATAAAGATTTGTGGGAGACCCACAGGCAACGGAGGGATGCTTGGTGGGTGTAGGGTGCAGCCTTTGAGAAGGGGCCTAAAATGCTTGATGAGGAATGGCGAGTAGGGACAATAGATGGCCAAAAAGAATGCCACATAATGCCTATGGAATGTTAAAAGACCTAGAGATTGATGTCCAGCACACTGGAAATATTCTCTGTGGAGGATTTAAGGGAGAATGTGTCCCTCTGGATAAGAAGATAGAGGTGAGTCATAACTTGCACCACCCATAGAAGGGCCTTTTCACATCAGTGAATACTAAACTTACTCAAATTATGTCCACTTGTGTTTTTTTGAAGGAATCCTAAAGGGATCTTAGGAACATTAGCTTGGAAGGATCCTTGAGAGTTCATCCAGCCAGTCCCTCTGGGACATGGATCTCATTTTCCTAAGTGAGAACTGAGGTACAACGTGACTTGTCCCAGGCTGCCGAGCCCTGCTGCCCCCTCCTGCAAAATGGAATATGCAGCCCTATATCCAGGGAGAATAAAGGAAGAATAAAAGAAGAATGGTGATGTTTTTAAATCACTGCAATTTAATGAGCATTTATTGAGTGCCTGCTGTTTCTAAGACTGTGTGAAGCATGGGGGCACAAAGGCAAAATTAAAAAAAATATCTTTGATTAAAAGCGAGAGATGAGGAGGAGGTGAATCAGGTAAATGGCCCAGTGGGTGCAAAGTCATGGAACTGGGAGATTGAAGGTTGAATTCAGGGAATAATTCAACTGGGCCATTTTGGGTAAGACACAGAAGGGGAACAATGTGCAAGAAATCTGGAAAGATCATCCAGAGAGATTTTTTTTAATTTAATTTAAACTTAAATACAAAATAAGAAAAGAAAAAGCATGTTGGCATGCGCTAGCAGGATGTAAGAGAGGATTCAATATGAAACAATAAATTTCCATTTCAAGAAAACCTATATAATAAATACCATAGATGTTTTCAAAGCTGCCCAGCTTTTCTTTGCTTCCATGTTGATTTTCTTTTGTTCTTGGTTGTGCACTTTTTGCTTTATTTTCCCCTCCCTCCACCCAGATACACATACATACACACACACACACACACACACACACCCCTACATATACATAGACATCCATAAACACACACACATGTACATTCAAACACATACGTGTAAGACCATACTATGCTTATTTCCACTAGTCCTCTGTTTCTCTGAAGGTGGCTACCATCTTCCTTCCTAAGTCCAAGTCTTTCCATACTTTTCTAAATCCACTGGCTCATCATTTCCTACACCACAAAGACATTCTGACCCAATCACATTCTCTTAGAGATTGTCTATGAGAGTTTTCCCCAAATTTTCTGTATTCCCTTTATTCTTGTTCACAGAGAGATTTTGAAAGACTTTACATGAAGAGCTTATACATTTGTATTTTATCCTAGACAATAGGGAGCCATGGATCATTCTTAACTTGGGGAGCAACCTGGGCGGACCTGACCTTTCAGTTGCCCTTGTGGAAATTATGTGGAGGATTGGTTGGATTAAAAAAAGCCAAAGAGTTCCCTCTCACTCTCCCAATTACTACAGGGGTGCAGCTTCCCACTTCCCTGCTGCCTTCTCCCAGGTGAGTTCCTCACTCTCTGTCTCAACATCTCTGAAATGCTGCTGGTGCTGGAGCAGGGCCATCTGGAGGGATAGACTGGCTTTCCCCACCATGTGGAGCAGATGGCAGTGAGTTGGGTCTCCTTGGTAAGTCTAGGAAGCATTTCCAAGGAGGGCAATGGGGTGCTCTAATCCACCCATGAGTGCCATTGGTCAGCACAGGGCCTCAAGCTGGCCCCAGGTGCTAGGCATCCAGGAGGACATCTTATTGTTCTTTTCCTACTACAGCCCACAGCCTGTCCCTCCCAACTCATTCATTCACACATGCACACACAGACAGGGACATGGGTGGGTGCCCAGCAGCAATGACCAGCTTTGGCAAAAAGCCTTCTGGGAAACTCATGGGGATATCACAGCCAGGATCCCCAGGCATTGGAACCTCTCCAGGAGCTGCTCACCTGGGACCTCCAGCAGCCTCAAAGGAAATGGGTTTGTTCCAGAAATCGGGGCAGAGGGCAAGGCCATAATCCTCCACAGTGGGTGTGCTCCCCTCCCACGCTTGATAAGGCTCCCCAGTGTAGTTTGCACAGCTGGCTCTCGGCCTAAAGCTCATTGGCTACAGGCAGCTGGAGGCATCGGAGGAATGAGGAGGCAGACCCCACCACTAAGCACCAACTGCACAGAAAATGACCTGCCCCTTAAACTTGAACGTGCTCGTTCTGACCTTTATCAGGGGCCATCTCTTTGTGGATCGATTTCTAGCCAACGATTAACCAGACATGGCCTTAGTGCCTGGATAATACCTGGGAAATCACTGAACACAAGGAAACCTGCTGGTTTATGAACAGAGGCTGTATCTGCAGACCCCCTCACTCCCTGAATGCCTGCGGGAGCTTGGGCTGAGTATTTTTCCATTTGGGGAATGCATGTAATGACGAAGGCAAACCCTCTGATGCTCTCAGGGACATGAGCTTGACCTGGCCATCTGGAGGGACAGAGCAGGTCTGAACCAGAGTCTGAAATGACCCAAGGCCAAAACTGTAAGACCAGCCACCTGCTCTGGAGCCCCAAGCCTCAGGGCTTCTGTTACTGCATTACATTTTCGTACCTGGGTTCTTTTCCATCCCAAAGGTCTCCAAAGTGTTTTTCCAGTCATGTGTTGGGGAATCTCCTGGCCTGATACAACTGGAATACATCATCACCATCCACCTCCTCCTCCTCCTCTTCATTCTCCCCCTCTAGCTTCTCCTTCTCCTCTTTCTCCTCCTCTTCTTCCTCCTTTTCCTCAACCAAGATTTATTTAGCGCTTATTATGTCTCCATTGCCATCACTGAGGCAGCAGGTACGGTAAAGAGCTCTGGAGCCAGAGGGAGGACCAGGTTTCAAATCTCACCTCTTACACTTACTACCTTCTGATCTTGGGCAAGTCACCCCCTATGGGCCTTAGTTTCCCTATCTTGAAAACGAGTGGTCTGGACTCCATAGCCACTAAGGGTCATTTCAACTATGACCCCATGATCATGTCATTTATGACTTGCGATTGATCACATGGTCTGAGTGGTTCATGATGCTCCAACCAAAGAGTGAGAAGGGATAGGCTGAGCAGCCAAGGAAGGAGATTCGATGATGTTCCCAGTATGCAGTGCACTGCTTGGTACATAGGAAGTAGATGGCTCACTAAATGTGTGTTTATTCATGTTTCAATTTCTGTTTGGGCCAGTCAATCAACAAGAATTTAGTAAGAACCTGCTATGTGCCAGACACTGTGCTAAGCCCTGGAAACACAAAGAAAGCCAAAGCAAAACAAACAAAACACCAGTCCCTCCTCTCACAGAGGTCCCTGTCTTTGGAAGGGATAACTGAAAAGCAACTATGAAAAACAAGCTTTATGCAACATAAATTGGAGCTAATCAACCAAAGAAGGCATGAACATTAAGGGGCACCACAAAAGACTTTTGGTGAAAAGGAAGGGGGGTGGTTAGCTGGAACTTGAAGGAAGATTGGGAAGCCAAGAGACAGAGATGAAAAGG
Source organism: Trichosurus vulpecula (assembly GCF_011100635.1). NCBI lineage: Eukaryota > Metazoa > Chordata > Mammalia > Diprotodontia > Phalangeridae > Trichosurus > Trichosurus vulpecula. The sequence goes on along the minus strand of NC_050576.1, from coordinate 432,919,344 downwards.
GAGAGCATCCTGAGTATGGGAGATAGCCAGAGAGAATGCCCAGAGCCCAGAGATAGGGAGTATTATGTGAGGAATAGCCAGGAGGCCATGGTCACTACAAAGACGAGTCTGTGGAGGATGGGGATGAGATATAAGAACACTGAAGAGGGAGGAGGGAGCCAGGTTATGAAGAACTTCGAATGCTAGACAGGGGGTTTTATATTTGATTCTAAAAATGATAGGGAGCCATAGGAGTTTATTGACATGGGGAGTAACATGGTCCAACCTACACTTTAAGGAGATTGATTGGACAAGAAGGAAGATGGACTGAACATGGAAAGATCTGAAGCATGGGGACCAATCAGTAATTTCCTGCAATAGGTGTGACATGGTGACATCCTGCAGAGGAATGGTGGTGGCATCAGAGGAGAGAAGGGGGCATCGAGAAGAGAGGTTTCTTTATTTGTTCGTTTTTAATTAATTTTTAGTTAACAATATTCATTTCCACAAGACTTTGAGTTACAAACTTTCTCCTCACTCTACGCTCCCTCCCACCCCAAGGTGGCATGTATTCTGATTGCCCCTTTCCCCAGTCTGTCCTCCCTTCTATCACCCCGCTCCTCCCCCCCCTTATCTCCTTTCTCTTTACTTTCTTATAGGGCAAGATAAATTTCTATACCCCATTGCCTGTGTTTCTTATTTCCCAGTCACATGTAAAAACAGTTTTTAACATTTGTTTTTAGAACTTTGAGGTCCAAATTCTCTCCCCTCTTCCCTCCCTACCCCTGCCCCCTGCCTTGAGAAGGCAAGCAATTCAACATAGGCCATACATGTATCATTATGCAAAACACTTCCATAACCGTCATGTTGTGAAAGACTAACTATATTTCCCTCCATCCTATCCTGTCCCCCTTTATTCAATTTTCTTCCTTGACCCTGTCCCTTTTCAAAAGTGTTCGCTTTGATTACCTCCTTCCCTGATCTGCCCTCCCTTCTATCATCCCACCTCTCTTATCCCCTTCCCCGCTTACTTTCCTGTGGGGTAAGACACAGAATTGAATGTGTATATTATTCCTTCCTTAAGCCAAATTTGATGAGCGTAAGGTTCACTCATTCTCTTTCACCTACCCCCTCTTTCCTTCCATTGTAACAGCTTTTTCTTGTCTCTTTTAGGTGAGATAATTTGCCGCACTCCATCTCTCCCTTTCTCCTCCCAATATATTTCTTTCTCCCTCCCTTAATTTTATTTTCCGGATATCATCCCTTCGTATTCAACTCACCCTGTGCTCTCTGTCTTTATATATATATATATATATACACACATATATGTATATTTATGAATGAATATATATGAATACATATATATATACACATATATACATACATATATATAATTCATATATATGAATACATATATATATATGTATGTATGTATATATATATATATATATATATATATGTATTCAAGTACCCTAATACTGAGAAAGGTCTCATGAGTTACAAATATCATCTTTCCAAGTAGGAATGTAAACAGTTCAACTTTAATAAGTCCCTTATGATTTCTCTTTCCTGTTTACCTTTTCATGTTTCTCTTGATTCTTGTATTGCAAAGTCAAAATTTCTATTCAGCTCTCTTTTCATCAAGAATGCTTGAAAGTCTTCTATTTCATTGAAAATCTATTTTCCCCTAAAGTATTATAATCAGTTTTTCTGGGTAGGTGATTCTTGGTTTTAATCCTAGATCCTTTGACCTCCAGAATATCATATTCCAAGCCTGAGAAGAGAGGTTTTTCAAGGAAAAAATTCCTTGACCCAGTACTGATTGGGTGCAGGGGAGGGGAGAAGAGAGAGATCTAGGAGCTAAGGGTGACAGCTGGGTTTGAAACCTGTGTGATTGGGAGGATGGTGGTACCTTCAATAGTAAGAAGAAGGAAAGGATTTAGGGGAGAAATAATAGATCTCAGTTTCCTGGAGAGTCATGATAACACTTTCAAATCCAGTGTATTAGGAGGGCAGAGTTTATAATCTCAAAGAGGATCATAAACATGTCTGAAAGGTTCGGAACCGCCGGATATAAGAAACTCTCAAAGTAGAAGGTAGAAGAATCAAAACATATATTTAGGCTCCACAGTAACCAACCCATGAACCAGCAACCCCATTTTGATATATTGATCAAAAGCTTCCAGGCCCAATAAGTACGCCTTGAAAGAGTAACCAGGAGGCTACAGAGAAGCATGATTGCGTAAAGCAAAATCATGCTTCCCCCTCTATGGTAAAAAGATTACCCACTGGCCTGAAGTCTTTGTTCAGCTTCCTCCCATAGGTCAGCTCTGCTACTGGCAGCTCCTGCTTCAGCTGTGGCTGTGGCTGTGGCAGCCTCTGGCTCCAATGGGAGCTGCTTTTAACCATCCAGCTTCTGCGGGGGTGTAAGGTACGCCGGGGAAAGCACAGGTTCTTTCAATCTGCTTAAGCAAGGTGAAGGGGTTGACCAGGAAAGCACAGGTTCTTTCCATCAGCTTAAGCAAGGGAAGCAAGGTGAAAGGGGCCGACAAGCTTACTCCAGTCCAAGATACAAACAGCATTCAGTTCAGGGGAAAAAGCCAAACTAGTCAAGGGCACTTGTTGACTAAGTGCTAAGGAGCCCATTTTTGGTTGCCAATACATCCAGTTAACCCAGTAACCATTTTTTTAAGCACCTGTTATGTGCCAGGAACTGTCTAGATGCTGGAGATATTACTACCCATAATGCTTTGCTCATTGTAAGTTATAAAGAAAGGCTTCATTCATTCATTCATTCATTTGTTCATTCATATTATTACTACTGTTGATACTATTAGTAGCTACAGTTTATAGAGCATTTTATGCTTTCTAGGTTATATCTTAACCAAAATGAAACAGCCTCTACCGTCAGGGACTGATTCCTCAGGGAATCCCATTGTATGGAGGGGAAACAGAACATACTCACATGAGTGAATAGAAAATCTATGCAAGGCGAATATATAAGTAGATACGAGATATAAACATATAAATATATACAAGGCAACTATGCAAACACTTTTTTGGAGGGGGCAGGGAGCAATTGTGACATGAGAAAATCCCAACCACCTCCATCCCAGTACAGCTGCTACCTCAAATGGCTCTGGTCCCCTCTGTCACCAAGCTCCTTTTCTTAGATGAAGAGGAAATTCTCGAATTTCATGTGAATGCCCTCCCCCCCCCCCCCCCCCCCCGCCCGGCCCCAGGTCTTCACCACCTGAACTGCTCACTCATCAGTTGAATCCCAGGGCTCGGCTAAGGGGAGGGGGGCAGTTTCTGACTGGGGTTTAGGGCTTCCTTTCTGGTCTCACAAAGTCATTTACTTAGTGTTGACCTCCCCAGGGCTCTGTTCAGCCTTGGCTCCCTAGAGATAGCCTTAAGGGCCACTGATATTCATCTAGGCTGTGAAGGACATGTCGCAGATTTTATTTTTCCCATTTTACACATGAGGAAGCTGAAAGCTGGAGAGGTCTTAAGGGCCTTCCTAGGATTGCATAGGTAATACATGTGTAAGGTGGGATTTGAACTTGGGTCTTCCTAACTCATGCTGACCTTCTTTCTGTAACTCGGTGGTGTCTCACAGTCTGGATATAAGAGAATAAACTCCTCACTGTTGCAAGAGGGCATTCAGGGGATGTAAATAGTGGCTCTTTCTCTCCAGCAAGAATCCTTGTCCTCTGACCCTGCTACTGGCCTTTTTACTTCTCTTTTTTGCCCATGGACCTGAGTCAGGGGAGTCAAAGATTGCTTTCATTTGTGTTATTTTACTCTTTGACCTCTGTGACCTTGGACAAATCACTTAAGCTCCTTGTGCCTCTGATTCTACATCTGGACAGTGAAGAGCTATTCTAGATGGCCTCTGAGCTCTTAGAAGGCTGAGATCTTAAAGTCCCAGAGACTTCCCAGCCTGCAAATCCATTGATCCTGGGCCTCCCTGAGATCAGAGCTTAGGTACCAGGCTGTGGTTTCACCTAATGGGCTTGGGGGTGGAGAATTACCCCACACTGATAGCCTTTGACCGCTTAAAGAACTAAAGCTCTTTTGGAGAGGAGCCAGGACAGACCCTCCTTACAGGAGTCCTGCCTTAGAGTGCAGGGGGCTCCAAGGAGATTCCAACCCAACAGACAGAAAGCCTTGTGAAGCAGTAAAGGGTCAAAGGGGTCTCATTGCTCCAACTGAAAGCAGGAAATTCCCTTAGGTAGTGCAGCCCTCCTCTATTTGGATCAGATCTCTCCCCTGGAAATGACCCAAAAAGCCAAGGACAGAAGTGAGCCCCTGCTTTGTGGAGGGAGAGCCCTTCTCCTATGCCTCCTTCCCCCACCCCGTAAGTGTTTACATTTACGTCAGCCTGGCTCACCTGTGTACGTAGTTCAGCTTTCCAAACCAATAGGGGCTCCTAGAGGCCCAAGACTTTAGGGCCCAGACCTTGTTATTTTTTTGGCCTGGATTTGTTGATTTCATTTTCATAGGGTTCTCTCAGTAAGGGAGCATCCTTCACAAAAAGGACCGAACCTGATTTGCAGCCTAGTTTTTAAACATTGCCTGGGGTACTGAGGAGGTAAGTTACTCCAAGTCACACAGCTGTTTGTCAGAGGCATGAAGGGGATCCGAGTCACCCTAATGCAGAGGTCTTCTCCCTGGCTACCACGTCTCGGTGCCTAGCCCATATTAGGTGTTTACTAAATGCTTTAAAGAGAAGGAAGGAAACGTGTATTTATTCATGCTTACTATATACCTAGAATTGTGCCAAGGGCTGGGGATACAAGAAAAGCCTTCCCCCCCAAAAAGGAGAGACATTCCATGCTTACATTCTAAAGGAGAGGACCACACACAAAAGGGGTGAAGAAGGAAGGTGTTGATGAAAGGACAGGATGATGATTCTGAATGAATGAAGGAGTGAGTCTCCTGGCTTTAGAAGGGGCTTCACCCCTTGCTGCCAATCCAACATTTTCCATTTTTATGCAGATTCTCCAAACTCCAGCTTGGTTTGGCTGGAACTCATGAGAACCACTACCCAAACATCATATCCTTGACAGATCTGCCAAAGGAACAAAGTCATGCTTCTCTCAACATGAATATTCAGTTTTTAAAACCCACAGAGGCTGGCCAGGAGGCTGCTCCAGAGGGAGCTGAGTGCCCACCTTTAGGTGGCTGAGAAGGCCAAGGAGTTCTCACCTTGAGAATAGCCTGAGCTCCCTGAGATAAGGGGCCTTTCGTGTCTCTTTTTGGTGTCCCTCTGTGCTTCGCACAATACATGGAAGACAGTAGGTGCTTAAGAAATATTTTTTCACTGACTGACCAGAGTTGGAAGGGACGTTAGAGGTCATTGACCCCAATCTCCTCATTTCACAAATGACTCATTAACTGATTTGCTTATATATACTGGCAGATGATAAAGGCAAGACTGGACCACAGATCCCATGACTCCACGTCCTGCCATCTTTCCTCTGTACCACAAAGCCCTCCCTATCTCCTCTTCCCCTATCCCAATCTTAATCCCTCCACCATGGAGGGAAGGAGTGGGCTACCCTGAGCGCAGCGTAGCAAGGAGTCCTCACCCCAGGAAACGTTATTTCTACAGAGAAAATAGTAATAGCTGAAAATTATATCTTTTCTGTTTAAATTTATGCCATTTACCAAGTTGACAAATCTCCAGTGACCTTGGGGGGCAACATCCTATAGTGGAAACAGCAGCAGACTCGGTGTCATGAGACACCTCCTGGGTTCTGTGTGTTTGTGGTGTCTGAGATAATTCTCCTGTTGCTCCTTCAGAATACTTGGGAAAGAAAGAAAAGTATTTTTCTATTGAGAGGGATGAATCCAGAAGGAGAAGGTGCAAGTCCTGAATCTGCTACTGCCTAGTTGTGCAACCTTGGACAAGTTACCATCACTCTATGACTCGGTTTCCTTACATAACAAGGGGGGCAGACTTGCGATCTCTAAGGTTACTTTCAGGTCTAGTGTTCCATGATCTCTGATATCTACGGGGAGATATCAGGGCTCAGAGGATACAGCAATGGCCTTGGAGACCTGGGTTCAAGTCCTATCTCTGAAGTATCCTGGCTGTATGGGCCTGGGCAAGCCTCCTAACTTCTCAACTCACTAAGACTAAGTTGCCGAGGACCTGACTTTAGAGTCAGTCATTCAACAAACACTTATGAAACACCCATTATGTGCCAGGCACTGTGCTAAGTTCAGGTTGGTTAAAAGGGTTCCTAATGAGGGGATCCATATGCTAATGACATCATTGATCCAACCCTTCTCTCTGTCTCCATGAAATGCATGCATTGGCCTCTAATGCAGTGCTAGATGTCAGAGAGAAGGAGTGTGCTTTCTTGAAGCCCCAAAGGTCCTCTCAAGGAGTGAGCCCAGGACCATTGATCAAGATGGAATAAGAGGGATCTTAGAAATCAGCAATCAATCTGGCCCCCTCCTTTTTCAGATGAAGAAATGAGATTCAGAAACTCAAGCAGCCACACAGGCACCAAGCAACAGAGTCAGTGACTTCAGCACCAGGGGAAACTAGCCCCCACACAAAGTTTTGCCCACCAGAGGACACTCAAACTAACAGCGCAGGCCTTGTGTCCCTGGGCATGTGGGCACATTTATGCACCAGCATTGAGCTATTTATTTATTTATTTTTTTCCGGATGAGGCATGGAGATATTTTTAATGGCAGGTATTTTTTTTTCTACTTTTTCCAGGAAAAGAATGAAATCATCCATTTATTCTGGACCAATTACAGGCACTAGAAAGCACTGAAGGAACAGGGAACAGAGCTTGATCACAAATAAATATATAGCAGGGGGAAAACTGTTATTGATTGGCCTTGTAAACTCTGCTACTCAATCGATAGCAATTTCTGGAAATGCCAGACATTTATTTGGTGCAGCTGGAACATCAGAGATGATAATAATAACCATACTCATGAAGTGTGTCTCTTGACACCATTTCTTTGAGCCTGTTGAAATAACAAGTGTACATAATATGGTACACCAGCAGCATAAGCCATGACCACAGTGCTTGCTGCAGGCTCAAAGATCCAAGGCAGATTTTTAACTAAGACAGTATTATGGCTTTATCTGACACTCCCTCCCTCTTTCTCTATGAAACATGTCATTGGAAAGATCCAGTTTTTCAAAGAAATATGAATAACTGAGCAGCATAGGGAGAAAGAGAGACCCATCCAGGATAGTAGGGGAGTGATGGCAGGGATTAAAAGTGGAATTTTCAGTGGGCTACAGAAAGGAAAGCAATACAATTAGCATAATGGGTCTAACCATTCATGATGAATACACAAAGTGGATGAAAAACAGAGTTTCTGGACCATAATGTGAAGTCAGATTGAGAACCCATCAAGTTAGTCCCTATTCATGTGCTTTAGGTATAAAATGAGAAATAGGAGGATGATTAGAGAAGTATAGCATACTAGAGCTAGAAGTGATCTCAGAATCTAAATAGTCCTATGGATGCCTGAATGAGAAGTCCCTGGTGGTTTGCAGCCTTTACTCATAGACTTCCCATGGGACTGGGATGGGGTGGGGGTGGGGAGGAAACCATGGTAACTTTTAAGACAGACGATTGAGGCAGTTTGGAATATTCTTACTTTTATATGTCCATATTAAGCCAAAATTTTACTTTTTCACCTTTCACCTCTTGGGCTAATGGCATTAGAAGATAGACCTCTATCACATTTGATAGATTGTGCTTATTAAAAAAAACCTCAAGCTTCTCATCATTTCAAAAGCCTATCTCTTTAACACCATTATCTGCCTGGTGACGGTCTTTGTGATGGATGGAATATCGCCATCTTGAAAGAATCAAAAGTACAAGTGATACAAAGAACATGATGGATGCGAGTAAGCCACATATGCTGCCAAAGATGATGTGCCTTGGAGAAATGTCAGAAAAGGCATTATTGAGAACAAGTACGATGGGAAAAGGGGCTGGGCCCTGCCATGCAGAGGGACGATGACAATGGACAGCCAGAGTGCTACACAGACACTTTTGAGGTACTGAGAAAATGAAGGGAAGCTTTCCAGGGATGGGGAGATTCTTTTTCAGGGGAAATTTACATAGAAAAAGAGACCTGGATTGCACTGGAGGAGACGATGGAATGAATTATTTTTCTTTAAGGAAATAAAAGAGTGCTGAACGAGAGAGTTCCTCAATCACTTTAATAAATGTATGGGGTGGTGAGCCTTTTGACAATCGAGTCATTTCCCTATGCAAAGTGTGCATCTGTTCACTGGCACCTTGTTCAGGAGACTAAGGATATCACCTGATTAAGTCTTCGTAATTGAAGCTGTCCCCAAGATGCTGCCCAAAGCCATACATTTAAGGCAGTAATAACAATGAAAGCTAACATTTTGAGTGCCTGCTATGTGCCAGACACTGTGCTAAGCACTTTACAAACATGATCTCATTTGGTCCCCACAAAAACCCTGGGAAGCAGTTATGATTATTATTTTCATTTTACAGATGAGCAAATTGAGGCAGTTTAAGTGACTTGCCCAAGGGTCACACAGCTAGAAGTATCTGAATCTGGATTTAAACTCAGGTCTTCCTGACTCCAGGCCCAGTACTCTATCTATTGCCCCTTCTAGGTATAACATAAAAGGGATACTATAGACCTGCTCAGCTCTTTTTTATACCTCTCACTTTCCCTATAAGTTCTCAAGAGGGGGACAGAGTAGGAGAGGATTTGAGTCCATGGATGGATCATTCTTCCCTAGAAGTAACTTATTAGAAGCAGCCTTGAGGAAGAGGGGTGTGTGTGTGTGTGTGTGTGTGTGATAAGAGGAAGTATGGTATAAGAGGAGGATTCCTGGGCTCAGCCTTGGAAAGTTAGCAGAATAGCCTTTCAGAAACATGACAGCCTAGAAGAAAAGTCCACATTGTCCAAGTAATTTAGATTTCTGGATACCAACTATCTGGAAAAGTTGGAAACTTACAATATCCTTCTTTCTATAAAGAGGAGGGGATTTTCTGGCAGATCCAGCCTCCTAGAGGGAGAAGAAGACTTCACATATGGCCCACTGAAGCTGTAGGAATAGAAAGGGACCAAATTCATAAAATAAGAAAGCTAGGCTCTTGGACTTCATCCTCTACTGATACCATACATATTCAATAAGTATCAGTCTGATGGGAAAGGGGTTGCTTGATTAAGAACCTTCAGGGTGTTTAGCTTCTAGGTGAGTCCAAATTTTGGGAGTAGCCTCAACATTCAATTCATAAAAATTTACTGGTGTACCATGTGCCACGATCTGTACTAAACACTGGCAATACAGATGCTATATTATAAAAATAATTATCATGCAATATATTATTTAATACATTATATAAAATAATATAATATATCATATAATATATTATTATTACTGTATAATTATATTATTATAATAAGGAAGACACCAAGGATGGATAAAGTCTATCCAGGACAAATACAAAGAGAATGGATATAAAGTAGTTAAGCACAAGGTAGTTGGGGTAGAAGATGGGGTCCCAGCTTTAGGCATAGAGAAAGACTTCTCTTAAAATTGATGCTTCAGGTATGCCCTGAAGTAAAAGGAGGGTTCTGTGAGGTGAAAGCTAGAGAGGCATGCACTTTGTGCCAAGGAGATGATTGACCAAGTAGGGAGGCCAGGAGACAAATTAGGAAGCTGTTTGGATATTCTAGATGAGAGGCAGTGAGGGCCTGGGTTAAGGTGGTAGCTAAGAGAGAAGGCATAATATAAAGCTAGATGCTTGTACAGGTCTTTGGGGTGAAAGGGGGACTCACTGGAATATAGTGAATGAGCCCTCCTCTTTTCTCTTTTGAGGGGAGCCTCCAAGGCAACGGAGGCAAGAATATGGAGAACTCCAGTGCCTCAGGGAAAGGTGAGGAGTGAAGAAGTGTTCTATCAATTTTTATGGGCTACTGTATCTAGTTAATGCATTGTTTGTATTTTTTATATATTTGTGTGTGGTTTTGCATTTTTCTGGGGGTGTAATAAAAGCCATTCTAGGCACATTTATTGTTGTCTTGAATGTTTATACCTGATCTTGACCAAATTAATAGAAACATAGATAGGAGCAATAATAAAATCATATTCTGAGATTTCCCAGTGGGAATTCTAGGTGGAAACATAATGAGTCGAAGAGTGGTATTCTTTTGCGAGGGGGCCCTAAAGTTTAGACCAAATCTATAAACTCCAAGTATGGAGCACTGGACTATGGGTTATACACTGAAGCATAAAAGTACATAAAAAATGAAGTGCTAGTCTGGCAATGAAATATGAGAAAAGCAGGTAGCAAAGAGTTCCTCATGTCCAATCTATCTGTTTTGCTCTATAGGCTTCCTTTTCCTCCTGTTATACTCCTTTAACTGTATTCATGTTACACCTTGAACAATATATCATGAGTGTGACATTGTGTCATCTATATCCAAAAATCTTCTTTTGGTCCAATTATTGCCTTAACCTACTGTGCTATTACTATCTTTCCTTTTATTGGCGAACTTCTCAAAAGTAATCTACACTGCCTGTTGCCATAAATTCCCTGCCTACTCATTGCTCAATATGTAATTATCTGATCCACCCCCCCCCACCCCATGACTCTCCTAAAAATTCTCTCTCTGCAGAGAGAGCCCAATTGTCAAATGGAAAAGAAAAGTTTTTGTAAAATTAAACTTCAAATTCCTTGAATTCCCTGTAGCCTCTTGAAATTCCTGATGTCCGCTGTCTGCTTCTTGCCACTTTTCACTTCCTTGATCATCTCTCTACCTCCTGCTCTCTGCCTTCTGGCTTTCTTACCTTCCTTCAAGACTCAGTTTACATCCTACTTTCCAGAAGAAGTTTTTCCTATTCTCCCTTAATGCTAGTGCTTTCTCTCTGAAATTGCCTTTTATTTATGTTGTAGGTAGATTTTGGCATTTTCTCTCTTCTTAAAATTGAGCTCCTTGAGGGCAGTGACCATGTTTTTTTTGCCATTCTTTGTATGCCCAAGATTTAACATAAGCACTTACTAAATCCTTGTTGACTGAACGAACCACCATTGGTGGGTTCTCCTCCAGTGGAGACCTTCCAGCAAAGGCCATAGGGAAAGACTCTGATTCAGTTTTAGGTTAGACGTGATGATTCCTGGCATCTCTTCCAACTCTGAGATTCTGTGATTCAATGAATTTATTCTTTCCTCTAAATGGCTAGAATAATGGGCTAAATTTAATAAGATGAAATCAAATATGGATAAATGTAACTTCAACACTGGAGTTCTAAAAAATCAGCCTCACAAGCACAATACGGAGGGGAGTATGGGTAAATAGCTATTTTGAAAAATAGCTGGCAGTATTCACGGACTGTGAGCTTAACAAGTAACAAAAGTGTGAATTATGTGGCAACCAAAAACTAATATTATTCTAAGTTCATTTACAGACATAGAATCCAGAAGAAGGAAGGTCACAGGTTTAGAGCTTAAACCCTAGATGTTGTCCAGTCTAGCTAAAAAAATTGAGGATCAGAGAGAATAAGTGATACCCACAGTTACATGGTTAGTAAGCATTAGAGAAGGGGTTTTTAATTGTAGTATTTCTGGGATTCTTGACCCCACCCCTCACCCCGCCAAGGCCAGCACTCCATCCACTCTGTTCTTTGTTCTGATATTGTCTGATATCATTAAGCTACATGCAAGGTATTGTGTTCAATGCCATGTAAACACATTTTAGGAAGGCCATTGACAAGTTGAAGAATGGTCTATAAGAGGGTAATTTTGGTGATAAAAAGGACTACAGAACATGCCATCACGGCTTGGTTGAGGTATTGGGGATATCTCACCTGGTATATGATAGATATATGTCTTCAAATATTCGAGGGGCTATCATATGGCACATGATTGTTCTGCCAGGTACAAGAGGATGGTACTAGGAGCAATGGGTGGAAGTTGCAAAGATCAGATTTGGGTTTGATATTAGGAAAAATTTCCGAACAACAGTAGCTATCTAAAAGTGGGATGATTGGAAGACATGGGCACTCCACTATGGGAGATCCTCTGTCGGGGTGGATGACAACTTCTTGTTGGAGATGCCATAAAAGGCCTTTTCTATCATCTTTGAGTTGACTAGATGGCCTAGAAGGCCTCTTCCAATGCTCTCATCTTCATTCACTGTGGGAGGTCCTCAAGCTTACAGACAGTTTCTTTCTTTTCCTTTGTGTCTCTAATGTTAAGCGCACTGCCTATCACACAGTAATTACTTAATAAATGTTGTTGATTGATCTGAATTTTTTTTTAGTTTCCACTTTTATCAATACAGATGACCCCCAAATGGATATGTCCATCTTTCATCTCTCTCTTTAAGCTCTGGGTTCACCTTTCCACTTGTCTCCTGTATACTTCTATCTGAATATCCCATTGACATGTCAAACAATTTTAAAGAAATCATTATCTTTTCCTTTAAACCTTTTCTTCTTCCTGAAGGTCCTATTTCTGTTCAAGAAAATGTCTTTTTTTTGGCAATTGAACAAGTTTGAACCTTTGTATCATCTCTGTCTCCTGTTTTCCTTCTTCATTGCACAGCTAATCTGTTCCTTCTTCAACATTTCTATCAGGTGTTTGCTTCTCTCCACTCCCACTGTCAGTGATTTAGCACAATTCCTAGTTATATTTCATCTATATTATTCAAATAATGCCCTCACATTTCTCCTCTTTGGCTTGTTCCTCAACACTGGGAGCATGGCAAAGTGAAGAGGATGTTGGAAGGGGAGTCTGGAAGACCTGGGTTGAAATCTTGCTTCAGTCACTTACTAGTTGTGTGACCTTGGGAAATTAATTGGCTTCTCCAATACCCACTTTCCTGAGCTTTAAATGAAAGATAATAGCATCTACTCATAGGCTTGTTGTGAGGATCAAATGAAAAACACGTGAGGCACTTTGGAAACCTGGAAACAATGTGAACCTTCCAAAAAGCAAAGCTTTCTTATTACGAGCCAATAGCTCTTAAGGCTCGCAAGACACTTTATGTATTCACAGAATCCCAGAACTGGAAGGCATCTCGGTGTCCATCCGTGCCAGAGCCAAGGGCTATTCCCAGTCTGAAGGGAATTGTTGGATCAGGATGATAGCTGAGACGGAACTAGGCTGACTCACACGTTCTTTGGACCATCTCTACTATTTCATCCATGTTAGGACCTTCCTCCAAAGATGTAGATTGGCACCTCTTTGCCACTTTATTGTCTCAGAGAGTTGCCTAGATCATCGAAAGGCAACATGATTTGTTGGGGGGCACGGTAGGCTTTACACTCAGGACTTGAGCCGTGATGCTTGTCTTCTTATTGTTCACCTCACACAACACTCCATCTCCTGTGTTTTCTTTTTACCAGTTGTTTCACATACCTGAAATATTTTCCCTCCTCTCCTCTACCTCCTAGCTTCTGTGGATTTCTTCAAGCCTCAATTCAAATCCTGTCCTCTTCCAGAGATTTTTTCCCAGTCTACCTCAATGTTAATGTCTTTCCTTTGAGATACGTGCTCATTGACCTGTATGTGACCTGTAAGTTCATAGTTCCTTCTATTTTGTCTCTTTCTCTTGTACTGTTATTGTTCTATTGTTACTTCGTATGACAGTGTTCTTTCTATGTTGCTCTTCCTTTTGTATGTTGCCTCTCTTTGTATCTGCGTTGCTTAGCACAGTGCCTGGCACTGCGGTTAATAAATGTCAGTTGACTTCCTGACTCTAAAGCTGGCTCTCTATGTCATGGCTCCTTCTTCAGCCATCATTATTCTTCCCTAACGGATGCCCATTCATAATGGAGCAGCTAAGGCAGATCGATCTGAGCCAGTCACCAGGATGGAAGGAGAAGCAGGCTTTTCTATCCATCACTTCCTTTCCAGGTCCCATCGCTATATCCAATTCCTCTATAATGAACTTGTGGCTATATGATACTGACTGTGTGGCACATTTAAAGCCACAAAATAGTTTTCCCTTGTGGATTAGATTGGTACTAAGAGCTATTCTCTTCCCTTCTCTCTGCCAAAAAGAACCAGACTTCCCCAGGGCTCAGGTGCCCCCGTTGGCAATGAAGGGTTTAAGGAGGTTCCACATTCTTTCAGTTCAATGGAAACATAGTGACTTTCCTGAAGGAGTTATGGATTTGGTGTTGACTGGAAAGAGTGAAGCAACTTCTTCTAAACATTTGGATAAAAGAGGTTGAAGCAGTGTGGTTAATGGTCTGGTTTCATATAGAGAGAACTATGTGAGTTCATTCAGCTATCATATAGTTACTGTGTGTCTTCTGCATGCAAGGAACAGTGTTGAATCCTGTGGATGCAGAGAAGTATAATTAAGTCCATGCTCCTCATGAGCTTACACTTCAGTCAACATGAAAAGACATTCATGATGACTTCAAATATCTATTCAAATAATTGAGAACCATCTCATTAGTAGGGACACTGGATCCTGGGAGAGGATAGTTTTGTAGAAGTCACTCTCACCTAGAGTGATCAAGAAAGACTCACAGAATCTCAGAATGAAGCAGCACCTGCTTAAGGATTACTATCCTAATTCACACATTCATTGGCAAGTCAAGTCTTCAGAGGGTGGCTACAGCATCTTCCCTCAGGTCACTAGGGGCAGGTCTGAGGGGTAGTGATGGTGGTGGATTCTAGTATTTAGTTGGTGAGTTCCTGCCAGTGAGTTTCAATTAGCAAGTCAAATAGCTTTTAGAAATGGATATTTGTAAAAAAAAAAAAAAAGAAATGGATATTTGTTAAGGTAGTACAGTGACAGCACTTGGTACACTGAGGCACACCTTCCCTTGAGAACAGAGTGTCCAGGGGAAACCAGTAGCTCTCAGTTCCTTGGAGTCTTTGGATGAAAGTCTTTTTCTCTCCTTCATGGGGCCCTCAGGAAATTCCTATTTGACATGGTACAGCTTTCTTCTGGGCTCTTTGTAGAGCTCTGAAGGTGTTTCCTCAGTTTATCTAGTTCATCCTTAGGTGCCATTAACCACTGTTATTCTGGAGACATCGAAAAAATCCTATGGGACATCAGAGTTCATAAGATCAAGGTGGGTTGTAGGCAGAGGCTCTCCAGCTCCTCTAGGAGATTCACACACAGGGGCTTGAGTGGAACTCTCCCTCCTCTACATGATCTGGGCATTCAAATGCTGGGTTCCGCAGTGGTTTGCTGCTTTACATAAGACCCACAGGGCATGTCTAAGACTTAACCAATCTCAATGTGCATCCAGTGAGCATCAATCCATTTCTTCCAGTGGCTCTCACTCCTTTCAAAATCACGCAGGACTTCTGACACTTAATCTAATCTCTTGGATTGATCAATTAATTCAGCAGAGCTGTCTAGGTTTTGTTCACACCTTGTGACTGAAATGGGAGTATGGGACACCACCATCACTCTTAGAAGTGATCTCAGAGGTTATCTGGCCCAACCCATACTGGAACAAGAGTCTTCTTTCCAACATTCCCAGGGAGCTGCCACTCAGTCTTAGCTTGAAGAACTCAAGACAAGGGGAACCAATTGGAAGACCTTTAAAGATCATAATGCTTTTGTCTGCATCCAGGATAAGTGGGCCTCTGTAACTTCCACCCATTTTCCTGGTTCTGTCCTCTGGACCTAAACAGACAAATTCTGTTCTCTCTTTCAAGTGACAGACCTTGAAATACCTGCAGACAGTTCTTATGTCCCCTCATCTCCAAGCCAGACATTCCCAGTTCCTTCCACAAATCCCAATGGATCCAAGGCCCTTCATCATCCTTATTGTCCTCCTTTGGGTAATGAAAAAAAATATTGTCCAGGGTGGGTGAGTGTTAAAATGGATAGAGAGTTTGGCCTGGAGTCAGGGGGAGTGCTGTTCAAATCTGGCCTTGGGCCCTTACTAGCTATGGGACCTTGGAAAGTCACTTAACCCTCTGTCTTTCTCAATGTCCTCAACCGTAAAATGGGAATGATAATGACATCTACCTCCCAGAGCTGTGAGGCCCAAACGAGATAATTGTGAAGCCCTTGGAATAGTGCCTGGTGCATAGCAAGATCTGTATAAATGTTAACCTTCATCACCATTACTGTTATCATTACTAGTGGTGGTGTTGTGGTTGTTTAGCTGTTTTTCAGTTGTGTACAACTCTTTATGATCCATTTTGGGGTTTTCTTGGCAAAGATACAGGAGCAGTTTTCTGTTTCCTTCTCCAGCTCATTTACAGATGAGGAAACTGAGGCAAACAGGGTGCAGTGACTTGCCTAAGGTTGCACAGCTAGGAAGTGTCTGAGACTGGCTTGAAATCAGGAAGGTAAGTCTTCCTAACTCCAGGGCTGGGGCTCCATCCAATTCACCATCTAGCTGCCCTAATATTATTTTTAACTTTGATGCATTTCGATCCGACAATGTTTTGTCAAACACCAAC
The DNA here is from genome assembly GCF_011100635.1 of Trichosurus vulpecula. Classification (NCBI taxonomy): domain Eukaryota; kingdom Metazoa; phylum Chordata; class Mammalia; order Diprotodontia; family Phalangeridae; genus Trichosurus; species Trichosurus vulpecula. The sequence goes on along the minus strand of NC_050576.1, from coordinate 432,902,941 downwards.
TATGTGCCAACCACTGTGTTAGTTAGTAGGGCACAAAGCAAAAGGAAAAGTCTCTGCTTCCAAAGATCTTACATTCTATTGGGGGTGGTCCAAGGGGTCTGGGGGAATAAAACACTTATAAGGAAATAGCTCTTGATGTCACTTGATCTGAGCATCCTAAATGTCCTTCCTGAAAGGCAGAGTCCAGAATTGAACACAATATTTCTTATTCCAGTATGGATTAGGCTAGATGACCAATGAGATCCTTTCTAAGTATGAGGATTTTCCTCTTCCCCTACCTCAATAATTACAGAGGTCCTGACTGAATTTTTTGACTGAATTAATCAGAGGCAGCTAGGTATCACAGTGGATAGAGCACTGGCATGGAGTCGAGAACCAAGTTCAAATCATGCCTTACATACCTACTAGCTGTATGATCCTGGGCAAGGTTATTTGGTCTGTCTCACTTTCCTCCTCTGTAAAATGGGAATGGTAACAGCACCTAGCTCCCAGGATTATTAAAAAGATCAAATGAGATAATATTTGGTAAACACGTTTAAAGCCTTAGAGTATTATATAAATACTAGCTATTATTAGCTATTATTACTTGAGAAATATTGTGACAAGGGGATTATCACTTTAGTGTTCTTGGTCACTGTTCTATTTTTAATGTCCCCCAAGACTGCATTTCTGTTCCTGATGGCCATATCATTCCATAGAGACATACTGAACTTGTGGTCCACTTAACCCACAGATTTTTATTCAGATGAGTCATTGACCAGCCATGCCATCCCAGGACTCTCAATCCTCAGGCAATTCTCTTTGATTTGAAGTTGCTCAGCCCAGCATTCTACCGTATCCAGGTTTATTTATCTTTGGTTCCTGTTTCTGTCCTCCCACATATTTACCAGGCCTTCATGGTGTAGTGTCATGAGCCAATTTTAGAAAGATACCATCTGATTCTTCATCAAAGTCATTGATAAAAGGCTAAACATGGACCAAATGCTCTGGTCCCATTGCCCACCAGGGGGTTACTGCTCTATCTATGTATTTTCATCCAAGAAAGGAATATTGTCAAAAGCATGGAATCATCAGGCTACTTTGGAATTCGCTGAGAAAAATAATATAACTGAAAACTGTTATTTTTTGGGAGTGGGTGGGTGGGTGGTGGCAGATCCAGGGCTTCTCTGGAAGAGGAGGCGGCACAGCCTGCTGGTGCTGCTGGTCCTGCCATGTCATGGAAGGTTCCTCCTTCCATTCTGTCAGACTCAGGCTGTTCCATTCACTGTGCATTCTTGACAGAGGAAACGCTGATTCATGGGTCTAGGCTGGAGGAAACTTTTTTTCAACAGGGTAGAAACAAACCCAAGACGCTGCTGACTTCCTCCCCTGCTAGCTTCTGTTGTCTCCTCTGTCTCAGAGTCTATGTTGTGGGATGAGTCTGGTAAGAAAGAAGTAATGATGAGGGACGGGGGTGGACTTGGAGCAGGGAGGCCTCAGTTTGAACCCGAACTTTGAGAAGCTGTGTGAGGCTTGGCAAGACACTTCTGAGCCTCCCTTTTCCTCATCTGGAAAGGGAATCGATGAGACATGTACACTACCTACTTCACACACAGTATTATTTGAGAGGAAACCACTTTGTAACCTTTACAGGATTATGTCACCATGAGCGATAATAATAACATTTAACTGGGCCCTTGTGTCTTTTTATGAACTTGAACCCATGTTCTTGAATTCAACTGGTCAGAGCCTTTAATCTCAATCAACTCAATAGGCACACATTAAGTGCCTAATTTGTACTGGAATATCTCAAGACAAAAACTAAACAGTCCCTGCCTTCAAGGACTTTACAATCTATTGGTAGCTTTGACCAGGGCTCAGGTATGTTTGCAGGTGGCTCAGTTGTTTAGAGGATGATGCTAATGACATCTAGATCCTCAGTTCTTGTCCCACTGGGAACAGTTGTCTTGGCTTCTTCATTCCCTTGCTACATCTTGACCATCACTTGTGCAAGTAACACCATTGTTCTGGAGTGGAGGGATACACCGCCTCTTGAAGAAGACTGTTACATTTTTAGACAGCTTGAATTTTTAGGAAATTGACCTGACATGAAGCCTAAATTTGCATTTTTGTTTTCCTTCCCCCCCCCCCCCCATGGCTCCTGGTTCTGTCCTCGGAGACCAAGCTAAACAATTCTGAGCTGATTGTGAGAATAGGTTACTTCCTTCCTATGAGGTCAAGATGAAAAAGAATCAGAAGACAGATGAATTATAAACATAGGCAAACCATACAGCTGTGAAGGACCAATATGAACTAGTGAGAAGTTGAAACTACACATTTTATTTATTAATATTCAATCAATCAAGGAACACTGATTAAGTACCTACTGGTTATATGCCAGACACTGTGCTGAGCACTAAGAATATCAAAGCAAAACAAAACAAGACAGGTCCTTACCCTCCAGGAGCTCACATTTTGGTGGGCGAGACAGCCAATAACTATGAACAAAGAATATGGATCCAGAGTAGATGGAAGGCAATCAAAATGGGAAGGGACTAGCAGTGGGGAGGACCAGAAAGGGTCTCCTGCAGAAGGAGGGATTTTAACTTGAGTCTTTTTAATTTTGAAAATTCAATTTTATTTTAATTTTAGTTCCAAATTCTCTCCCTTCTCTCTCCCTCTCCCCTACACATTGAGAACCCATTCTAAATATGTATAGCCATGCAAAATAAATTTCTTCATTAGTCATGTCCCTCCCAAGAGACAAAGAGGGGGGAGGGAGGGAGGGAGGGACAGAGGGAGGGAGGGAGAGTGCGAGAGAGGGAGGGAGGGAGAGTGTGAGGGAGAGAGAGGGAGAGTGTGTGTGTGTGTGTGTGTGTGTGTGTGTGTGTGTGCACATGTGTGTGTGTGTGTGAGAGAGAGAGACAGACAGACAGAGACAGACAGAGACAGAGAGGGGGCGGGGAGAGAAAGAGGAAGAAAGAAAGGAAGAAAATATATTTCTAAATGCACTTTTTGGTCCATTAGTTGTTTGTCTAGAGGTGAATAGTATCACGAGTCCTTTGGGGTTGTGATTGGTTGTTGTGTTGATTAGAGTTACCAAGTCTTTCACACTTTATAATATCTTTATCTTTATAATATCATATCTTTATAATATTGCTGTTATTGTCTACAATGTGCCCCTGGTTCTGTTCACTTCACTTTTGATCCACTCATATAAGTCTTCTCGGGTTTTTCTGAAACCATTTGTTTCTTCATTTTTTAAAACAGTGAAACAGTATTCTATCACATTCATATGCCATAACTTGTTCATCCATTCCCCAAGTCATGGATATCCCCTCGCTTCCCAATTCTTTGTCACCATAAAAAGAATTGCCATAAATATTTTTATGGGTCCTTTTCCTCTTTCTTTGACCTCTTTAAGTATACACCTAATAGTGATATTGCAGGGTCAAAGGATAGGTACAGTTTGATAGTTTTTGAGGCATAGTTACAAATTGCTTTCCACGATGGCTAGACTAGTTCACAACTCCACCAACAGTGCATTACTGTACATGCTTTTCCACAAGCCCTCCAGCATTTGTCATTCTTTTTCTGTCATATTAGGTAATCTGATATGTGTGAGGTAGTACCTTAGAGTTGTTTTAATTTGTGTCTCTCTGAATATTAGTCATTTAGAGCATATTTTTTCCCCCTTTGGGCAGTGATAAGTTCGATTTCTTCTTCTGAAGACTGCTTGTACACATCCTTTGACCATTTATCAATTGGAGAGTTTAACTGAGTCTTGAAGGAGGCCAGGAAAGCCAGGAGATAGAGATGAGGAAAGACTACATTATGAGCATGGAGGACAGTTGGTGAAAAGCAGGGAGCTGGAAGATACAATGTTATGTGAAACAAATTCCAAGAAAGCCAGTTGTCACTGGGTCATCACATTTGGAGGTAAGGAAGGTATAAGAAGAATGCAAATGGGGGAAGGTGCCAGGCCAGTGAGAGCTTTAAAAGCCAGGCAGAGGATTTTGTATTTGATCCTGGAGGTATTTGACCCAGGGAGCCACTGGAGTTCAGGGAGTAAAGGAATGACATGACTTTAGGAAAATTGCTTTGGTAGCTGAAAACGATGGATAGAGGTGGGGAGTGACTTAAGAGATATGGAGACAAATAAGTATTCTATTGCACTAGTAAGGACAGGAGATGAAGAAGACCTGAAGAAGAGTTGGAGATGGCATGAGAGGAAAGAAGGGGGACATATTTAAGACATTTGGTAAAGATAGAAATGATAGGACTTGGCAACTGATTGGACATGGGGAGGGCATGTTAGAGAGAATGGAGAGTTGTGTGGGACACTGGGTTGTGAGCCCAAGTGACTTGGGATGATGGTGGTGCTCTTGACTCTAATAAGGAAACTGGGAAGAGGGCAGGGCTTGGGGAGTTCTGCTTTAGACATGTTGAGAGATACGCAGTTTGAAAAGTCCAACAGGCAGTTGGAAATTCAAGACTGGAGTTTGAGAGAGACTTTAGGGCTGGAAACACAAATCAGGAATCATTTGCCAAGGTGACAGTTGAATCCATGAGAGCAAAGGTATCACCCAATGAAACAGTGTAGAGGGAGAAGAAAAGAAAACCCAGGACCGAGCCTTGAAGGATATCCCTAATGGGCCTGACTCAGATGAAGATCCAGCCAAGGAGACCAAGAAGGAATGCTCAGATAGGTAGGAGAAAGACCAGGAGAGAGCAGTGTCTCAGAAATCAAAGAAGGAAGAATATTAAACAGAATAAGACATAAAAATATCAGAATTAGGAAACCATTGGTTAGGAAATAGTCCCTGTCCTACATATAAAAAATAAAGTCCATTTTACAACTGTTGGAGTACAGAGAAGACAGCCTTCTTCCACCTGGACAATTACCCCAACCCTGCAAAATCGTCTGACAGAGTCTGATACTACAAGAATCTGTGATTTCTCAAACATGTGCACTCCTTCCATCCATACTGATTGTGACCCCTCTGTGACTTAGCAGATATTCTTACTGCTGAGGTTGACACGTTCATCACCTGCAGTCAACCTATAGACCTGCCATTTGGAATTTAATTAGGCTGGTCCTGTGATGGCTATTCTCCAAGGGCTTATTTGCAGACTTTCTAGCTTTCATAGATTAATCAACTGATTAATTAATGGTATCTGCCACACTTTGAGCTCCGTTGACTAGCACTTGAGAACCCAGTGGTCTCCTCTGTACTCTAATGAGGAATCAGAAGAGGACTTTAGTGAATTCATTCTTTATGAAGCTAAAAGTTTTGCTTTGGTTCAGACCTTTGATTTTCCTTGTGTGGGAACTCTAAATATGTAGACTCCCTCCTATGGTGCATATCAGAAATTTGTCTGTTAATTGAAAGTCCTGGAGAATAGACTCAGCCACTCAGATGTGAAGTGACTTGGCCACGAACACTAAATTTGTGTGAGAGGCAGGGCTTGAATCTAAGCCTCCTGACCCTAAGACCAGCCCTCTATCCACAATGCTACATTCCCCCATATAAACCTGTGATGTGGCTAAGGAAATTACTAATCAATCAACACACATTTATTAAGTATTTACTAAGTGTGAGGCACTGTACTGGGTAATGAGCATAAAAAGATGAAAGAAAGAAAGAAAGAAAGGAAGGAAGGAAGGAAGGAAGGAAGGAAGAAAGAAAGGAAGAAAGAAGGGAAGAAAGAAAAGAAGAAAGAAAGAAAGAAGAAAGAAAGGAAGAAAGGAAGAAAGAAAAAAGAAAGAAAGAAAGAAAGAAAGAAAGAAAGGAAGGAAGAAAGAAAGAAAGGAAGGAAGGAAGGAAGAAAGAAAGAAAAAGAAAGAAAGAAAGAAAGAAAGAAAGAAAGAAAGAAAGAAAGAAAGAAAGAAAGAAAGAAATGAAGGAAGAAAGGAAGAAAGGAAAGAAGAAAGGAAGGAAGGAAGAGAAGAAGGAAGGAAGGAAGGAAGGAAGAAAGGAGGAAGGAAGAAAGAAAGGAAGGAAGGAAGGAAGAAGAAGAAAAGAAGAAAGGTCGGGATTTAAAGTAATTCTATGATTGGAATGTTGGGAGGAAGGAATATGTAAGATGTGTGAATGGACAGATTGTGAAGTCAGAACTCATTCTAGAAAAATGTCAACTGATTGTCCTCTGCTAGACTCAGCCCAAAGTCTGCATTTAGAACAACAAGAGGGCATCTAGAGGAACAGACTGAGGTAAGCTGGCTTTCATTTCTGAAGGGGGGAGGACTAGAAAGGCAGACAAAAAGTGGCATCTATCACCAGTAAAGACGGAAAATAGACGGGAGCTGGGGATTGTCCCCATATAACAGTGCGGAACAGAGTAAGCATTTCAATTTGAGTATCTTTAACACAGAGGAAGATGTAGTACCTACCAACTGTCACCAAACCTCTCTGTGACTCAATTCCCTCATCTGTAATAATAATAGTGCCTAGCTCCCAGGATTAGACAGCTAGGTGGCCCACTGGATAGAGAGCCAGGCCTGCATTTAGGAAGACTCATGTCTCTGAGTTCAAATCTGGCCTCAGTCTCTGACAAGCTGTGTGAACCTGGGAAAGTCAATTAACCCTGCTTGCCTTAGTTTCATCATTTATATTGAAGAGCTGGAGAAGGAAATGGTAAACCATCCTGCCAAGAAAACCCCAAGTGGGATCATAAAGAATCAGACACGACCAAAAATTCACTGAATAACAACAACCACCCCCAGGACTGGGGTGAGGCTCACGTAGCCAGAGCATTCTGCAGATGTCACAGTTCTCTGTAGTTCCTGGCCATCATCATCTTGGTTTGTTATCCTTGTTATTGTTTCATCAGCAAGATAAAGGGAGTGGAACTTCTACTCTGCTCTGCCCCAGAGTTGTCTCTATCACACACGACTAATGAAGATTTACTAGATTGAACCTGTATCCTCATTTGTGCGTTGGGAATGGTGAAAATGCCTGGACCACTGGCCTTTCTTTGTTGTTGTGAGGACCAAGGGAGACAAGGCCTGTGAAGTATTCTGCCACCTTTGGAGGCCTTGGTGAATGCCCCACCATAGTCTGTGAGGACTCAGGGCCTCTCCTTCCCAACATGAAGCAGATGAGGAGGACGTCCATGGAAAGCAGTGCTGCCTGACGGGCCTCAGTGAGGCCCAGAGCCATGGGACTGGCCACTCATATCGGCCTTGATGACCAGTCAAACCTTTATATCTGAGTCTTCCCAGGTTTCTCTGAAACGGCCCCTTATGTCATTCCTTTTTTTTTTTAATCTCAAAGAAACATATTCTTTAATATTTTAGTTTTCAACATTGATTTCCACAAGATTTTGAGTTACAAATTTTCTCCCCATTTCTACCCTCCCCCCAATTCCAAAATGGCATATATTCTGATTGCCTTGTTCCCCAGTCAGCCCTCCCCTCTTTCACCCCAAAAGTCCCAACTCAAAAAAAGAGTCCAAAAAAAGTTCTGTTTTGAGTCTATTCTCCCCATGCTGTTCCATTTGCCACTTCCAAGTCCTGAGGGGTGGATGGGGACTTAAGCCAACAGGGTGGGGTCCCTGGGGGTCCATGGTACTTCTCCCACCCCACCATAGACAAATCCACCCCTCTCTCCTGGGTCCCATGCAGTCCCAGTGAAAGGAACCAAAAAGCCACACTCAGCACCTTGCTGCAAAGTTTCCATCTTGCCCCAGGGCTGAACTCTGAGCTCCTGGGTTCCTGGTCATTCAACTCTGGCTGGCCATGCCTGGCTTTTGCTGGAATCCCTATGTAGGTTGTTCCCCACCTTGGGGCTCACCTCACCGAAGTCAGCTGGAAGGCAGCTCACCACTCTCACCTTTCCAAAGTTCTCATGCAGGCAGTCTTCTGCTCTGTCTGGGTCAATATGTTGGTAGCCACCGTCCACTTCTTCTTTCTCCTCATCAGCTGCTCCCACTAAATCTGCAGGAAGGCTGTTCTCTGATTCCTCTCTCAAGGCTGTAGGAAAGCTGTTGTCTTCTCCTATTTCAGAACTCCTCATACAATACCATCTCAAAACATTCACCCTTTCAGCACAGTTCTCTGGAGCCAGGCTTATAAGCTCAAACCCTCCTCCTGGTCATCCAACTCTCCCCCAAGGGTGGGCTTTTTCTCCCAAAGCCTTTGCTCTGGCCTGTCTCTTCCAGAGTGCTAGTACCATGGGGAGAGGGAAGGAGGGATTATCTCCTTCTCTGGGCCCCACTTCCACTGGCCTGTTTTCCTTCAGGCTTTTGTTGCTCCTGGGGCTCCATAGAACCATAGCCACCCCAAGTACAAAGAGCAATCCAAAAACCTGGAAGCATTCAATGACCCCAGTACCCCCAAATGCCATACTTTCCTTTTAAAATGCAGATCCTGCTGACTTGTGCCATTTGTTGCAACAATCCAGCTAGCAGCTGCTGTGGGGGTGTAAAACCAAAAACAACTGGCTCACAGAATGCTGCAAGCCCAGGTTCCTTTGATTTGCTTTACTAAGGAAAGCAACATTAAAGGGTTAACAATCTTACTTTAATCCAGCATACAAATATCATTTACTTAGTTCAGGGGAAAAAAGCCAGCACCCTGAACTTCAGAGCAAATACAAACAAATTACAAGCATACATTTATAAACAGACCAAATACAATTCATAGTTACCAACATCTGAGTTCAGCCAGGAGCTGGACAAAGGCTGGCTCAGAGTCACATGTCACTACTGCTGCAGCTCAAAGCTCCAAAAAAAGAAAGCCAACCCCTGGTTTTATATATGTTGCTCAGGTTCAAAGGTGAGTCACACATGCGACTCACCACGTGACCCAATTGTCACAAAAATGCAACTTAAACCCATGTGGTCTAAAAGTGTCTGATGTCACAAACATGTCACTCAAACCCATGTAAACTAGGCTTTCCCTTGAGGCAAGGAGGCCATCAAAGACTCCAAATTTAATCAAGGAAGCAAAGGCCAAACTCTTCAAGGGCACTTGGTTGAATAAGTGCTAAGAGCCCATCTTGATTCCCAATACAACTCCTACCCCCCCATCCCCTTTCCCCTTACTTTCTTGTAGGGCAGGATAGATTCCTATGCCCCATTCCCTATATATCTTGTTTCCCAGCTGCATGTAAAAAAACAACTTTGTAAAAAAATTTTTTTTAATCATCTGCTTTTAAAACTTTGAGCTCTAAATTCTCTCCCCTCTTCCCATGCTACCCACCCTCCCTAGGTAGGCAAGCAATTCAACATAGGCCATACGTGTATCATTATGTAAAACACTTCCACAAAGCTCATGTGTGAAAGGTTAATTATATTTCCTTTCATGCTATCCTGTCCCCCTTTATTCAATTTTCTTCCTTGACCCTGTCCCTTTTCAAAAGTGTTTGCTTTTGATTACCTCCTCCCCCTATCTGCCCTCCCTTCTATCATCCCCCCTTTCTTATCCCCTTGCCCTTACTTTCCTGTGGAGTAAGATACCCAATTGAGTGTGTATGTTATTCCCTCCTCAATTTGGATCCAATGAGAGTATGATACACTCATTCCCCCTCACCTGCCCCCTCTTCCCTTCCAACAGAACTGCTTTTGCTTGCCACTTTTATGTAGATAATTTACCCCATTTTATCTCTCCCTTTCTCCCTCTCTCAATATATTCCTCTCCCACTGCTTCAATTTATTTCATTTTTTTAGATTTCATCCCTCCATATTCAACTCACCCTGTGCCCTTTGTCTTCTCTAACACTGAGAAAGGTCTCATGAATTACACACATCATCTTTCCATGTAAGAATGTAAACATAACAGTTCAACTTTAGTAAGTCCCTTATGATTTCTCTTTCTTGTTTACCTTTTCATGCTTCTCTTGATTCTTGTGTTTGAAAGTCAAATTTTCTGGTATTTTCACTGAGAAAGCTTGAAAGTTGTCCATTTCATTGAAAATCCATATTTTGCCTTGGAGCATTATACTCAGTTTTGCTGGGTAGGTGATTCTTGGTTTAAATCCTAGGTCCTTTGACCTCAAGAATATCATATTCCAAGCCCTTCGATCTCTTAATGTAGAAGCTGCTAGATCTTGTATTATTGTGATTATGTTTCCACAATATTCAAATTGTTTCTTTCTGGCTGCTTGCAATATTTTCTCCTTGACCTGGAAACTCTGGAATTTGGCGACAATATTCCTAGGAGTTTTCTTTTTGGGATCTTTTTCAAGAGGGTATTGGTGGAATCTTTCAATTTCTATTTTACCTTCTGGCTCTAGAATATCAGGGCAGTTTTCCTTGATAATTTCTTGAAAGATGATGTCTAGGCTCTTTTTTTGATCATGGCTTTCAGGTAGTCCAATAATTTTTAAATTATCTCTCCTGGATCTATTCTCCAGGTCAGTGGTTTTTCCAGTGAGATATTTCACATGGTCTTCCATTTTTTCATTCCTTTGGTTCTGTTTTATAGTATCTTGATTACTCATAAATTCACCAGCTTCCAATTGCTCCAATCTAATTTTTAAGGTAGTATTTTCTTCAGTGGTCTTTTGAACCTCCATTTCCATTTGGCTAATTCTGCCTTCCAAGGCATTCTTCTCCTCATTGGCTTTTTGGAGCTCTTTTGCCATTTGAGTTAGTCTATACTCTATGGTGTTATTTTTTCAGTATTTTTTTGGGTCTCCTCTAGCCAGTAATTGACTTGTTTTTCATGATTTTCTCGCATCATTCTCATTTCTCTTCCCAGTTTTTCCTCTACTTCTCTTACTTGCTTTTCCAAATCCTTTTTGAGCTCTTCCATGGCCTGAGACGAATTCATATTTTTCTTGGAGGCTTTTGATGTAGGCCCTTTGACTTTGTTGACTTCTTCTGGCTGTATGATTTGATCTTCTTTGTCAGCAAAAAAGGAATCTAGAGTTTGAGTTTGAGTCTGAGTCTGAGTTTGAGTCTGAGTTTGTTTTTGCTGCCTGTTCATGTTCCCAGCCAACTACTTGACCCTTGAGCTTTTTCTCAGGATATGACTGCTTGTAGAGTAGAGAGTACTTGTCCCAAGCTTTAGGGTTCAAGTGTTGCTGTTTTGAGAGCTACTTCTACCCCACCATCACCCCAGGCTCTGTCCCAGCAGTGCTCCTTCTCCCCCAAGAACTGCCAACCAGGACCGCAATACAGATCCAAGCAGGGCACAGCAAGAGAATCTGCCTTTGTGCCCACAAAGTGCTCTTTGCACCCCCACTTTCATCCACTGCTAGATTTCTCCCACCGTGTGAGCCAGAGACTTGGGATGCTGCTGGTGCTGGAGTTCTGGAAGCAACCTCAGGAGCTTCCTGCTGCTGCTACTGCCACTGCTGCACCACCTTCTCCACCGGCCACCGGTGGTGGCCGGACCACCCTGAACTTGATCCCGCAGCTTCCGCCTAACCTGCTCTTTGGTGTTTGTGGGGTGAGAAGTCTGGTAACTGCCATAACTCACCATTTCATGGCCCCGAGGCCTATTCCAGCTGGCTGATTCCGGGTCTGGTCTGTCCTGGGGTGGCCCATGCTGCGCTGCCCTCCGCTCACAGCACTGTGTAATAGACCCTTCCCAGAAACCATCCAGGCTCTCCTGGGCTGGAGACCTGTTTGCCTCTGCTATTTAGTGGCTTCCACAGCTGTAGAATTTGTTCAGAGCCATTTTTTTACAGGTGTTTGGAGGGATTTGGGGGAGAGCTTAAGCAAGTCCCTGTTTTCCAGCCACCATCTTGTCTCTGCCCCCACCCCCTTTTGTCGTTCCTTATGGCACAACCATATTCCTTTGAATTGATACACCACAACTTGCCCAGCTGTTTCCCAGTTGATGGGCACTCCCAGTGTTTCCAGTTCTTTGCTCTAACAAGATCTTCTATCAACATCCTTGTATGGTTTCATCATTTTCTTCTTTCTGTGACCTTATTGAGGTAGACACCTAGTTGTAGTGGTATCACTGGGCCAGACCTTTATCAGAACAAAAAATCTTGCTAGCCCTCTTTACCCCTAGTTAATCATTTCCCTTCTAATGTTATCTATATTCATTTTGTTTGTTCAAAAACTGCTTAACTTTATGTCATTAAATGATCCTGATTGTCTGTTGTGATCTTCTTTATGAACCACTCAGTCATGAATTCTTCCAATATCTGTAGTTGCAAATAGTATTTCTTCCCTTGCTCTTCTAATTTGTCTGTGATGTTACCTTTCATTTTTCGTCTACCTAAGTATCTGTTTGGAACTCATCGTGATGTATTCTTCAAGGTGTTGCTTTAAATTCCTTTTTTACCAGACTATTTTCCAGTTTTTTCCAGCAATTTTTGTCAATTACTCTAGTAGTTCAGGTCTCTGCTGACTCTTCTGTTTCTTTTCATTTTTTAAAAATACATTTTTATTTTTTCAATCAATGAAAATCCTCTTTCCCCCTTACATGCCTCCCCTTCAAGAAAGAAAGAAAAATAAAACCCCTATTAAAAACACATATACTACAGCAAAACAAATTCTCACATTAGGCATGTCCAAAAAAATGTGCTTCAATTTGTCTCCAAGCACACCATCACTCGATCCGGAGGGGGGCAGCATGTTTGATCAGGAGTCCTTGGAAAATGTGGATGGTCATTGAGTTGATCAAAGTCCTAAACTCTTTCAAAGTTGTTGGTCTTTACAATAATGTTATTATTGGATAAATCGCTCTTCTTCTCTGCTCCCTTCATGCTGCATCAGTACGTACAAATCTATACAGGCTTTTCTGAAACCACCACCCCCCATTCTTTCTCGTGGCACAATAATTTTTCATCAAATTTGTGTGCCACAACTTATTCAGCCATTTGCCAATTGATGGGCATGCCCTCTGTTTTCAATTCTTGTTATCATAGAAAGAGTTGTCATAAATATTATTTTACATGTAGGTCCTTTTCCTTTTTCTTTGATGTCTTTGGAGTACAGACTTAATATTGATACTGCTGACATGACTAATATGGCAATATATTTTACACAAATGAATATGTATAACCTATGTGAAATTGCTTACTGTCTCAGGGAAGAGGGAGGTGAGAGAGGGAGAAAGAAAATTTAGAATTCAAAGTTTAAAAAAATGAATGTTAAAATTGTCTTTATATGTAACTGGGAAAATAAAGTATTATTTAAAAACATTGGTATTGTTGGATGCAAGAGAATGCACAGTTTAATATCTTTTGGGGCAGAGATCCAAACCATTTTCCAGAATGGCTACACCAGTTCATAGTTCCACCAACGGTGCATTGATGGGTTTGTTTTCCCACAGCCCAATCTGCTGAGCGTGAGTAGGATCCTGAGAGTTCTTTTAATTGGCACTTCTCTAATTATTTGTGATTTAGTGAATTTTTTTTTCACATGGCTACTTATAGCTTGGGTGTCTTCCTCTGAAAAGTGCCTTTGACCTCTTGTGGATTTGAAGTCCCTTCATTTTACTGAGACATAATATGAGGCTCCTGGAGGTTCAGAGGGCCGATGCTGTTTTTGTTCAGATCTAATGTGAGTTTGTAAGTGTTTTAAGGGATATATTTGAAGGTAGTGTAAGTATTTTTGGAAGGTGTAAATGTAGACAGGGGCCTGTCTGATGGATATTTGAAATGCTGTCTGAACCTCGGATCTCTCTTGCCTTTGGTTCAGATTTGAAAGATCTCTGATCCAACTGCATACTGTTTCTGGAATTTTCTTGATAAAAGAATAATACAGTTGCATGTGGACAGACCAGCCAGGATACTGAGGGGAATGGGCACTATGCTGTATGAGTATGAAGGAAATGGGGGTGCTTAATGTGGAGCAGAGTAGATTCAATGAGGGCATGATAGTAGTGATCATATATTTGGAATGGCTGTTTTGTTGAAGAGGAAATAAATGTATTGTACTTGACTTCAGAACATACAATAGAAAGCAAAGGGCTTCTTGTAGAAAGGAAAGGTTTGTCTTATTTTAAGGAAAGATTGATTCTAAATTAGAGCTGTCCCAAAGTGGAGTGGACTTTTTCTTAGGGTCAGGCATTTCCCCTCTCCGGAGGTCTTCAAGCTAAGGCTGGATGGCTTTTTCTTGGGGATGTTGTGGTGACGCTGGGGGATCCTTCAGGTCTGGTTTGGCCCAGATGGTCTCTGGTGTCCCTTCCAATTAAAAGATCCTGTGAAATTGTTTAGAACATAAGGTATGTCTTGTACAGCAAGGAAGGCGATGCTCCGGGCTCAGCATGCCCTGAGTGCACCTGGGCCAGGTGTGAACAGAACTGGGAGGGGGGGAGGTCACAGATGGTGGAATGCCAGGGGGGATCAGGGACCTGGTGAAAATGAGGAACAATAACAGCATGAGCTTGAAAGATGAAGACCAAGGTAGTCAAAAGCCTTCAAAAGAAACTGGAAGAGAAGGGCTGAGTGAAAATCAGCTCAGAAGAGGGAAGAAACTTCGAAGGCCATCTAGTTCAATGCTCCCATCTTACAGATGGGGAGACTGAGACCCAATTTCACACAGGTGTTGAGTATTTGAGGTGGGGATTGAGAGGCAATTGGGTGAGAATTGAGCAGGACAGAGAGCTAGACTCAGGCAGCTTGGCCCAAGGTCACATCTTGCCTTAGAAACTTATGAACTATGTGCCTGAGGAAGTGAATGGATCTCTCAGCCTCAATTCCTTCATCTATAAGTTGGGGATAACCTAGTGCCCATGTCACAGTGTTATAAACAGCATGTCTAGTCAAGTATTCCACAAACGAGACAATCGATGCCAAGTACCTGGCAAACCCCGAGGAGCTGCCTCCCTCCTGACTCCCATGGATGATCTAGCACCCCACAATGACTCACTGGCCACTTTCCCCAAGCAGGGAATGGCAATGTTGGACTTCTCCTATCAGCAGGATGGGTAGTAGAAGAGTTTGTCTCTATGACGCCTCCAATGGCCCAAAAATGAAACTTCAAGATATTTCATTTTTTCCCCACCATGTGCCTCTGTCCCAGATGGTGAACAACACCCACCATTTTCTTCAACGGAAACTCAGGAGGAATTTCATAGTTGTAGTGAGTCTGACACATTGGGAAGCTTAGAAAGAAAAAAAAAACAAGTATAGCTCACATTTCTATGGCATTTGGGGATTTGAGAAGCTTGCTACACACACCATCTCATGTAATCCTCTCAACAGCCCTGGGAGCCTGGTGATATCACGGCTTTCATTCTACAAATGAAGGGATTGTGGCTCTGAGAGTTTAAGCAATTTGTCCAGAATCTCTCAGATAATAAGTGTCTCCAGCAGGATTCAAACCCAGGCCTTCCTGACCCTCGGTCCAGCACTCTGCCCAAACTGAAGTTCTATTATCTGTCAGGAGAAACCAAAATTAAATTATCCAGAAAAGGAGACTGGGGACCAGGGCAGCCAGATGGGAGGTCCTGCCAGGCCTCATGCTTTCAAACTAGGGGAGAGCCTCCAGGTTATGTTTTCCAATCCTGGCCTAGACTCTGACTTTCTCTTGACATAAAAATCTCCTGTGTGTGCTCTGGCATTCAGGCTCAACATCTTCACTTACCAGGGAAGATAAGCCATGAGGTGGCTCATCCATAGATGGTGACCTTTATGGACGGCTCTGGGTCTTGGGGCCATCCATACTTTGGACGAGGGACCCAACTGTGGGTCCCCTTCCCACCACACTGGCCAGGCCACCACACCCACTCCCACCTGTCCCTTCAAAGCTTGACTCCCAACTTACAAAGTGGAACATGATGGATACCAGGCAGGTGAGCGAGTGCCTCTGGAGCCAGTCCATGTTCTCCAGAGCCCAGTGGCATAAAGCACTCCTCTACCTGGGGCAGCAGCTCTCCGGCAGCTGGTACTTGCCTGGGGCTTCCCTAATAGGGTAAGCAATCTGTGGATGGGACAAATGAAGCCTGCCCTTCTCAGACTCCCCCTACCCCAATACTTGGCTTCTCCCTGGCTCTCTTAAGTCTTCAACTGACACCTGTCACCTGTCTCTTTCCTCCCTGTCTAACTGAGCCTACTCTTTGGGGCTCCATGTGGTGCTCATCACCTGCTTTGCTTTCCTTAAAATGATCATCAGCTGTTGTCTGAGAGTACAATGGCTTGTCGAACAGAAATGTTCTTCCATGTTCACCTGAGAAAGTTGGGAGACATCACTGCGGACAAAGTCCCAGACTCTTCTAGAGGGGCTGCTGCTGGCTGCTACTGCCAAGCCCAGCGCCCCACCAAAATCATCTCCTTCCTTCCTTCCTCAGGCAGTGGTATGCAAAACACTCAGTAATTCTCAGAAACAAGCACCTTGGCCAGATGTCTGCCTTTCTGGGTACACAAAGCTATTTCTACCCTTTACCTGCCCTTACCTGCCCAGGCAGGGGGACCAGAAAATAATCACAGGTGACTTGAGGCACCCTGGCCCGATAGCAAACTCCGGGTAGGGTTGAAACAATGCGGAGGCATAAATCCATTAGTATCGTAGGTCTTTGCCCAGTGGAGTTCTATATATGTCTACATCTGTATCTATCCCTTTAGCTATCGATATCTATGTCTGTATTTATATCTATCCATATCAACATCTTCTATTTCTATCTCTACCTATATTTCTATCTCTATCCCTTAGAAATCTTTATCAGATTTTATCAGATATCTTTATCAGATAGATGATAGATAGGTGGATGCATAGGTATATGGAGAAATAGATGGATAGATGGAGAGAGACAGAGACAGAGAGAGAGAGAGAGAGAGAGAGAGAGAGAGAGAGAGAGAGACAGAGAGACAGACAGAGAGACAGAGACAGACAGAGAGACAGAGACAGACCGAGACAGACAGAGAGAGATGGATTGACAGGTGGATAGATGGATGGATGGCGAGATAGATAGATAGATAGATAGATAGATAGATAGATAGGTAGGTAGGTAGATAGGTTTATCTACTCCAGTGATTTCATTGGTATAGGGAATTCCCAGTGAGGAAACTTTATGCTATGCTAAACTGCCAGAGGATAGAGAATTTGCTTTTTTAAACTTGCATCCACAGTGCCTAGGGCAAGGCCTTGTATACACTATGCACTTAAAAAATGCTTGTTAAATTGAATCCTTCGGACAAATCATAAACACCAAAATGAGACATAGACGCAGGCTCTCTTCCTGCAAAACATGTGCCTGGGGAACTCTGATAGCCTGGGGATGGAGATGACCGTGTGAAAGGAGAGAAGGAGATGGATGAATCAGAGGCTGCAGCATTTGACAGCCAATTGGATATGGGGGTTAAGGAGAGGGAGAAATCAAATCTAAGGAAAAATTTATGGGCCTGGAAGAATGGCAGTTCCCCCAACAGAAATTAGAAATGTGGAAAAAAGCCAGGTTTGAACTTCAGTGGGGCATATTGAGTTTGAGATGCCTGTGAGGCAGCCAGGTAGAGATGAGTAGTTCAAAATGTGGGCTGGGAGAAAGGCTAGGGCTATCTAATTTTCAAATAGTTTTGAAAGCCATCAATTCACAAATAATAATTGGACTGCTGGAATTGCTGAAACAGGTAGAGAGAGAAGAGGAGATAGGGTAGACCCTTGGGGGACATCCATGGTCAGAGGGTAGGAGTCTTTCTTGGAGGGGTGGGAATATTAATTCCTTATTAATTAGCCTTATAGTGAGAGTAGGGGATGAGAAATGGACAACCTTGTATTTCATTGGCGCCTAGACAACATCTAGAGGTCTAAAGGAAGGTCCTGGTATGTGGGCTGATACCACATGGAGGATTTAGGAGAGGACATGGACCAGAGTGGTTCATACAAGTTGAGCAGGAATAGATGGGCTGGGCTCTGCACAGTGAGAAGGATACCCATGTGGAGAAGGTGACAGATCCCTTGGGGTATGATGGGCTCCCCACAGCCTAGCACAGTCCTTTGTATCTGGTAGATACTTAATAAATGTTTCTGAGCTTCATTGAATTGAGATGTATCATGAGTGAGCCAGCAAAGGAGAGTGGAATGTAATGGTCTGATGAATATATGGAAAATGAGAAGAAGGCCAGGCCGTGGAAGCCCAGGGAGGTAGACTGACCTCTTGGGGATCCTGTTGTTGTGTGGTGGCCAGACCATCGAGGATGAGGAGTGGTCAACAGTGTTCAAAATCACAGAGATATCAAGAAGTTTGGGGAATGAGAAGAGGCTCTTAGGTGGAGCCGTGAGGAGATGGTTAGGAGCCCCAGAAAGAGTAGTTTTGATTTGTTTTAAAATGTTGTTGGTGCTTTTGATATTGGGGCATGTTCATTTCCAAACCCCTCCCCCCTCCCAGTGAGCCTTCCTTTGTACCAAAGAGAAACAAAACAAAAAACAAAACAATTCAGTGAAACTAAGCAACCAGTACAGCTAACATTGCACACCCACAGGCAATGAAGAGAGGATGATGCATTTTCTCTTCTCTGGGGGCCGCCTCCATCATTAGAGCTAGGCAGCCTTGAGTTTCATTTTATTGGTTCCCCTCTCCCCATTTACAATAACGTAGTCATTTACTGGTTCGACTTACTTTGCTCTTCATCAATTCATATCATTCTATTCCCCTTTTCCCACCAGGTGCATGCACTGCTTGTGGACTTCTCTGAACTTCAGACTTTTCCATCATGCCCCTAAGCCAGGGACCTTCTCCCCAACTCCCTGATTTTTAGCCTCCTTTTGTGTGGTGACTTTCCCCATTAGATTGTAAGCTCCTCGAGGGCAGGGGCTGTCTTTTTGTTTGTTTGTTTGTATTCCCACTGCTTAGCACAGTGCTTGGCACATACTAAGTATATAATAAACTTTTATTGACTATGGACTGCATTTCTCTGGATTCCTCAAATTCATTGAGAGAAATTTTGTTGCAACTAAGAAGATATGAATTTAAGACTTATCTCTGATGCAATTTCCTGTGCACCCAATTCACTTAAACATTTAGTGCTCTAGGTAATTCCCAAAGATTATACATTTCAGAGAGAGTGCTAACCCACACTAGTAGAGAAAATTTCCTCATCTAGGAATCCCTTACCAGTGAAATCACAGACGACATTCTTATCTCTGTATTCAGCCTACAATTTACTAACCTTTCACCAGTTTATGAGCCCCCTTCTTCCCCCCTCCCCAGCCCCTCTCCCTCATCCTGCCTATTCTTTTTGATCGTGAAAAAGTACTGCTAGCAATATGTGTGCTAGCAACACTGTGAATGAAACCTTCCTGATTCTGACATCCTTCAGAGGTAGCCAAAGATCATCAAAGGCTATGGACATTTTAGTCACTTATCATTTTTTTTAGCATAATTCCAAAATGTTTTCCAGAATGGTTGAACTGATGGATAGATCATAGCTCCATCAGTAATGTGTCAATGATTTGTCTTCCCAGAACCTCACCCTACCCCCATTGATAATTTGATGGGTGTGAGGCCAAACCTCAGAGTTGTTTTGATTTGCATTTCTCTTCTTACAAGGGTTTGGCACAGCTTTTCTCATCGGTGTTAATGATTTACAATTCTTCTTTTGAGAGAAATATTTGTTCATATCCTTTGACTGAAAGAGCAGTTTCAGATGGGTGGTGGGCTTTGGAACCAGCTTGCAAGGCTCTAGGTGCAAGGAGACAGAGAGGAGGATGAGTAGAGATGGTTTTTTTGTTTGTTTTGGTTTGGTTTGTTTTGGTTTGGGTTTTTTTTTAGCAGCCTGGAACTCCTTAGGAGCTCAGGCTCTTTTGATTTCTTATTCCCCATGTTTAGCACAGTGCCTTGCATATAGTCTGAATAAATGCTTGTTATCTTGGATTGGGGAAAAAAGACGTATACAGCCATAGCATTCGGGGATGGCAGAGTCAAGTGAAGAATTTTTCAATAGGGGGCAGGTAGTTTATAGGCAGAGGGGAGAGGGAGGGGGAGGGAAGCTGGTAGGTAGGGAAAGACTGAAGATCTTTCAAGAGGAGATTGAAGAGGGACAAAAAGAAAGATGACTGAAGGAAGGAAGGAAAAAACATTTGTTATAGACCACTGGGCAAATGGAAAAACAAAGTTAAAAGTGCCACTGTTCTACCCTGATATTCTAAACGGTGTAGACAATATCTATATAAGGGGGTGAAGGCCAGAGGAGGGAGTTTTGTCTGTTGAGTTCTGGAGACTGTGAGTGGCTCTGGAAGGCAATTGATTGTCAAGCCTTATCTGAAAGAAATTATAGAATTAATTAAAAATAGATCATATTGGTAACTTTTGTTTTTATGTTGTCTACATTTTCAACTGTTTCTCATCTTCTCTTCCCCTACCAGAGAAACATCCCTAATAAAAAACATTTTTAAAGAGGAAGAAAAGGAAAAAAAATCAGCAAAATTAATCAAAATGTAAAAAAAAAATCTGACTTTATAAGGAATATTCCACAGTTGTGTACCTCCACCTCTGGAAAAGGGAGGGGGGATGTACCTCTTCATGTCTCCTCTTTGGGGCCAAACTTGGTCATTATATTTCACCACATTCACTTTTGATTGTTTTGTGGTGGTTGTGTTGTTGTTCAGTCATTTCAGTCCTGTCTGACTCTTTGTGACCCCATTTGGGGTTTTCTTGGCAAAGATGCTGGAGTGCTTTGCTATTTCCTTCTCCAGCTCATTTTGCAGATGAGCAAACTGAGGCAAACAGGCTTCAGTGACTTGTCCAGAGTTATACAACTTACAAGGGGCTGAGGCCAGATTTGAACTCAGGGAGATAAGTCTTCCTGACTCCAGGCCTGGCACTCTGTGCACTATGGCGCCACCTAACTGTCCTACCTTGGTTGTTGTTCTCTATATTGTTTTCCTGTCTTCTCACATTTTACTATATTCATTCATTGCTCTCTCCCAAGTTAATATGGTCCTCGAGGTCCACCTCGGGTGGTGTTTTCTTGGTTCTCACCCTTCTTAACCTATCTAACTGGTGACTCTGGTCTCCTGGCTCTCTCACAAACAAGACTCTCCATCTCTTGGCTCAGGACATTTCCTCTGGCTGTTTCTTACACCTCCCTCATCTCTAATGCCTTCCCTGGCTTCATTGAAGTCCCAGCTATAACCTCACTGTCTACAGGAAGCCTTTCCTAAGCTTTCTTAATTCTAGTGCCTTCCCTCTGTTGATTATCTCCTATTTATACTGTATGTAAGCTTATTTGTATATGTTTGTTTGCATGTTGTCTTTCCCATCATTAGATTGTAGGATCCTCGAGGTCAGGGACTGGTTTTTGCCCCTTTTTGAATCCCCAGTGTTTTAAAGCACATTGTAGGTGCTTAACAAATGTTTGTTGATTGATCAATTAATTACCTGCTGAATTCAGTCCTGGGACAGTCTCTCATACAGCTTTCATGCTCTTGTTTTCTCCTTTCTTGCTAGGACTAACCACTCTTTCTTAGTCTCCTTTCTTTACTGGCTCATCACCTGGACCATGTACCCCACTGGAGGTCTTCCCCAAGGTTCTGTCTAGGTCCTCTCTCCTTCTTCATCTACACTTTCTTTTTTTTGGTAACCACATCAGCTCTGGTGGGTTTAACAATCACCTCAATGAAGATGAGATGACTCCCTGATCTATAGATCAAATCCTCCTCTTATGCTTCAGCTTCAGCTATGCATCACCAATTGCCTTTTGCATTTTTCAAACTGAATGTCCTGGAGGTATCTTAATTACATTTTCAAAACTGAACTCATTATCTTTTCCCCTAAAAATTTTCTTCTCTGACACTTCCCTGCTTGTAAGGCATCGTCATCCTTTCAGACTCCCGGGCATAGTCTGAAGCACCTCACTTCACTTTACCCTAAACAACCAAGCACTTTGCCTAATCTTGCCGTGGCTACCTTTGCCGCATCTCTCCACTCACATGGCTACCATCTTCAAGGCTCTCTTCACCTTTCATCTCAATCATTGCAATAGCTTCTTAATTTGTCCCCTGCCTCAAGAACTCACCATACCAGGCAATCCTAAATACTGCAACCGAAGGAATTTTCCTTAAGTAGATATGTCGCATGTAACTTTTCTTCTCAATCAGCTCCAATGGCTTTTTATTGCCTGGAGGAACAAATAAGGCTTGCACGATTTGGTGCTGCCTCCTCTTTTCGGCCTCACTGGACATTACACCCTCACCCTCGGTGATCCAGTCAAACTGGCCTCTCACTGTTCCTCATACCTAGCACTGTTCCTCTTAACTCCATGTTTTTACATTAGTCATCCTCCATGCCTGGAATGGAGCTGGTGGCGGAGGCTAGATTTGTCCAGGGGTCTTCCTGGTTTCAGCTCCATTGCCCTGTTCACATGTGCCACCAAGGTGCCTCCATCAATCCACTGATTGATCACGCTTCATTGCTTCTTATAGCGGAATCATACTCTCTTACTTCATGAGCAACAATTTTTTTTTTTAGCAAATCACTAAGCCATGGGCATCTATTTTGCTTCCGTTTTATTTTTTGCAACCACAAAAAGTACTGCTACAAATATTTTGTTATATATGGAGCCTTTCTTTCTGACAGTGGCCCCTTTTGCACACATGCCTAACAGTGGAACCTTGAGGTCAAAGTGTGTGGACATCTTAGCCACTCTATTTGCATCATTCCAAATTGCTTTCCAGAAGTTTTGCTCCAACTCACCTTTTCACCACAATGCATCAGTATGCCTGGCTTTCCACAATGTCGACAACATTGACTATCCCCATCCTTTGTCATCTTTGCCAAACAACTTCAAAATGGTTTTGATTTGCAGTTCTCTTATTATTAGTGATTTGAAGCGGTCTCATATACCATTATTAATATTTGGTAATTACTTATCTTTCGATCATTTCTCTACTGGGGGTTTTGGCCTTATGTGTTTCTGTTAGTTATATACAGATCTTGGATCAAAGCTTTGTTGGGTGATATTGATATAAACACACTCCCCTCCCGCCCTCCCCCCAGACAACAGCTTCTCTTCTTATTCTTCATGTATTAATTTTGTTTCTGCAAAACCTTTTTTCATTTGCATGTCATCAAAATGATTTATAATTACCTTCCTTCCTCAGTTGTTCCAGAGTGTATCTTTTATTCATGGCTGTAAAAATCAATAATCTTTTCTTTTTTTATGGTAAGATTTTAAAATTCAGAACATATATCTATTTTGAATTTGTTCTGCAATCTGGTGGCATAATATGTTAGTCCAAGGTCCCAGAAGTTCTTAATAAAAGGGGAGTTCTTGTCTGGGTAATTTATGCTTATATCCCTAGCACTGATAATCCCAAAAAGCCCAGGGACTTTGGTGGGAAGGGGTGGGACCGGCTAAATAAAGTGTATGTGTGCACTTGCATTTACTCACTCAGTCACCAACCAGGACAGCTCAGCTAGGGGCAGGGCAGGGTTCCAAAGCTGAGCAAATGACCTCTCCTAGGGAGGGGACTGCTTTGTCCACAACCTTGTCCTCCTTTGTCTCTTCGTCTCCAAGCTTCAAAGGTTTGAGTGAGTCTGAAGGCCAGGGCTGATTCAGGCAGACAGTCAGTCACAACTTATTTGTTTCTCCCTTGCATGTGCCAAGCACTGGGCTGAGCACAGGGGATACAAAGACAGGCCAGACTTTTCTAGAGTGAATTCACAGGAGCCCTACTTAGAGATTTGCCACATTGCCAATTATTTCTTTTCCTTTTCTTTTTCCCAAATGAAATTTGCAAACAGATGAATTTTGGCTCTAAGGGAGAAACAAATGTTCATTGACTGACCGATGGACTGTCTGTCTGTCTGAAGAGCTCTACTCACGAAGGATGATGACTGGAATTTTCTGACACTGATTTTTACATTTGAGAGCAGAGGGTCTTTCAGATCCCAGAGACCTTTTTTTCAATTATCCCATTTAAAGTGACAGGAAGGTTGAGTAACTGCTGTGGTCTGTTGCAAGATTCTGGGAGCCTGTGACAGGGCGTGCTTTCCCCAAGGAGAGAAGAGAGGGTGGGAAGGGAGAGAATGATTGAGTTTGGCCATGGCCCTCAGAACAAGGTCAGGCCCAGAGGAGGTGCTTCATAAAGACTTACTGACTTGGCTGTAATATGAGGGAGTTGGGCTCACTGAGTCTTCAGGTCCCTTCCAGCTCTTCCTCCCATGAATCCTGAAGCCTTTGCAACGGGAGAAGGGTATGGGGGGAAGCGTGGAAGAAGAATTGGACCCAGAGCTCGTTCTTGTAAAGTATCAGAGAGGGGACCCTGGTGGGGTCTTCCTTCCTTGGGGCTCTGACTCTCCATTACATCATCCTGCTCCCCATAGCACAGAGTACATTGAATGCATGCTTGCCGACTCTACCAGGATCCGGAGGGCAGTATCAGGAAGAGTGGGCAGAAGGTACAGAAAGGCTTATTTTGTCCACATGTAAGTTCAGCTGACTCACAGTGGAATAGACAGTCATGGCAGAGAGGGAGCAGTGGTTTGGAGTCAAATGACCTCTTGTACTTGATACCTCTGTGCCCCTGGGCAAATCAATTACTCTGCTTCAGCTTCTGCATCTACAAAATGAGGGAGTTGGACCCAATGTCTAATGTTCTTTCACCTTATGCCTGTGATGGGAGGAAATTCTCTTGCTAATTTTGTCTCCACTTTGCTTTCTGTGATTCAGAGCACCCATCTGTAAAATGGGTCCACCTTCTAGTGGGAAGGTCACCGGACTTAGACTTAAGAGATATTTGGTTCCAAAACATGGTGGTGCACCGATTGTCAGGGCAACTCTGAGCAAGACACTTTCTCTTTCAGGGACTCAGTTTTCTTCTCTCTAAAATGGAATAATAATATAGTATCTATCTCAACAGTCTGTTGTCAGGGAAGCACTATGCAAATCTAACAGTGCAGCTCAACATGAGGGGTGAGAGCTCCCGACAAAATTCTTCAAGGTCCTGAAGAAATTAAATTGAGTGTTAAAGTGTCCAGCTTGTGAGTTTGGAAGGACGATATAGTGGATTGGGTGCTGGGCTTGGAGTTCAGGAGACCTGAGTTCCAATCCTGCCTCTGACATTTACTAGCAGTATAAACCGAGGTAAGTCACTTAATCTCTGTTAGTCTCAGTTTCCCCATGTGTGAAATTGAGGTATTAATATGTGTGCTGCTTTCTACACAGAGAAAAAGATAATATATGGAAAGGGTTTTGCCACCTTGAAAGCCCTCTGCCAATGTTATTATTTTTAATAATTAAAATCAGAAGCAGAATGCTCCTCCTCCCAACCCATTCATATTTCTGGGTTGGCTTTCTTCAGTGTCCTGACAAGAATGTCACAAACTCTGCCAGCAACACTGCTCAATGTGAGAAAGTTTGCTGAGCCCTCTGTAGTTGTGAGGCTCTTGGAATTGTCAAGACTGAGCTCATGGTATTTCCTGTTTCAGGCAAACAGCCTCATCTGTGCTCATGTTTTGAGACCCGGACAGAAAGCACTGAGGTGAGACCTGGACCATTTTCATAGATCTTTTTCCCCCATCTTTCAGCACAATGTCAAAAATACTTCAGATGGAGAAAATGAATGAAAAAAAAGAAAAGAAATGGATTGGGAGAACCAGTGGGCTGTCAAGAGTTCGAGGGGGATGCTCCCCATCCCACTGTTAAGGTCAGAATAAGCTCAGCTCTGCCCGGGCATCCCCAATGTCACTTGTCCAGACAAAGCTCAGAGATGCAGTGAGGCCCTGTGTCTTCCCTCCTTTGTCCTCTTGCCACGAACCCCAACTTTCAGGAAGACCATCAGCCAAGACCTTGCCCTCTGGATGGCTGGTAGGACTTGGCTCCACTGGCTGACAGGATGAGGATCTTGGCTGCATTTGCCCTTTTTGCCCCTGCCCCCACATGCCCTATTGTGTGAGTCTGTGTATGTTTTGTTAGAAAAGTTGTGGTTCGTGTGGTGTGCTTCCGGCCTCTGACATTTGTCACTGTTGCTGCTGCTGCTGTGTAATGAGATCAGGGCTGAGATAAGAGAATTAAAAGCAAAGTGGCCTACATTGCTTCCCTCCTGTTAGGTCTCCCCTGCCCACCCACAATTCTTAAAGGAGCCAGTAAGCTGAAATCATTCAAGACAGAGCAATGCCCAACAGGGGCCATCTCTGCCTTCCAAGAAGCGAAAAAGGCCGCTTTTCGGGTGGTGGTGGTTACTGCTTTAATGTAAAGCAGGTTGTGGATTAATGAGCCACCCCAATACCTTCAGTGGACCCCTTGTAGGACAGGAGGACGCAGCCAAGAGCTCCAAGGCAGGTTGTCCTACGTGTCACTGGAAGGGGAACCCACACCCATGGGAGGCTGGCTCCATGGGGCAGCCGGGGTACTTTTACTTAGTGATCAATCAGTGAACATGTGGCATCTTGGTAGGTTATAAATGACAAGGTATCACAGAAAAATGTCTTTAGATATTCAAGAACTCGGGCCTTAGTGATTAAGGGTTCAGTTGTCAAAGTGCCGACTCAACACACACACACACACACACACACACACACACACACATTCCCTTCATGCTGCCTCAGTTTACTTGTGTATAAAATGAAGACCACACTTCTCATTCCACAGCCTGTTATGACTCTCACTTTGCTACTTCTATTTAATATGTGCTTTGAGGTCTCAGGATAATGGTGGGTAGATAAAGGGTACAACTTTCAGGGTTGGCCCATTCTGCAAAAGGTATTTCCTGATCCTCCCAGATTCTGGTGCCTTTTCCACATTAAGACAATATCATATCTCTTTATGTGTGTGTGTGTGTGTGTGTGTGTGTGTATTTATGCATACATGTTTACATATTTATATATAAGTTCAATTTTCTCCCTCCTTCTCACCCAAAGAGTACAGAAGAATAGAATAGAAGCCGTTTCTGTTTTTTCTTTCAATCCCCAGTGCCCATCCCAGTGCTTGGCATGCAGTAGACCTTTAATAAATACAAGCCAATTGAGTGATTGGTTGCTAGGCTGCCCTATTGGAAGCAGCTTGACCAAAGGGATAGGGGAACTAGAATCAGGAAGCAAGCAGTTGAATTCCATCATTAACACTTACCTGCTCTATGACCTAACAAGTCAGGTAACCTGCATGATCCTCAGTCTCTTCCTCCATAAAACAGTGATAGTAACACATGTGCTATTTTTCGGAGTTCTCATGAGGAAAGTTCTTTGTGAACCTTAAATGCTGTGTATTTTGTGATGTGATCTGGTGTGGTGGGACTTGTCTCCCAGAGAGATCGTCATTCAGATCTCTGCCCCTTCCTTGCTGTGTGAGGAAATTATTTAATTTCTTGGAGCCTCAGGGTTCTCCCCCGTACAATGGGGGCAGCCTGTGGTTCCTAACTCACAGGGTTGTGGGGAAGACAAATGGGAGGTTTCTCAAATGCTTTGCAAATCTTAGAAGCTGCACTAGCATTATCTTCCTTATGGTTTAGGTAGCCAGTGTTAGGTGACCCAGAGGAATGAAGTGAGAGGAAGCTCCAGAACACTTTTGTCACCCTCTATCAGGTCAGCTGCCAAGTATGGCTGGCTTCTCAGCATCCTTCCTACAAGGGGACCCTTCTCTCCATCATACACATGCACACACATACATGAACACACATGCATGTGCACACACGCAACACACGCATGAGTTAGTACTAACTAATGTTCTCTAGGTTACTGTTTTTCAAGTTAACACATACTCATTAAGCACTTAACTATGTGCCAGGTACCCATATTAAGTGCTGGGGATATAAATAAAGGAAAAAGACTCCCTGTTTTTTGGAAGATCAGAATCTAATGGGGAAACATCATGCAAATGGTGACATACAAACAAGATCTATCCAGGACAAATTGGTGAAAATCACAAAGAGAAGGCCCATCATTAAGGAGCTTAGGGGAAAGCTTCTTATCAAAAGTGGGATTTTACCTTGGACTGGGAAGAAACCGTAGAATCTAGGAGATGAAGATGAGGAGAGAGAAGATCCCAGGTATGCTTGAAAGCCAGTGAAAATCCAGAGCAGTGAGATGGGGGGAAGGGGGAATGTTCTTATTTGAGAAACAAGGACGCTGTTGTCGCTGAACCACAGAATATGTGGACAAGAGTAAAGTGTAAGAGACTGGAAAGAGAGGAAGGGACCAGGCTGGACAGACTCTGAAGGACAGTTTATCTTTAATCCCAGAGGTTGTAGGGAGTAAATACAGAAACAAGACAAGGAAACAAACTCAATACAGAGTAGGAAAGTGAGCGTGGAATTGAGGACACTGAGGTGGTGAGTCTGGGTGACTGGAAAGATGGTAGTACCCTGGTAAATAACAGGAAATCTAGGAGAAGGGACATTTGTTGAGGAAAGACAATGAGTTCTGTTTTGATCATGCTGAATTTGAAATAGCTCTAGGACATCCATTTTGAGGCATACCAAAAGCTGTGTGAGACTGGAGCTCAAAAGAAAGATTTGGGGCCAGATGTATGGATCTGAGACACATCTTCACAGAGAAAATAACCAAACCCATAGAGGCTGATGACATCACCAAGCTCTAATATATAGAGGGGCAAAAGTGAAAGGCTCAGGTTAGAGCCTTGGGTCACTCCCACAGCAAGTGGGTATGGCCTGGATGAACTCTGACAAAGAAAACTAGAGAGTGATTGGACAGGTAGGAGAGAGCAATGTTATGGAGAGACAGACAGACAGAAAGACAGAAAGAAAGAGACAGACATAGACAGAGACAGAGATACATACACAGAAAGACAGAGACAGAGAGAGGCAAAGAGAGAGAATCTGTGAGAAGATGATCAACAAAATCAAAGGCTTCAGAGAAGTCAACGATGATGAGGATTGAGAAAATGCCATTCGTTTTGGCCATTTAGGAGAGATCAGTGATGAAGGATTTCAAGTCTTCTCTAGGAATTTCCCAGCCAACTTGTATCTGAAAGTAAAATTATGAGATGTCAATCTGACTCACCAAAGTGAGCCATTGGACTATGATGATAAAATCTAACAAGGAAGCTTTTGATCCCATCTGGAGATGGTCACTGAGGAAATACAATGAGAAAACTTTTAAAATAAATAACACTTGAGAAATAGTGTTTATAAGCATTTGTACAAAGGGATGTCACAACTCTGATGTGCAAGTGGAGGAAATTTCCTTTCATGTTTCCCCCACACACACTTTTCCTGTTTCCATTCCCTCCTTTTTGGGTGTAATACAAATTGTGTCTCACCCCCTCCCAGTTCAGAACAAAAATTCTCTCATCTAAAGGACCAACGCCATCTGCTTGGGTCTTCCACGGTGCTTTTCAAAACTCCATTCTAATTATTATTACTCATGTTCTTGGTGGTGTTGTCTATATCCTGCTCCAGATGAGCCTCAATTAACTGTCTGATAATACGAAGGCCTTCCCAAGCTGAAGGCTCAGACTCTAGGGAGGGATGGAAGAAAGCCAAGGAAAGGGAGGGCCTGTCCGTTGCCCCAAAAGGAGGGCGTCTCCAATGTCCCAAGAAGAAGACTAGAAACAGCTGCACTTCAGATGCAAATAGGAAGAGAACAAAAAACCATCAAGAAATTGTTCCAGACACAGCTGGAAGAGCACATTTACACACACACACACACACACACACACACACACACACAGAGTGCATGCACAACACCTCCTTCCCTGATTCCAGAGGGCATACACAAGGAATCCCAGTGGACACTCAGCTGAAGATGCGATAGCAAGGCACCCTTGTTTGAGGGAGGCACGTTTGGACAGTCACTCATTCTTGAGGCCTAAGTAAGCTCCAGGTTGGACAGACCATTTCTTACAATGAGAAACAGCAACAATAAAACAACTCAAGACCTTAGCTGTGGTTTCCACCAGACAAGTGTTCAGCATATGAACTCTAGAAGCTGGACAGTAGTGGTATCATCCCCAGGAGGAGAGGGTAGGGAGAGGAGGTGAAGGCTTCAGTGTTTGCTGATTGAAGAAATTGGGGACTGGATTGAGAAATATCCCCCAGGAGACTCTATGCCAGTCAATGCAAACAGGGTCATCAGCTGCTAAAAGACCCAGCTACTGAAGGCTCAGCTTCTGGTTTCCCCCAGTGTGAAAGGAGAGGGTTCAGGGTTTGGAACTCAGTGCAGGGGTTCTCTCCCAATTGGCCACCTAAGTGGAACATGTGCAGAAAAAGCATCTGACCCTTCAAAGAGCATTGGCGTCCAATGGACTGGGGACTAGAGTCAAGGTCAGAAGAAGAAACCCTCAGACTGGGTGCAGGTGTGGCTTGTCGGCTGCCTGTGTTCTGGGGCATGAACGTGGGGGAGTGGGGGAGGTGTAGGGTTCCGGATTCCATGAACTTGGGTGAAAGTGAAGTATGTGGGTTGGTCTGTGGGAAGGTGCCAAACACTGTGAGCTTGTCTGAGTGTGTGTGTGTGTGTGTGTGTGTGTGTGTGTGTGTGTGTGTGTACGTGCATGCATGAGTTTGTGTGAGTAAGTGAGGCATGGGAGTATGTATACTGGGGGCTAGCCCCACTGCTTGGTGCTCTCAGCTGCAAGGCAGACACAGCTTGTGGGTTTGATCTCCATGTGTGTCTGTTGCTTTAATACCTTCCGAGGCCTTGGGCTGAACGCCTCACCCCAGCCAGGCTTCTCAGTGATGTGAACTGCTGGTCACAGAAGGTTCAGGCCGTTTGGGGGAACAGGGGAGGCTTCCAGTGAGGAAACAGCTCCACTGGCTTGACTTGGAGCAGGGTCAGGTGTCTGACTGTCCAGCACACTATATCTGCACTGGAAGACATTGAGAATGAGACTAAAGTTGGAGTTGAATGTGGCTAACACTGATTGGTGGAGATGGGGTCTCTAGGCACTGTTGGGCGGGTTCCTTTGGTGCATTGAAACATTAGGAGCACGCCGTATGTGCTGGGCATTGTGCTAGGGACACAAAGACACAAATGAAACCTGGTCCCTGCCCTCTGGGAGATTACATTCTGCTGGGGGATCCAATGCACGGGGAGAGGAGTGAATACTAAGGGGGCAGGGAGGAACGAAGGAAAGCTTCCTGTAGGAGACAGGAGGAAGCAAAGGATTCCAGGAGTCATCTCTTCAAGGGAATGAATTCGAGATGTTGGGGTCAACCCAGGCAAAAGCACAAGGTTTTGTGAGAGGCCAAATACTCAGCTCAGGGAACAGTAACTAGGCAAATCTGGCTGGCCTGTTGTATACAGGAAGGGGAGTAATGTCGAATAAATCTGAAAAGGTAAATAGCAGCCAGACTGCAATGGGCTTTGATGTCTGAAGGGTTTGCATTTTATTCTATAGGAAATGGGGAGTTACTGAAGATTCTTCAGGAGAGTCCTGGGATTGATTCACAGCTTTGCCTCTTACTACTCTTTGCCTGTGTGACTTGGGACAGTTAAGTCCCTTCTCTGGTCACTGATTTCTCCATTTACCAAATAAAGAGGGTGCCAATAGAGACCCTTTCCCACCGAGAAAACTCTATGAATGTTTATTATGGACTCACAAAAACACAGGGGAGGAGAAACAAGATTAGGGAAAAAGAGAGAAAGCTTGCAATGGGCCAGCATCATCAGACCCGTCCCCCTTGCCTTCCTCCTGTTCCTTCTATATTCAGACTTTTCCTAGTCCTCACCAGGGATACAGCATGTAATAGTTCCTAGGGCTTGTAGTGATCCACCCAGACCCGTGGTTGGTTCACAAGTGTCTCCACTGTGGCTTTCTAACTAGAGAATTCTAGACTTTTACAGTCATTTTGTCAGGTAAAATTGGGTGTAGGGTGTTGGGAGAACAAGAAGCCTAACCATGAAAGTAAGTCTAGAAATGAGTTACCAAGGGTAAAAATGGTGAACAGACTCCCATGCTGGAGAGAGAAAGAGAGAGAGAGAGACAGAGAGAGGGAAGGACACAGAGAGAAGGACAGAGGGAAAGGAAGGGAGGGGGAGAGAGAGCCAGAGAGAGAGAGACAGAAAGAGAGAGAGAGAGACAGAGAGAGAGAGAGACAGACAGAGAGAGAGACAGAGAGAGAGAAAGACAGAGAGACAGAGAGACAGAAAGAGAGAGAGAGAGAGAGAGAGAGAGAGAGAGAGAGAGAGAGAAGGAGAGAGTGAGAGAGAGGGATTGAAGGAGGGAGGGAGAGAGTGAAGGAGGGAGGGAGGGAGCTCATTTCAGTCTCTTCTCCCTTTGTACAATGGGGATAACAGCACTTTTGGCATCTCCCTTCCAGGGCTGTTGAATTGAGAAGAGCAAGGGTCTCAGCCACATTCCTAGCTTGGCATGAGGCATCATGGAAAAAAGACTGGATTGGCCATGACCCTCTCTAGCTGGAAGACCTTGGGCATATCAGTTTAGGAAAGACCCTTAACCTTAGTAGGTCTCAGTTTCCTTATCTAAAAAATAAGAGGGGTTGGACTAAATAACCTTTGAGTTCCTCTCTCTCTCTCTCTCTCTCTCTCTCTCTCTCTCTCTCTTTCTATCTCTCTGTCTCTCTCTCTCTGTCTCTCTCTGTATCTCTCTGTCTCTCTGTCTCTCTCTCTGTCTCTCTCTCTGTCTCTGTTTCTCTGTCTCTCTCTCTGTCTCTCTCTGTCTCTCTCTGTCTCTCTGTCTCTCTCCATCTCTCTCTGTCTCTCCGTCTCTCTGTCTTTCTCCATCTCTCTCTGTCTCTCTCTGTCTCTCTCTCTGTCTCTCTCTCTGTCTCACTGTCTCTCTCTGTCTCTCTCTCTGTCTCTCTCTCTGTGTCTCCATCTCTCTCTCTCTCTCTGTCTCTCTGTCTCTCTCCATCTCTCTGTCTCTCTCCATCTCTCTGTCTCTCTCCATCTCTCTGTCTCTCTCTCTCTCTGTCTCTCCCTCTGTGTCTCCGTCTCTCTGTCTCTCTCTCTTTATATATATATATATATATATATATATATATATATATATATATATATATATATATACGTACATAAGCACACATATATATTTATATATGCCATCTGTGCTCGCACTGGTTCCTGAGGTGAGGCAGATATAGGGTAGTGAGTAAATGAGCTAGCATGTGTAAAGTGCTTCACAAACCTGTTGTCTGTTATAATAACCATAGCCACAATAATGCTTATTATTACTGTTATTATTGTAGTTAAAGGTAAAATCAGAGACCACGAGCCCTAGAGAGGTTGGAGGTGGCTGACAGTCTGAACAAATGGGTGGGTGAATCGGAGAAGGTCTCATGGAGGCAGTGATACCACAGCTAAGCCTTGAGGGCCCTGTCGTGCAGATGTCTAGGATTTCTGGAGACCTGTAGCCTACATAGCTAAAGTCAAAAATTTTCCATGAAACTAAATTAGCTTCTCTAGCCACATGGCTGAGAGTTATTTAGGTCCCTGCGATGGTCCTGGCATGACCCTGGCCAATAGCCCAAGTGCCCAGTCTTTGAGCCCCATTTATCTCTGGTTCTTCCACTAGAAAGTCCTTGCAAATGTCCTCAGTACAGGTTACTTCATCCAGCCCTGCAAATAGTTTGATTTCCCAACCCCCATAGGCCTGCTATTCCATGGATGATGCTCAACTCCAGTCAAAGTTGAAGATTTTCCATTTGGAACTGCAGAGTGTTTTTGAGCTGATGCCAAATTAAATTTTATTTATAATGGATGCAGTGCAGTATTCAATCAGTGGAGAGCAAGGGAAATATGATGGATGGATGGCCTGGTCAGAAAGTATTTGGAATAGAGCTGGGCACATTGGCTCAGACAGAACAATAGGCAGTCAAACCTTCCCTTCTCTCCTTCCCCGTTGCCCCCGATCTGCCAAAAACATCCCCAACAAAGCCCAAATTATCTATCTATGTCTGCACCTATATCTATGGTATGTATGTTACATATGTCTAATACATGTTACATCTATAGATCTCATAAATCTTTTTTGAAAAAACTTGATAGGCTTTTCTTTCTGCTCTTTCCAAAAATCTGTGATTCCTCAGTTTGGTCAAAGTGAGGCTTGAAGAAAGAGTCCTGAGTCACTTCCTGATCTAACAGAGACAAAACTCAGGGGAGACCAAGATGTCTGCCTCTGGTCTTGAAAGGAGAATGAAGCTCTGGTAGCAGCTGATGCTTCAGCAAGCTTGAGGGAAACCACCTGGCTTTCAGAGGTTTCTTAGCTGGGCTAATGATCTCATTTTGTTGAATGAGGTGACACACCAAAGCTTCAGAGAAACAGTGAAAGGTTGGCCAAGCAGGGGAATCATTATTACCTTACTTTTCAGCCTGGCAGTCTGAAAATGCAGTGGAAGACCATGGACGATGCTAATGTAGCATCTGCTCCTGGATGAATGGACAGCAAGGTATGGAGGAGCCAGCCCCGGCCTCAGGGGTGGGAGACAGAGGCTCTAGTCTCTGGTAGGGCACAGACTCTGCTACCTTGGGCATGTCATGTACCATGTCATGGAAATGCTTCATTTCTAAAATGAGGAGGCTGGACCAGATATCACTGTTTTCTGACTAGAAACAGAAGAATCAAGACAGATTGAGAGTTGGAAGGGGTCTAAGAGGCCATCCAGTCCAAGGCTGGCCAGTGCAACCTGATCATTTTCCATGTAAGGAAACTGAGAGTTGCCTCAGGTCTTGCCCAAAGTCACAAAGTAGAACTAGCAGAATCTGAATTTGGAGCCAGCCCTCCTGCCTGCCCACCTAAACTCCTTCCATTATAAGCTCTACCTCCTCCTCTTCTTCCTCTTTCCTCTCCTCCTCCTCCTTCTCCTTCTCCTCCTCCTCCTCCTCCTCCTCCTCCTCCTCCTCCTCCTCCTCCTCCTCCTCCTCCTCCTCCTCCTCCTCCTCCTCCTCCTCCTCCTCCTCCTCCTTCTTCTTCTTCTTCTTCTTCTTCTTCTTCTTCTTCTTCTTCTTCTTCTTCTTCTTCTTCTTCTTCTTCTTCTTCTTCTTCTTCTTCTTCTTCTTCCACCCTTCTTCCTCCATTTTCCTCTTCCTCTTCTTTCCCTCTCTTTTTTTTAAACTTCTTCTTTCTCCTCCATTGTCACTGACTATCCACTGTCAACTGTATAAGATGACAACTTCAGTAATATTTCCTTCTAGCCCAGAGTGCCCATGGTCCTGGCTGGGTAACTTCTTTGCCTGGGTTTCCTCCTTTCATCATTCTTCGGCCCCTTTGAGGATTATTTTATGGTCCACTGGAGCAGCTTTTCCCACAACAGCACTTCTGACTGGGTGGGCTTCAAAGTTCAGCCCTGACGTCCCCCTCTTCTGTTTGAAGCAGTAATGCTTGAAAGGCTGGCCGTTAGGTTGGTGAGTGCAAGGAGGGGTGTGGAATAGCACAAAACAAAACAACAGCTGGGGGTGGTCAGAACAAGAACAAACTTTTGATCAAACTGTGGGAATATTCCCAGCGCCCAATACAGCTCCCAGAATTCTGCATCAGGAGCCAACCTCTCAGGGCTGGAAAGATTATGATTTTGTGTATCAGAACCCAAGGGTCAAGCACACAGAGGTTGGAGCACTTATCCCAGAGCCTGGCACACAGTAGGTCCTTAATAAATACTTGGTGACTGACTGACTAGCAGACAATATTGATGCTGCTCCAAGTGGTGGAAGCAGTGAAGTGTAGTAGGAAGAATACTGGATTTTGGAGTCACAGGTTCAAAATAGAGTTCTACTCATCTTGGGAATTCACTTTACTGCTCTGGGCCTCAGTTTACCTGTATGTGAAATGAGGAGGCTTGCCTAAATGCCCTCTAGCTCTCAGTATCCAGATCTCAGGATCCTATCATCTGCCAAAATCCTTCCCCTTTAAAAAATTTGGATTGGATCGGGATTGTGTTTCTTCATTATTTAAAAAAATGATGCAAACAATCTCTTTCCATTTCCATAGAGAGGCAGTCCAGGATGGGCCCTGCGAGGAACATGGAGACCCCCAGATCAGAGTGAGCCAGGCCAGTCACATTGACCTTTAGAAAGAGCCCCTGGTTGGATGACCCAGCAGAATTCCAGAGCTCCGGTCCCGTCGGATCCTCTGACCAGAGCTGTTGAGTCCCAGGGTCACGTAAGGACACCGAAAACTGAGCCGTGCATTTCCTGTAATTCTAATCAGATGATTCTAGAATTGGAAGGAGCCCAGAAGTGCTTTGTCTCTGGACAACCTCCATTAGGGGACGGAAGGAGGGCCAGGGGATCTCTGCTGGCCCCAAATCAAGCTGCTACTATGGATGTGGAGACCTCAGTGGCCTGCCCCATCCTATAATAGGTTCAAGTGGGCTTCTAAAAAAATTAATCTGCTTCTAAATCCTTCCCCAATTGGCACGTTGTCTGAACTGCAGGCCTTTTTCCACTGCCACCCCCATCCCCCTCACATCCCAAAACTTAGTTACAATTAATTAGTCTTGGTGCCATTTTCCATGAGTGGAAATTCTAAAATAGTGCACGTGTTGGTGGAAGGCTGCTGGTCATGGGCTTCTGGGTCCAGTTTGGTCAGAGAAACCTCCCCAAGCCACATGGTGATCTAGGCCTCTTGAGGTCTTTGGGTTCTCAAGGTACAGTTAAAGGGTGATAATGATGATGATGACAGATACTTCTATGGCACTGTAAGGTTTTCCAAGCATTTTGCAGTCTCTTATTTGAGCCTGACAATAGCCTTGTACAGAAGGTAATTATAATACAGACGTATTAGAATCCTCATCTTATAGATGCAGAAGCTAAATCTCAGAGAAGCTAAGGGGTTTGCCCACGGTCCTAGAGCAAGGAATTAGGATCCAAGGTGGGATTCAAAGCCAGGTGTCTCCCAATGCCAGGTCCAGCAGGCTTTCCATTTCCCCAAGTCTATATTCCCTTTCCTGATGGGAAAATCACTCCCAAAATCTATTGAAGGGGCCTCCATCTCCCACTAGGGTGTCACTCCCTGCTTTAATCAGACTTCAGGGAAGAGCTCATGTTATATCTCTTCTACTCCACTCAACTCCAGTTTCCAACAGTATTGACCCCAACTGAAATCTGATTAACTTGCACAAATAGATAATGTACCCAAAGATGCTGAGGGACAGGATTCTAGAAGCCAGACACAAAACAGACCACAATTTAAATTGTGTTTGGGTTTCAGAAATGGTTTCTCTTCTTGGGCAAGAGGGAAATAGCTGATGTTGTCAGGTCAGGGACTCAAAGAAGGGAACTATACCATGCTGACAAGACGGTGACGATGTCTTGGGTGCTCCTTGTTCTCCCTCTGCCTCTTGGGGGTGGATGCTTGGATTCAGGATTAAGAACTATAGGGCTTTCTTAGAGGCCAGGCCTAGTAAAAACTGAAATCAGTTCATGTAGATCACTTTCCATGAGGTATCCTTCAGGGACCAGGCTAAACCTACCACCCTCCTGAGCTCACTCTTCTGCTCTCTTGGGGGGCCAATCATTATTTTCTGAGTTCTATCCCCAGGTTAGGAATACCACCAAAGACCAAGTTCAAGACTAAATAAATGACTCCCTTTGTTGTTTCTAGGGTTCTCTTACTATTCTGGTTTTCATCTCTGTCCCCTTATAATGGAAGACCCAACAGATGTCCTCTTCCTGTGACAGAGGCTTTTCAGAGCTCTCAAAGCTATGCAACTGAGCACTAGCTTTGGAAGGGCCTATCACGACGAGAGAAGTCATTGGTCAAAGGCCCAGAAACAGAGTGAATGCTGCCGGCCAAGCTCATCAGAGGGTAGGCCCCAGACTAAGGAAGTATTTGGCCTTGGCGGCCATTATTGTTATTTATTGTTTTCGTTATTGCTGGTGCCATCTCCTATCAGTGGAGGGCAGGTTTCCCAAACTTCCACAACCTACTATAAAGCCAATATTAGCCTAGTGGAAATCCAAGTTGATAACCAGGATGGGCATACTAACTCTTATCAATGAGTGGATGGGCTACTGTTTAAGAGGGCCTTAGCCTACAATACCAACCTCAGCATCTATCCATATCTCTCCAACTCTATCTCTATATCAGCTCTATCTATCATGTCTATCTATTTATCACATCTGTCTATCTGTCTCTCTTGTCCATCACCTATCTGCCACGTAGGCCATGAGACATTCACATCTCAGTTCCCACCGTCACAGAGAGGTCACATTCCCAGAGCTGGACTGCCTACATTTCCTCCTCAGAGGTCTAGGGGTACCTCTGATGGCTCAGGGATGATTCTGTAATGCCCTTGGCTCAAACCTCCACCACTGTGTTCTCTGCCCTCACCCTGATTACCAAGATTATCAGTTGAAAATCCCTTAATCAGCCTTAAGTAGCTGAAGTATCAGTTAAGGTGGTACCATATGAAGCATCTCTCCAAGAACCTATGACACCTTCTCCCACAAGTAGATAGAAACCAGAGGAAAGTAGGGTTGAAAGCGCTTACTTAGGGTGAGTGACTGAAACATGCTCTCATCTAGTTAAGACATCTGGGACAAATGGAGGTAGGTGGTTTTTGACCCTACTCTTTCAAAGAGCGATAGATAGATACATAGATAGACACACAAATATATGTATATATATACACATACACATACGTGTGTCTGTGTCTGTGTGAGTGTAGAGAAAGAGAGGTTAGAGAACCCTCCCCCGAGTGAAGAAGATCTGGATTTGAGACCTGCTTTCAACAC
Organism: Trichosurus vulpecula; assembly: GCF_011100635.1. Lineage (NCBI taxonomy): Eukaryota > Metazoa > Chordata > Mammalia > Diprotodontia > Phalangeridae > Trichosurus > Trichosurus vulpecula. The sequence continues at coordinate 432,864,528 of NC_050576.1, read as the reverse complement.
ATCCTGGCTGTGTGACCCTGAATAAATGCCTGAACCTCTCTGTACTCTGAGGTTCCACCTTGCCTTACTAGAGGACACCGGTTAATAACGGTTGCCTTCACCCATGAAATTACAAGTCCAGTTTCAGAGGTGTGAGTGTGGCACCAGCCACAGGGACTTGGCTTTTAGGATCCTGGGTTTGCTTCAAAGCTCAACTCGAGGGCCACGGCCCCCATGAAGCCTCCCAGGATCCCTCTAACTGCTCATGCCCTCCCTGCACACCAAATTACTCGGTATTCATTTTGTATATATTTGTGTACGTACATGTTGTGTCTCTCAGTAGAACAGAAGCTCCTTGAGGGCAGAGACATTTTGTTTATTTCTATGTGTCTGTAGTATGTAGTACGGTGCTTAGCACAGAATAAGTGCTTAATAAATTCTGGCTAATTGTTTGAGTGGGGCAATTAGATGGCACCATGACAGCACCGGGCCTGGAACCAGGAAGATTCCTGTTCCTGAGTTCAAATCCAGCCTCAGACATGACCTAGATGTGTGACCCTGGACAAATCACATACCCCTGTTTGCCTCAGCTTCCTCATCTGTAAAATGAGCTGGAGAAGGAAATGGCAAATCATTGCAGTATCTCTGCCAAGAGAACCCCAAATGGGCTCATGAAGAGTCAGACAAGACTGAAACCACTCAACCACAAATTGTTTGATTAATTGATTTCCAGCCCCAGCTTCTCTAGGCCACCTTTGCCACCGCTCAGCATGTTCTCCCTGCCCCTGAAGCTTCCTGCTAGGGATGAGCTTGCAAAGTTCTATTAGATGGCTGTAGGCAGGCTACGGTCTCCTACAGGGACGCAGCACCACAGATCCAGAGCTGGAAGAAACCTCAGGTATCATCAAGTTCTGTCCCCTCATTTTACAGATGAGGAAATGTAACAAGATCATAGACATATAAATGACAAGTCACAGAGGTGGGATTTGAACCCAAGTCCTTTGCCTCCAGAGCCAGGGAATACGTTGTCAGTACTACGGGCACAAAAGCACCTTAGTAGAGCCTGTGCCACAGATAACAGGACAAAGTAGCTAAGGCCTTTTGTGTGTGAGATCCAAATGTGTTGGTATCATCCACATCAGCCCATCTCTCTCCATGTTGAAGGCTCAGCTCTGACTCCTGTCACTGGTATGATGACTCTCAAAGTCAGATGATGTCAGGCAAAATTACCAGGATACTAATTTGGGCTAAGTTAGGGCGAGGGGGCACTGATGGCCCTAGCCTCTCTCCTGAACCTTTCTGGGACTCAGTTTCCCCTTCTGTATAATGAGAGAGTTGGATTAGGTCTCTTTCCAGTTTTGGACCTCAGATCCCGAGCACCCGAGGCTGCTATGGAGGTGATTGCTATTCCTGTTATCAGTCTACTTGGAGGCATCGAATAGAGATGAACTCAACCAGTGTCCCTCCTTTTTAGGGACTTGGCTCCCAAAGCCATTCTGCTGGATACCCTTTGGGAGTTGCTGACCTGGTCACCTTTGGCAGAATGGGGCCACCGTTTACACCAAACTTTTAGGTCCAGGGCTGGATATGGCATTTTTGTCCCCATCACAAGTATCACAAAATGTCCCGTGCCTAGGCCAAAGCATACCCTCAGGGGTGGGGGTGAGAAAGGGAAATAGGGTTGGGAAGAGTTCATCCTAGCCTGTCTCCTTAGTCTACACAATCATTTCTGCTAATGTTTGCTAAGTTTTGTTGTTTCCAGGATGCTGAAGGTTTGCAAATCCCATGAAAGCAAATCCCATCAAAATTTGATGCCCTGGCAACAAGCCCTGAGCAGCCCCCTAGATATGCACTTCTGCTGAGCTCCGAATCTTATTGATCAGCAGCCTGGGATATTGCCCTTCACTCACACTCCAGCCCCCTGTGCCTAGAATGTGTCCTCCTTATCTCTGCCTCCCAGAATCCCTGTGCTCCTTCAAGTTCCAAAGCTACCTTTCCTTATGGCCCCTAGTCCTGGTCTCGCTTCCCTAAATTATCTTGGATTTAGTTGATAAAGATTCTGAATACATGTGCAGCCTTTCTCCCTTGACAGAATGAACAATCCTCAAGGGTCACTTCTGTCTCTTTTGATTTCTTTGAATCCCTTGCCCCTAGCAGGGTGCCCAGCCCATGAGAAGAGCCTGATGGATTCACTGACTGGTCAGAAACAGCATCAGGGGGAGATGTGAATTGTTGATTGTGGGGAGCACTGAGGTGCTAGGGAAGTATCTCAGTAAAGGATGCTTCACTGGTTCCTTCTCACCTTGAAGCTGCTCTCACAGATGAGGGATGAAGGAACAATGGGTCCCATCAGGCCCCAGAAGGGAAAACAAGCCCAGACACCAAAGCCTGCTGCACTTTGTGATGGGGAGGGCCAACTAAGAACATCATTTGTTTATCTCTCTGCCTCCTGGCCACCCATGGGGACAAGCAGCAGCTCCTGACAGGAAGCACACAGCACAGTAACATACCCAGAAGGGGGAACCTCAGCTGGAAGCAGGCAGGGCTATTTCTGTTTGCCTCTCACACATCCCTCCAGCTCTTCCCCCAGGAGCCCCAGACACTACCCGTTCTCCAAAGGGGAATCTGAATATATCACCAGTCCCTAGGAAACCAAGCAGAGTAGCAGAAAGTTAGACCTGGGGCCAATTAGTGTGCCAAGCTGCAAGGGAAGGGGCTAGGGAGAGCCAGTTTGTGAGGGGCTGTGTGCTGAGAACAGGCTCGGCATTCCCTTTCTCATGGGCATTGGCAGGTTTTGGGGAGATTCTCCAGGTGCTGTGTCCCTCCAGCTGGAGTTCAGGGCTGAGGTCAGTCCTTGGTTCCAGGTGACTCACTATGTGTCCGTAGGCAAATTCCTTCTCCAACTTCAAAGGATGATTATCAAGCACCTGAGTCCACATGTTCTACTGCCAGGGGCCCTAGAAACAGATTTGATGGCCACAGTCCATGCCCACAAGGACTTTGCCATAGAGAAGGGCATAGGGGCAGTGTTGAGCCTGAACCTTCCCCATCTCTTGCTGCCTGCCCTGACCCCCTCCCCCCCCCACACACAAAAGCAGGGAAGGAGATGGAGCTGGAGGCTGATGGAGACATAGAGTAGACTCTTATGGTATCATGGTCAGCACTACAAGGGATAGGAAAGGAACCAGATTTTCCCTGCAGCCCCAGGGTTGATGAAAGGGAAGGATGAATGGGTTGCTGTGACCTGTCATAATAATAATAGCCAGTATTTCTATAGCACTTCAAAGTTTGCAAAATCCTTTACAAATATTATCTCATCTGATCCTCACAATTACCCAGGAGGTAGCTGTCATTAGATGGTAACTGAGGCAAGTAGCAGTTAAGCGACTTGCCCAGGGTCATACAGGTAGTAAGTGTCTGAGGTTGAATTTGAACTCAGGACTTCTCTCTACTTTAACACCCAGAAGTCCCTAGTTGTCATCCTATCAGTCCCTTTCTCTGACCCAGATAATGAAGAATGGATACAAGCCTAATATTTCTTGGCCATTTCATCAGCTAGTGAAGAATTAAGTGGGCACACCACTTCTTTAACCTGGCCTTGCCTCTCGCCTGATGAGGGAGGGAGCTCTCTCATGTTTTCTGAAAAGCTTACTCTCAGATTGGGAAGTTAATGAGAATTCCCACTTCCTCCATCTTCCTCTTTTCTACTCTGCAAACCAGGAGCTCATCCAACTTAATCCAGTAAGTATTTATTGAGTGCTTATTATGGTGTAAGAAACTCTTCCGGGGCTGGAGAGCCAAAGGCAGAAAGGAAGTCATCCCTGCCTGCAAAGAGCTTAGAGTCCAATGGAGTCATTGGCTCCTAGATCCAGGGCCAGAGGGTACCTCAAGAGTCCAACCCACACAATGCTCTCACGAAGAGCTGAGTCCCAGGGAGACTCTGAGCGGCTTCCCCAAGGTTACACAGGGAGGAAGCCTAAGAGGGAGATTAAAAGTCACCTTTTCTGACTTCAGAGACCATGCTCTTCCCACTACATCATTGGGACTCCCTGCAGTTCACCACAAGCTAGCCACGGGATAGATACCTGGACAAATAAGAGGACAATTCCTGCCCTCCAAGGCCTCCATTCCACTGGTGCTTATAGTCTTCCTTCCCATTAAGGGCTGGCTAGCGCCTGCTTGTTGTCTTCTTAAATCTGAAAGATGCTGTTGCTTTCTTCCTTCCCTCTGTCTCTCATTCATGTCTGAACATATTTCTGGGAGTCAAAGAAGAAGAGTTAATAAAAACCTTAAGAATAAATTAAATTACCTGGCCCTTTGAAAGTTCCCCTACTGGAATTTTTCAGGAGTCTGTAGGATTGATTGATTACAGGAAGCATGTTAATTTTTAGCTCCCAGGGGGTGGGGGGTGGGAGAAGATTTTCAGACTAATTGATTCTTTGAAAAGAGTTTCTATTTAATTTCTTTGGGTTGATTTTGTCAGGCTAGATACATCTGGCTAGATGGCACTGTGTAATGCTGTTTGCCTCAACAGCCATTCTTAGGATTATGGGATTGTCAATTTAGAGCTGGAAGAGCCCATAGAACTAATGTAGCCCCATCTCTTCATTTTGCAGGTGAGGAACCTGAAACTCAGAGAATTTCAGAGACTTGCCCAAAGTCAAGATTGGAAGGAAGGTCATCTGACTCTTCCTGTTTATTGGTTAATGTATCCTTAAAACTCCCTTCTCCATGGGTCCTCCCTCCTAACCTTCCTCTCAGACCCTGAAGCTATGGGTTCAGAGCTTCCCATATTTCAAGGCGAGTCCAAACATCACTGAAGTCAGACAAATACCTCCACACAGAGCCAAAGAGCTGTGTTCTCTGCAGATAGGCATAGCTCTTCATACAGACCAGCTCCTGCCCTTTCTTATGACTTTCTCTGGCTTAACTAAGGGGCATCTTGGTCTCCAGTCAAGGCCAATGATTCTGACCCTTTTTGCATATGGGGATTCCTTTATTCCACCCTCCCAAAACAATGGTTTTTTTCATTGTTTCTACTTTCTGATGTTTCTCCTTTCCCTGATCACATAATTTTGTAACAAAGTACAATTGACACAGAATGAATCAACACATTGGCCCCATCTATCAGTGTCTGCCTCATTCAGTGTTTAGGGTCCTCCCCCTTTCTGCGGACGGTCCTCTGAAGTCACACTTGGCCATCACGCTCATCACAGTCCTGGAGAATTCTGTTGGTCAACGTATAACTTGTTCTGCATCTGCTTACTTGGCTGCGCATCCCTTTTCAAAAGTCCCCAAGCTCCTTTTAAACATCAATGGATTTCACAGGCTTCCTACCCATGTGGTAATAATTGTACAATTAATATTTTTTATTGAAAAAAAATGCATGGTGAGAGGAAAAAACATTGCATATTCCTAACATTTTAGTGGACTTGTGTCTAATCAGAGCATCTCCCATGTATAGGTGATTTCTTATTTAGTTAATCTGTAGAAGGTGTGCTTGTGTACTTAGTGATTCTCACAGAGATTCTGGGACCGCTTGCATGACTCCTCGGGACCAAATCTCTCCTAAGAGGCAGGGGAAATTCAGGGCAGTCCATCCCACACAGTCTGATGGGGCAGGTTGAGGAAACCAGATTAGTTAATAATTGTCTTTTGTTGGGTTCTGGTGTCAGCACCTCAATGAGCTTGTAGATGGATGATCAGGGTCTTTAGTCCTGCTTCTCCCAAGGCAGGCATCTGGTCTAGAGAAATCAGGGTGAGTGTGTATCAGGAGACTTGGTCTCATATTTGAAAAATCAGCAGCCCTTCCACTGCTCCAGAAGCTTCAAAGGCCCCCCTCTTGACTCTAGGTTAAAAGACATTTAAAGGCCTCACAATCTAGCTCCAGCCAAACTTTCTAGGCTGGTGACAATATTCTACCTCATAACTCTTTGTTCCAGACCAGCTGGCCTGCTGTCTGCGTACTCTGGAGACACTCATCTCCCTCCTCCAGCCATTTGCATAGGCTGTGCCCCATGCCTGGAGTGCCCTCCCATCTCACCTCTCCCTCCTTAGAAACTTTAGCTTCTTTCGAGGCTTCATTTAGGTGCCATTTCCTACAGGAAGCTTTTCCTGAGTTACTCTGTATTGGCTTAGTGTAGAATATGTGGTATCACCCCCTTGCTGCCCTCCAGGGCAGGGACAGTATTCATTTTGTCTTTGTACCCTCTGCACCTGGTTCATAAGCACTTGTTGGACAAGTCAAATCCACCTCGTTGTTATTCTCGAGACATTGATGCTAATACGTGCATATGTGTACACATATGTGCATATAGACATGTGTAAACATACACATATACATGTGTATAGACACATGCATATATGTATATTGTATATACTACCCAAGATGACTATGGTTATGGTATTCAGGAGTGCAGCCCTTGCATACATGACTTCCTTGGAGGTCTCACCACAACCCTGGCAGGTAGGCACCATGGGCATTATCATTTCTGTTTTCAGAAGAAGACAGTAAGGCTCAGAGAGATGAAGTCACTTGCATAGAGGACCACAGCCATTGTAAGAGGTGGGATTATCCAAACCTGGGTCTTCCTAATGGTGTGGCCAGCCTGCTCTCCTATCCTGCTGTTCCATCGGGACAGAAAGAGTTTACATGACACGCAGCGATGACATCACACTTACTCAGAGTGTTGGAGGTGTCAAAGCTACTTACAGAAGTCAAGGATCCCAGATGTGAGGGGGCAAGCCCCAGAGCCCTGCTTTCTCTGCTTCCTAATCCCACCTTTTCATGTTAAAGCAGTGACTTTACTGACCTTAGATGCCGAACATAGTTTTGCACTTTGTTCTTTGGGAGGTTCATGTGCAAATGGGTCTGTTCACTCTAGATCTCTTCCTTCCCCCTCCTCACCCCCACAACAGACCAGATCCCCTGAAGCCCTAATGAGGAATGATTCAGGGAGAGGTGGCCTCCATCTCAGCCAGGTCCCATCTGAGAGCTGCTGAACTTAAGGGTCTTATCCTGCTGATTCTTTCCCTTCAGTGCACAGACCATGCACATCTCTGACCAGTTCAGGAATTAGGTGTGAAACATCTAGCTTAGGACTCAGAGGACCTCTGTCCAATTCCTGAATGAGCTGCTTCCTAGCTCTTTGACCTTGGGCAAGCCACCCCCTCACCCGACACTAAACCTTAGCATCTCTAGCCATGAAGTGAGCCTACCTCCCAGGGTTCTTGTGAGGCTCGAGTCATTCACTCAAGCACTGAACAAGCATGTATGAAGCCCCCACTCTGTGCCAAGCACTGGAGACTCAAAGACAAAACCAGAATAATCCCTGTCCTCAGGAAGGATCCATTCTATCAAGGGAGACCTGTCTGTGTATAAGTAGTATGTTACCATTGTACTCGCTCTGTCTCCAAAGACCTGGGTTCAGACCTTAGCTCTGCCACTTTGTGGCTCCCTCTCTGGCCCTCAGTTTCCTCATCTGTAAGACAAGAATGTTAGACTAGATGGTCTCCGAGGTCTCTTCCAGCTCTAGAGCTAAGACCACTTATTTAAGTCTGTAAAAAAATCCCAAATGATCAGAATGTATGGGACTTACGGTAACATGAAAACATTTTAGTTTTGGAAAATAGTGTAAGGGGAGAATTACGGCATCTCATGCTGGGTTTCCAAAAGGATCATAAAGGACCTTTCGGAAAGTTCCATCTCCTTCCCCTTTGCCTCAGTTTCTACATCAATAACCTATGATTTGTTATAACACCCTATAGAGAAATGCTCATTAAGGCAATTGACCAGGATGCTATAATGTGCCAACACTAAAGGGAAAGACAGAATCATCTCCAATCCTTCCTTCAGGATCTGGCTCCACCGACTCATTGAAACCCAACATCACCCACCATTATGCCTTCAAACACGTAGGATTTTAACACAATGTGTCTTTAGAAAAAGCTTTGGGCAGCTAACTATATGGGCCATGATCCTGGTCTCCTCAGCAACTGTTTTGAACCTCTTTGGCAGGGATCTTACCTCTCAATTCAAGCCATACCCTTAACTGGGAGACCCTTCCCATGTGTGGTTTACCAATGAATGAAGGATATCAGACTCCAAGAGACATCAGAGAATATTGAGTACAACCTGCATCGCAACAGAAATCCCGATTGCTGATCTTCTGGAAAGGGTTCCCTTCATCCAATCCAACCCAAACCAATCCAATTTGGTCCAATCCAATCCATCTCAGTCCCGTCGAGTCTCAACCAGTTTTAATTCATTTCAATCTAACAAAAGTGACATACCTACTATGCGAACTATGTGGTGACAATATTCTACCTCATAACTCTTTGTTCCAGACCAGCTGGCCTACTGTCTGCATACTGTCCAAGGACACTCATTTCCCTCCTCCAGGCATTTGCATAGGCTGTGCCCCATGCCTGGAGTGCCCTCCCATCTCACCTCTTCCTCATTAGGAACTTTAGCTTCTTTCAAGGCTTCATTTAGGTGCCATTTCCTACAGGATGCTTTTCCTGAATTACTCTGTATTGGCTTACCTCCAGTGATAGGCAACGTCCCAAAATTCCCCTCTCTACTTTTGGATGACTTTAATTATTAACATCACACCTAAATCAACCTCACAGCAACTTAATGATAATAATGATAATGATGATAATTAACACAGTACTTCAAATGCTTTACAACTACGATCCTATTGACCCTCACAACAACCCTGGGAGACAGGTGCTATTGTCATACCCTTCCATGGATGGGGAAATGGAGGCATTAAGTGACTTGCCCAGGTCACACAGCCAGGAAATATCTGAGGTGAGATTTGATCTCGGATCTTCCTGAGCCCGCATACATGGCTTTCTACTGTGTCACCAACTGCTTCTTTTCTCCCTTTTTTCCTTCTCCTGCTCTTGCCCTGTGGGGCCAAGCAGAGACCCTCAGCTTTCTTTCATATTATGGGAAACAGTGTATTATAAAGGATAGAGAACAGGCCTTTTAGTGAGGAAGATCTGTGTTCAAGCCCCACCCCTGTGACACGCGTTGTGTGACTCTAGGGACATCACTGCACCTGTAAGCATTCTTAGGTAATGCTCTAAGATTATATGTTGCAGGAAAAGTGGTGAACAGCTTTGGTGGAGGGAGTGTCTTCACCTGGGAGGTCCCCATACCAGTGATATCATGGGCCCAGTCCCCACCTTCCCCATGATGGCTTTTCAATGGTTCAGTTATTTTATCCCTCCAAGTCTTTTCTTGGCTAAACATTCCGAGTTCCTTCCAAAGATCCTAATCTGGCACAGCCCCAAAGCCCTTCCCCATTCTGGTTTCCCTCTCATTTATCAATGCCCTTTCTTAAGATTTGGCTTCCAGAATGGAAGGAGATGCCCCAGTTTTGATTGCCCTGGAGCTAGGCTATGATGGAGAGCCTGAGGAGTATGTGTGTGTCCTGAGCACATGGAACTGGGCACCAGTTCCAGGCCTGGGCTTAGAGCAGACGCTGGTAGGCAGTGGCTCGGGCTGGTTAACTAGGAGGCCATCACAGGTCACTGACGGCCCTGGCCCCTGGCTGCTCAAGGGGAAAGAACAAAGTCCACTCTCTCTTCTGAAAGTCCACCCTCTTCATTTTCTTCCCTTTTCCTTCCCAGTAAGCTTTTACTAGCTGCTTGTCCCACCCAAGGGCTCCTCTAAGCCCCAACTAAAATCCCACCTCCCCCTCACTTCTCAGTTCTAGTGCCTTCCCTCTGTTAAGTACTCCCAACTTATCCTGTAGATAGCCTTGCGTTGTCTGTATTTGTTTATACTTTGTCTCTCCCATCAGACTGGGAGCTCCAGGAGGGCAGGGACTCTCTTTAGCCTCTTTTTGCATCATCAGTGTTTATCACAGTGCCAGGCACTTGATAAATGTTTATTAAATGAATGATTGGCAAAGGAAGTCACCAAATGAGTCCCCTGCACTCTAGGCAGCTGCTCTCCCAGCCTCTGGAACATTCATCCCTGGAGTGTGGTGCAGTGGAGAGGGCTCTGGCAAGTGCCTCCCTCTGTCACTTCCTGCCTAGGTCACCTTGGGCAGGCCACTTTACTTCTCTGGGCTGAAGCTTCCTCTTCTGTAGCAAGAAAGAGTTGGGCTGGATAGTCTGTCTCTAAGAACTCTTAGTGTTCTGGGACATTAATTAAAGAAGGACCAAACATTTTCTTAAGCCCTGACAATTTTAGTATTTTAATGCATGAATGGGTCCTGCAATTTTTTTTTTTTCGTCTTCTCCACGGAAGTTCCCAGTTGCCTTGTCTAACACTGTCACCGGATGGCTTGTTTCTCAGGCATCTTGCAAGCTTTCACAGTGCTAATCCCCTGAGGTTCTTTTTCTCCAGTAGGATAGAATGCAGTCTCTGAAATAATATGGGTGACTAAGCTGAAGTCACGAGCATTTCAGTCTCTTTCACAAAGGATATTCTGTAATCACCTCTTTCCTCTATCCATTGCATTTTCTCCAACCTCACCTCCAGTGCACTGCATGTGTGCACACACACGCACATGCACACACACACACACACACACACACACACACAAACCCCCCTTATCCCATTCCCTTCCCATTCATACAGGAAAGACTAGACAAATATGACCCAAGTCCATCCAAGGAGAGCTCAGAAAAAGGAAAGCTGGGTGGTGGGAGTGCTCTTTCTCAAGGACCACTGCCTTCTGGACATCAAGGACAGCTTTACATCTACAACTGTCCCTATCCTCCCCCACCCATACCCCAACACTTTGTGAGGGTGAATGAACTTAAGCAATAAACATTTATCACAGACCATGTGTCATCGAGCACCTGCCACATCTGAGGGCTGGAGCCAAACCTGTTCATGAGCATCATCAAAGAAGAGAGAAAATGGGGAAAAAGAAAGAAAAGGGAACTTGGCTGAAGGAGGCCGGCAGACGTTTTTATTAGAAAACTCAGAAATAACTCAAGAAACAAGAAAGTCTTTCCAGAAACTTTTTTTGGGGGGGAAAAATGTGATTGAGTGAATTTGGTATCTGAGGAAGGGAAAGATGCCAAGGCCTTTGGAAGGAAAAACTTTTCCTCCTTTAGGGTCATATGGGATTCCCGGGCAGGTGCTGCTGCCATGCATCTCAGGCTCCCAGAGAAACTCTGGTCATATCACTTGGTTTTGACACCATGACACACAGCCAGACTGAAGGGGGAGGGTTATTTCTCCAGAAAATGTAGGCTGAGTTACCTGGGACAAGTTAATCATTTGGAGTGGATTCTTTGGCTTAAATTATACATTATTAACCTGGGACCTGCAGACCCCTTGAATGCAGGGTTTGTGAACTTGAATCTTTATTTCGATATGATTGCTTTCCCCTATAGTTCTATGTATTTTGTTTTGTGCATTTAAAAACAATCTTTTTGGAAGTGGTCCATAGGCTTCACCTGATTCCCAAAGAAGCCCAGGATACAAAAAGGGAAAATGGCATAGAGGGGCAGGATTAAGTTTTGAAGAGCATTGAATACTAAAGAACATTTTACATTTGATTGGAAGTAGTTGGAGTTTATTGAAAAGGAGAGTAACATCATCAGACTTAGACTTATTTCCCTCTGCCTCAGTTGGTCTATCTTTCCATGATTCTCTGAATTCCTCCTATTCCTCAATGCTTGTTGCATCATAACGTTCCTGTCCCTTAGTTTTCTGAGCTATTTGTCAGTCAATGGGCAGCCACTCTATTTTCATGTCTTTCCTACCGCAGAAAGCTGCCACAAATATTTTGTTGTATAGTTATTGGATTGCTCTGTCTTTGAGGCAGTTGTCCAGTGGAGTGAAGGGGTCACTGAATCGAAGAAAAAAGATATGAAGAAACCAACCAAAAACTACCCTGAAATGTTAGTCACTACAGAACAGCTCCAGGAGATTTGTCTGTGGCTGTAAATACAGCATTCCACAGTAACCTTCCATTACTGTCACCTAAACAAACCCCATTGCCATGACAGTCTCCAGGTGGCCCTGGCTATAAACAGAAAATACACATTGAGAGTTGTACGTGCAAAGTCTGGTCCCATTCTACCAAGGGATAATCCTTACCTGGATCCAAGGCTGTGCTTGAGCCAATCACAGTAAAACAAAAAGAAACACAAAAACAAACAAACAAAAAGCCCGCAAACAGTCCAGTTTCCTCTTCCTGGCAGCCTCTGGTGCCATATGCTACAAGAGATGGGTTTTAAAAATAGCCCAGCGTCCACCTCATACTGGAGTGCCACTGTCATACCACAGGACTGCAGACATTGCCCCACACTTAATAACAGTGACACCTTTTATTTACACCGGCTTTTTGTTCCTTCCTTGCAGGATCTCAAAGCACTTTTCATTTTTTAAATCTAATTACTCTTCAAGACATCCCTGTGAGTTGAGTAGGAGGTGGGCACAGTTATTCCATTTTGCAGATTAAGAGACTGAGCCCCAAAGAGGCTGCCCCTGGACTAAGATTATGTAGTGAGTCACTGTCCAACCCTCTTCAGTGTGAAACTTAGTACTGTTTACCCCAGCATATCCTGTGCTACTCACCAGCTCTGCAGGTTATGAGATATTGCACAAAAGGCATTAAAAATTGCTTGTATTTCCTCAGTTTGGAAATTCTTTGTCTTTTCATTTTGAACATTTCATCAGTTTCAGTTTTAGGCAGAGGTGCTTGGGAGCCCACTCTTAGAGAAAGCAAGGGGAGAAAGTCCTCACCCCAAGAGATTTCTCCTTCCCTTTGATTGCCCTAGTCTGACTCCCAGGTCAGTCTCCATGATTATCTCCTAGCCTGCATACAGGCATTTGACAAACATTAATCAAGCCTCTGAAAATGCAAGGCCCCAGGTGAGAGGCTCTGGGGCTCCCACATGCAACATAAACTCCAAAGACCCCTTTCTGCCTCTGAGCAAACCAAAACATCTCTCTCCAGCTAGAAATGACACCAGGAAACTGATTCCAAGGGGTCTCGAGTTCCTCTGTGCCAAGCCAGACCTCTGAGGTCTCTCTACTTCCCAGCTGGCCCCATTGTTCTGGGCAAGTCTTAACATCTCTGAGTCTTACTCAGGTGTCTTGTTTGTAACATGAGGACAATGAATTAAATGAACTTTAAGGCTCCTTCCCACTCCCCATTTCTGGAATCCAAAGCTCTCTCACCCCTTGTTTTGCCAGCCCTGTCTCAGCAGCATTACCCTCTCCAGGAAGAGAAAGAAGAGGACTCTACTATATTCCCGTGCATAACACTGAATTGAACCACTTGAATAATTACCCTCAAGAAGCTGACTAACAGACTTTGTGGGGTATCTCTGTTAGATGGTGGTTTCTCTCCTCAAAATTGTCCCATCTCCCTAATAATGCATTTTTCCCGCTGAGGTCCAGTTACTAAGATTTTCAACTCAACTCAATTCTCCTCCACCCTTCAGTTGCCAATTTTTGCCAGAACTCCCTAGCATCACAGCTCAGATGAGGAGACCTAGTGTCAGAGAGTACAGGTAGATTTTCCAAAAAGTTCCAGAAAAATAAATGACAGACACAGGATTTGAACCTAGGCCCTCTGACTCCAAATTTGGTTCTCATTGCAACCACCAAGCTACCTCATAATAGCTCCCTTATCCATCTCCTCTTCTCTACTTCCATGGCCAACATCTTGGAACATCTATTAACTCTTGCCTGGATTATTTTTCTTTTACTTTTCATATTTTATTATTTAATATTTTAGTTTTCAACAATTATTTCCACAAGATCTTGAGTTACAAATTTTCTCCCCATTTCTACCCTCCCCTCACTCTAAGATGGCATATATTCTGATTGCCCCATTTCCTCAATTAGCCTTCCCTTCTGTCACCCCACTCTCCCCCATCTCCTTTCCCATTACTTTATTGTAGGGCAGGATAAATTTCTATGCCCTGTTCCCTATGTATCTTATTTCCCAGTTGCATGCAAAAACAACTTTTTTTGAGCATCTGCTTTTAAAACTTTGAATTACAAATTCTCTCCTTCCTCCTCCTCCTCCTCCTCCTCCTCCCCCTCCTCCCCCTCCCCCTCCTCTCCTCCTCCTCCTCCTCCTCCTCCTCCCCCTCCTCCCCCCCCTCCCCCTTCCCCCCCTCCTCCCCCCCCCTCCTCCTCCTCCTCCTCCTCCTCTTCCTCCTCCTCCTCCTCGTCCTCCTCCTCCTCCTCCTCCTCCTTCTTCTTCTTCTTCTTCTTCTTCTTCTTCTTCTTCTTCTTCTTCTTCTTCTTCTTCTTCTTCTTCTTCCCTTTCCACCCACCCTCCCTAAGAAGGAAAGCAATTCAACATAGGCCACACATGTATCATTATGCAAAACACTTGTGAAAGGCTAACTATATCTCCCTCCATCCTATCCTGTCCCCGTTTATTCAATTTCCTCCCTTGATCCTGTCCATTTTCAAAACTGTTGACTTTTGACTACATCCTCCCCCATCTGCCCTCCCTTCTATCATCCCTCCTTTTTTATCCCCTTCCTCCTACTTTCCTCTGGGGTAAGATACCCAGTTGAGTGTGTATGTTATTCCCTCCTCAAGTAAGATCTGATGAGAGCAAGATTCACTCATTCCCCCTCACCTGCCCCCTCTTCCCTTTTAACAGAACTGCTTTTTCTTGCCACTATAATGTGATATAATTTACCTCATTCTATCTCTCCCTTTCTCCCTCTCTTAATATATTCCTCTCACCCTTTAAGTTTATTTCATTTTTTTAAGAGATCATCCCTTCATATTCAACTCACTCTGTGCCCTCTGTTTATGTGTATGCATATTCACTTCAACTCCCCTAATACTGAGAAAGGTCTCATGAATTACACACATCATCTTTCCATGTAGCAATGTAAACAAAACAGTATAACTTTAGTAAGTCTCTTATGATTTCTCTTTCTTGTTTACCTTTTCATGCTTCTCTTGATTCTTGTATTTGAAAGTCAAATTTTCTATTCAGCTCTGGTCTTTTCATTGATAAAGGTTGAAAGTCCTCTATTTTATTGAAAATCTATATTTTGCTTTGGAGCATTACACTCAGTTTTGCTGGGTAGGTGATTCTTGGTTTTAATCCTAGCTCCTTTGACCTCTGGAATATCATATTCCATGCCCTTTGATCCCTTACTGTAGAAGCCACTAGATCTCGTATTATTCTGATTATGTTTCCACAATATTCAAATTGTTTCTTTCTGGCTGCTTGCAGTATTTTCTCCTTGACCTAGGAGCTCTGGAATTTGGTGACAATATTCCTAGGAGTTTTCTTTTTGGGATCTTTTTCAAGAGG
The DNA here is from genome assembly GCF_011100635.1 of Trichosurus vulpecula. NCBI lineage: Eukaryota > Metazoa > Chordata > Mammalia > Diprotodontia > Phalangeridae > Trichosurus > Trichosurus vulpecula. Next base: position 432,849,271 of record NC_050576.1, on the reverse strand, counting down.
TGATTGGTGGATTCTTTCAATTTCCATTTTGCCCTCTGGTTCTAGAATATCAGGGCAGTTTTCCTTGACAATTTCTTGAAAGATGATGTCCAGGTTCTGTTTTATAATATCTTGATTTCTCATAAATTCACCAATTTCCACTTGCTCCGATCTAATTTTTAAGGTATTATTTTTTCAGTGGTCTTTTGGACCTCCTTTTCCCTTTGTCTAATTTTGCCTTTCAAGGCATTCTTCTCCTCATTGGCTTTTTGGAACTCTTTTGCCATTTGGGTTAGTCTATTTTTAAAGGTGTTATTTTCTTCAGTATTTTTCTGGGTCTCCTTTAGCAAGTTGTTGATTTGTTTTTCATGATTTTCTTGAATCACTCTCATTTCTCATCCCAATTTTTCCTCTACTTCTCTTACTTGCTTTCCCAAATGCTTTTTGAGCTCTTCCATGGCCTGAGCCCTATTCATATTTTTCTTGGAGGATTTTGATGTAGGTTCTTTGACTTTGTTGACTTTTACTGGCTGTATGTTTTGATCTTCTTTGTCACCAAAAAACAGATTCTAAAGTCCGAGTCTGCGTCTGAGTCCATTTTTGCTTCCTGTTCATGTTCCCAGCCAACTACTTGACCCCTGAGCTTTTTGTCAGTGTATGACTGCTTTTAGAGTAGAGAGTACTTTGTCCTAAGCTTTAGGGTCCAAGCACTGCTGTTTTCAAAGCTATTCCTGCTCCACTGTCACCGAAAGCTCTGCCACAGCAGTGCTCCTCTTCCCCCAAGAACTGCCAACCAGAATGGCGACCCAGATCCAAGCAGAGCTAAGCTAGAGGACCTGTCTGTGTGCCAGCAAAGTGTTCCTTGCACTCCTGCTCTGGTGTGCCACTTGATTCCTCCCACCATGTGAGCCAGGGACTCGGGAAGCCACCGATATTTTAGCTCTGGAAGCAGCCACAGGAGCTTCCTGCTGCTGCCTCTGACACTACCTGGCCACCTCCTGCACCCCCAGGGCTGGGGTCGGACCACTCTCTAACCAGATCCAGCAGTTTTCCCACTAACCTGCTCTGTGGTCTTTGGTGTTTGTGGGTTGAGAAGGCTGGTTACTGCCACAGCTCAATGATTCATGGCCATCAGGCCTGCTCTGCCCCATTCCCTGTCTGGTTGGTCCTAGCGTGGCCCATGCTGAGCTGCGCTCCACTCCCAGCACCGTGCGATAGACCCTTCCCAGAGACCATCCAAGCTGTCCTGGGCTGGAGACCTGTTTCCCTGTGCTACTTCGTGGGTTCTGCATCTCTAGAATTTGTTCAGAGCCATTTTTACAGGTGTTTGGAGGGATTTGGGGGAAATCTTAAGCAAGTCCCTGCTTTCCAGCCACCATCTTGGCTTTGCTCTCCTTGCCTGGGTTATTACAATAGTCTCCTATTTGGTCTCCAGGCTTCAAGCCTCTGTCCACTTCAATTAATCATTGTACAGGCTATCCCCTATACCTGGAATGCCTTCCTTCTTCACCTCCACCTCTTAGGATCCCTATGTCCCTTCACAATTCAGCTCCAGTGCCAACTCTTACAGCTTAACTTAACCTCCACAAAGACTTTTGTGATACCCTGTATCAGAGGCTTTTCTTGATACCTCCCTCCAAGTTTCCATGACCATCCCCTCAATAAAATATTATTTATATTTTGTATTTACTTACCTACATTCATGTCATTTCCCTGTATGTCCCGTAAGGGCAGGGGTGGTTTTATTTGGGCATATATAACTCTAGTACCTAGAGTAGTAGTTGGCACATAGGAAGTGCTTAGTGTTTGTTGAATGAACAAAGTACCTGAAGTAGGCATTGTATGTACATATCTTGCTACTTGGAGTCTTTGAAATGCCTGACAGTCCCTTTTGTAGGGCCTTAGTAAAAAGTGTGGGCTCAGTGTAATAAAGAACAAGGCCAAGTGTGCCTAGTGAGCTTTACAGGAGATCTAGAGTTGAATCTCAAATGTCACCAACTAGCTGGTAGAATGGAGATCTTCGTAAGACACTTAGCTTCTCTGGGCCTCAGTTTCTTCATCTGTAAAGTGAAGATAATAATAGCTGTCTTCAGAGTGATTGTGAGGACTGAGAGATAATAGGGGTGAGACTGTTTCAAAATGTTAAACACCATTTATTATGAGGGTGAGGCATCCATTATTAATTCATTAGCACCTTGAATTAGTGCGAATGTCACAGTTCTCACACTTTGACTTCCAGGTAAATCTCTTGGATGGTTCTTTTGGCACCTGAATCTCAGGATGACATACCATATCAGCATCTTCGAAGGCTGAATTGACAATCACAGGCAAATGAGGTGTTTGAAATGTTATTTCATTCATGACCTTATCTCTAGATTGTATCATGTACAAACTATTCAAAACAAGCTTTCAAAGAGTAGCAGACTGTGGTTCATTCAGCTTATAAGAAGGTAAGCTTAATATGTGAAGGCAAAATTCAAGAACATAATATTAAAAGGATGACTTGTGAGTAAGAAAGAGAAGCAGTGATCATTATGAACCACTACGGATTCATCAAGAACAAGTCATACCAAGTTTACCTCATTTCCTTTATTTTTTTTAACAAGGTCATTAGAATGGTATATCAAGATGCAACAAAGTATTTGACAAAGTCTCTAGTGTTGTCCTTGTAGACAAGATGGAAACATGTAGGCCAGATAACATTTCTAATTAAGTGGATGTGTTACCTGCTGAATAACCTGACCCAAAGAGTAGCGACTAATAGATCATTGGAGAAAGGCAGTTCTGGCTCAGGGACAGAAGAATCTTCACTTGGCCCTATTCTGCTTGACACTGTTAGCAATGAATTGAATGAAGATGGTGATGGCACAGATGAGGAATTACAAATGACAAGAAAGTGGTGGAAATACTTGACACACTGGATGACAAAGTCAGAATTGCAAAAAGATCTTGACAGATTAGAGCATTGGGCTGAATCTAAGAAGATGAAAAACTAAATTGGAATAAGTCCTACACTTGAGTTAAAAAATAATAACTATGCAAGTGCAGGTCAGGACAGGCATTGTTAGAGAACAGTTTGTGTGAAAAAGACCTGGAGGTTTTAATAGACTGAAAGGTTAGATGGGTTGAGTCATAACCCACCTGTGTGATGTGGCAATAAAAAAAGTGAATGTGATTTGAGGTGGCACCTTTGCAATCAGAGGAGCCAGAAAAGGGAAGTTGTAGTCCCAATGTACTCTGCCCTCATTTGATGTGTCCAGTATTGGATTCAGTTCTGGGCACCACATGAGACAAACTGGAGCTGGTTTAGTAGAGGATGACCAAAGCAATGAGGAACCTTGAAGTCATGGGGCTGACCTCACTCTCCTCCCTCCCGTGCTCACTTCTTCTTCCTAACACAAACATTTCTGTGGAGAGGAGTGAATTCTTTACCTGCCTTTATAATGGTGGAGTCATCTTTGGTGCTTTCTTCTCTCTTACTCTTCATAGACAATCAGTTCCCAATGCTTCTGGCTTCAACTTACATAGAAGCTCTCTCATCTCTCCTCTTTCCTCCCCGCGTGTTAGAGTCCATCATCTTCAGCCCAGCATCACTTCTTGCCTGGACTATTTCAAAAGTCTCCTAATTGTTTCCTCTTGCTGTGCTTTCTCCACTTTCTAGTCCATCCTGTACCTAGCTGAAAAGATAATCTTAAAGCATAGGTCTGAGTATGTTGATCTCCTGCTTGCACAGTGGTCTCTTTTCTCTAGTTATCAATAGAGGTTCTTTAGCTTAGTTCTTTAGCTTTAGTTCTTTAGTCTGACCATGTCACACTCACTTAATCTCTTCCCCCTCCTCAATGCACCCAATAAATATCCAAAGCTGGACTCCAGTCTACAGTTCCAGGCCTGCTTCACATTATTGCCTTTTATGATCTTAAAATTCTAGCCAATCTGGCTATTCCCTAAACATGACATTCTATATCTTGCCTCCATGAACTCACATAGACTCTCTCCCATATGTGGGTTGCACTTCCATCTCTCAGGCTTCTTGCCTTCCTTTAAGGTTCATATCCCAAGCAGCTCCCTTTGGGTAACTGTTGACATCCCCACAATTACTTAGTGTATTGGTCCTCATTCCCCCCAACCCCCTTTGTTTTATGGGATGTCATGAAATTATCTTGAATTATTTTGTATGGCCTTACTTTGCACTATACTTATCGGAATTTGTATTAACACGTGTGTGTGTGTGTGTGTGTGTGTGTATGCACAAGGCCTCTGGCTTTCACTTACATGGCCTTAATGGTATATCGATATATGTACACACACATATTATACATACATATACATATATATGTATATATGTATGTATATGTATATATATATGTATGTGTATGTATGCATATATGTGTATATATATATGTATATATATATATATATATATATATATATATATATATACTCACACACATATACTTATCTGCATACATGCTGAATCTCTAGAGCACAACATTACCTCCTTGAGGGCAGGGAATAGTTGAAGGGTATGCTATAGACATAAAAGACCTGGATTTTAGCAAGGCTTTTTGCTAAAATATTAAAAAGAGCAATCAGTGCAGTGGCTAGAGCACTGGACCTAGAGTCAGGAAGACCTCAGTTTACATCCTACCTCACACACTTACTAGCTACATGATTTTGAACAAGTCACCTAACATTTGTCTGTTTCCACATCTGTACAAAATGGAGAAAATGATAGCACCTCCCTCACAGAGGTGTTTGGAGGATCAGAGGAGACGGTGAGTGTGAAGCACTTTGCAGACCTTAAAATACTAGACAAATGCTAGCTATGAGGATGATGATGGTGGTGGTGATGATGATAACGATGATAGTGGTGGTGATGATGCTGATGGTGGTGATGATGATGATGGTGATTCTAATGATGATGATGGTAACCATGATGATGACGATTATAATGATGATAGTGGTGGTGGTGATGATGGTGGTGATGATGATGGTGATGATGATGATTATAATGAAGATAGTGGTGGTGATGATGATGGTGGTGATGATGATGATGGTGAAGATGATGGTGGTGATGATGATGATAACGATTATAATGATGATAGTGGTGGTGGTGATGCTGATGGTAGTGATGATGATGGTGATTCTAATGATGATGATGGTGATCATCATCATGATGATTATAGTGATGATAGTGGTGGTGGTGGTGATGATGATGATGATGAAGATGATGGTGGTGGTGATGATGATAACAATGATAGTGGTGGTGATGATGATGATGGTAGTGATGATGATGGTGATTCTAATGAGGATGATGGTGACCATGATGATGACGATTATAATGATGATAGTGGTGGTGATGATGATGGTAGTGATGATGATGGTGGTGATGCTGATGATGGTGAAGATGATGGTGATGATGATGATTATAATGATGATAGTGATGATGATGGTGATGATGATGGTAGCGATGATGATGATGGTGAAGGTGATGGTGATGATGATAATGATGATTATAATGATGATAGTGGTGGTGATGATGATGATGGTAGTGATGATGATGGTGATTCTAATGAGGATGATGGTGACCATGATGATTATGATTATAATGATGATAGTGGTGGTGGTGATGATGGTGGTGATGATGATGATGGCGAAGATAATGGTGGTGATGATGATGATGGTGATTTTAATGATGATGATGGTGACCATGATGATGACGATTATAATGATGATAGTGGTGGTGATGATGATGGTAGTGATGATGATGGCGATTTTAATGATGATGGTGCTGGTAGTGATGATGATGATGATGATGATGATGATGATGATGATGCTGACAATGATGATGGAGAGATGATGGTAAAATTGGATGGGCTTGGAACTTGTTTGAGGTTCGCTCTTAATCTATAGTTTTAATGATGCAATGATGAGACCTCAGGTCTCCAGTCAAGGATGCCAGACATGTGAGATTTGCCCTCAGAATTTTAATTTTTTTTATCAATAACTTGGGTAAAATATAGATGCCTTTGATTGCATGCTTGTCAAAATTTTAGATTATGCAATGTTAGGAGGAAAGCTAGCCCAACAGATAACAGTCAGGATCCATGAGCTTCTTACAAGTTAGAACTGTGAGCTAAATCTAGCAAGATAATATTAAAATGCATCTATCAACAAACATTTATCAAGTGCCTACTGTATGCTAGACACTTTGGATACAAGCTAAAAATAGCATCTTCTCTCTAGAAGCTTATAGTCCAGCTAGTATAGACAACACATACACATAAAGACATATATGAATTTATACAAAACAATTACAAAGTGGTTTGGGAGAAGAAGATAGAGTAACTGACATGTCAAGAAAGGCCTTGTGTAGAAGACAAATATAACATCTTAGATGTGGAGACAAAATCCACTCCATAGACGTATGAGATGAGGGAGGCTTGGCTAGATACCATTTTGTCTGAAAGAAATCTGAGGGGTTTAATGGGCAGCAAATTCAGTATGAGTCAGCAGCAGGATGTGGCAGCCAAAAATGCTCATGAGATTTGAGGGATGTGTTGTGAGGGGCATAGTTTCCAGGAACAGATAGGTGCTCCTCCAGCTCTATATTCTGCCTTCATCTGAGTTCATATGTATTATTGTGTTCCATTTTGTCCACCTTGATTTGAGAAGGACACTGAAAAGCTGAGGAGTGTTCATAGGAAGGCAATCAAGATGGTGATGGGCCTTGTGTTCATGTCACGTGAGGAGTGGCTGAAGGAAGTGGGCAGGTTGAGCCTGGAGAAGAGAAAGCTCAGGGGCCATGACAGCCTCTTCAGCCATTTGAAGGACTGTCATGTATAGGAGAAATTAGACTTCTTCTGTTTGACAATCAAGGACAAAACTAGAAGCAATGTGTGGAAGATGGAAAGAGACCAATCTAGCAGGATACAACCTTCTAGCAATGAACTCTTTGTTCCACAGTAGGATGAGCCCCCTGAGAGGCCATGCTAGATTCCCCTTCTATGCAGGGCTTTGAGCAAAGGCTGGATGATCACTTCTTAGCTCTCTCAGCTAGGGAGTCCTTTGGGTTTGGGAATGAGCTATTTGACATCTGAGGTCCCTTCCAACTCTCAGATTCGGTGAATCTTTGGTTTTTGTCTCTGAATCTCTAGTATCTAGCACAGTGTACTTAGTAGATGTTTACTAATTTTTTTTGAGATGAACTGAAGACTAGGAACCAGAGTTATTTAGGCTGGTGATAAGACTTGGGGTGAGATATGGGCCTTGTGTTCAAATAATTGAAGTGTAGCCTAGTGGAACAAAGATCCAACTTTTTCTGCTTGGCACCGAAGGGCAGATCTCAGAAGAATGGGAGGTGGTGGCAGGAAGCATGGCAAACTGGAAAGAATATTAGGGCTGCCACCAGAGGGTCAACTCAAAATCCAGGTTCCACCACTGATCACCTATGTAACTTTGAGCAAATGAACTTCACTTTTTGTGAGCTCAAATCTTTATTTGTGAAAACAAAGGGCTTATGCTTTCAAAGATGCCTGTCCCAGATGAATAGTCTGTGATTTGTGAACGCCAGGCTGATTTAATAGAGACTCAAGTAGAAACTTCCTAACAGCAAGACCCACTATCCAAAAGGACTCTATTTGAAAGGTAGGGTTCCCCGTCATTAGAGGTCTTCAAGAAGGATCTGGATGACCTTTTGTTAGGTTACTGTACAAGATTAGTACTAGTTCTGAGATTCTGTGAAATTTGAATCTTTCCACATTCCAAAGCCCTCCAGGGAAGGAAATCTCACCCAGCACTTTCAGTTTTGTGAATGGCTTTTTCACAGAGTGAAAAAAGCATCATTCATTCTACTACAACTCTATGAACTTGAGGGCCAGGATTATTGCAGAGTTAGGTAAAGTGCCCTGTCACCCCGAGGCCTGGTTCCATTTTGTCTCAGTAAAATATCTGGGATCCTGGACTGGCTCAGCCTATTCAGAGAACTCACACATGCCCTCTCCCAGAAAATATGATGCTTTCTCACATGAATTCAGCAATTTAGGTCAACTCAACTGTAAGTCAGAAAATACTTATTAAATATGCAGGGTACTGTGGAAAATAAAACTCATTGTGCTACAGTGGGGATACCTTTCCTGTATGGGTTGGCCTTGATGGCCACCAAAGTCCCTTCCGAATCTTAAGTTCCATGATTCTGTGATTCATAGCCTCCTTTCTTGTGTTTTGGTCCCCATTTCCCCTTCCACCCCCATCTCTGTAGCTGTGTTGGTGGTCACAGCCAGGTCCACAGTCTCACCTGCCCATTACAGCTTACCCCAGGCCTTTTCTTACAGTATATTGAGGAGGTGGGAGGAGAGAGAGGGAAGCTGCTGGCTCCATCAAAGGTGAACAAACCTACCAGCTCAAGACACAGCCAGAGCAGGAAAGCGAGAGGAAGTGGAAATGAGTGAGTTGAGAGCTCACCACCGGAAAAAAAGAAAAGAAAAATAAACGGGTTCAGAAATAGTGTAACTGATATGCAAAGGAGATCAAAACAAGGGCTTTAAAATATCTTGTCTGCTCTGGAGGAGGGGTGTGGGGGGAGGGTCTGGTGGAAGTGTGAGACGGGCTGAGCTAAGCCTTCCTCCCTGAGGATCAATGATGCATACGTTCCTGAAGGCTGCTCCAAGGTAGAAGACTGACTGGAAACACATGATCCTTGCTTTCAAAGACCACACCTTCCTCTAGAATGGTAGCTCCATGGGTGACCATGGATATTCAGGGGTCAAGAAAAGACAGTCAAGGAAAACTTGGCTTCCCTTCAAGATTCAGGGGAGAGTGGGAAGCAGATGTTTTCAGGGTGAGGTGTAGAGCAGAGTCCACCTGTGAGAGAGCTTTCTTCTCATCTCCCTCCCTACCATCTTCCAAGATTCAATTCACTTTCTTTTGAGTGCATAGGGAGAAACTATGGACAAACACACACACACACACACACACACACACACACACACACACACACACACACACAAATCCCTTAGAGGTGACTAACTAAACAGTCTTCCTAAACTGACTCAAAAGGTCAATGGAAGCATGGCATCTTTCTTTAGATCTCCTTGAACCATTCATCCATCCTTAATGATAGTTCAAAGTCATAGACCCCTTCTTGACATCAGCCAGTGATAAGGCATCCTACAGTTAGATCCCAGCTTAGCCATTTAGTCATCTGACCTTTCTCATCTCTAAAATGAAGGGATTGGAAGAGAAGACCTCTGAGGTCCTTTTCAGCGCTAAATCTATAAGCCTATCATCCATGGTTCTTTTATTAAGGGAGCACAAAAGATGGGAAGGAGGTGCTTGCTACTCCATGAACTCACTTATGCTGTCTAATGGGGAGATGGAGCATCAGTGTTTTGGGGAGAAAGGAGATACTCTGAATTAGGGATCAGGGTGGGAAATCATCTGACTCCTGTTCTGTGTTCCAAAGACCTGGAAGCTGTGTTTGTGGTATAGAAATCAATCAGTAGATATTACCTAATCAAAGCATTCATTCAGGTCAATGTGGGGGATCCCTGGGCTTATCAGGCAGATCTGTGCCCTTAAGGAACTTATCCTCCATTTGGGGAGATAAGATTTAGGTACAGATGAAGTGATGACTAATGGTAACCCAGGCTGTGAAATGATGTGTCTTCTGAGTGTCCCAGGCTCAGAGCAGAGGGCTATGGCTTGAGGCTGGAGCTGTCTGGGAAAAGGCATGGAAGAGGTCTTGAGGTGAGGATAGCCTGCTGATAAGCAGTGGAGATAGGAGGCCTGGGGGAAGGGAGGGGAGTGAGCATGAGAGCAAAGGCCTAGAGACAGAAGTATACCAGGCATGTTCAGGGAAGAAGTGAATAGACCAGTTTGGCTGGATGGACAGTTTATGTAGAAGGATAAGCTGAGTCTGGAAGATCAAGGGTTTCTTACATCCTAGCTCTAGAGCTAGAAGGGGCCCCCAAAGCCATCATTTTACAGATGGAGACACTGAGGCCCAGTGATTTGCCCATATCACACAGGCAGTGGGCATGTGAGGTAGAATTTGAACCCATTTCTCTCTTTGCTGAATCAGGGTCTGGCTCCAGCTAAGGAGTCTGGACTTGATCCTGTAGGCTATTACCATTAAAGGGTTTTTATAAGAGATATGACATTTGACCAGAGTTATGCTTAAAGATGGTGGCAAGATGTTGGATGGGGAGAGACGGAAGGTGTCTATGTAGTCTCTGTAAAAAGAGGCTCTTCGAGCTCAGACAAGGGTGGGGTGGCAGGGTTGGGAAGGAAGCTATGGATGATAATAGAATTTAATAGAATGTTATTTTTGTGTTTGCCTCCAAAGCATCTAGCATCATGGTTGGTGTATAGTAGGCATTTAACAAATGTTTCTTGAATTAAGAGGAAATAGGGAAGGCTGGTGGTGTTTGATGATCCCAGCCTTGCAGAGGATTTTGATGCTAGCAGTGGTGAGCCCAAGAGTCCCCTTGGCACCTGTGGAGGGGTGTAGAGAGCTTTAAAAAGGCCTACCATGCTGAGGTCTCCTTTAAGTTCCTCAAGGGCAGATGGGGGTGGGGAGCAGAGTCCCCTCGGAAACTTTGCACTTGTAATCCAAACGCACAGTTGAGTTGCTGCTGTGCAGAGCTGCAGACTAATCATGAAAGGTAGAGAAGGGTGAGCTTACACAAGGCCAGCCATTGCCCAACAGGATGGGCACTGGCAGCATCTTGGAGGTGTCGGGGAAGGCGGCAAGCAGAGGTCAGTGTCATTATGGATGGAAGTGAAAAAGGGCACAGACTCATTGACAGTGGAGCAAGGGGCAAAAAAAAGGCAAATCTTACTTTTTGAATTTGAGGAATTTGGATTTGCAAAGTAGGATCAGGGCAAGCTTTTGTTTCTAACTCCAGGACTGGGACTAACTTATGACTCAGATTTCACAAGATCTAGAGAGACATACTTGGTGGGGCTTGCCTGCTTGGAATTAAGACAAGGCCAACAGTAATGGCCCCTGATATGTCCAGACTGGCATTGGCTGAGGACAGTGGCCAAGGAGGAACCAACCAGTCTCTGGCCATGGCACCAGTATCTGACTGCCTCATTACCTCAGCATACAAACCAATCAATAAACAAGCATGTAGTAAGCATCCACTGCATATACTAAGGAATATGCTTACTATTTAATAAGTATCCACTATGCTAGGTACTGGGAATACAAAGACAGAATTCCTGCCTTCAAGGAACTTACATTTTATTAAGGAAAACAGTATGCACACATGTGTTTACACACACACTCCACAAGCATATTGGCTTTACCAAAGGGCCAGGACCAAGTATTGGACATTTTGGATAAGGTTAAGTCCACAAAGAGGCCACTGGGCTCCTAGGGATAGGTTTGTGGCTTGGATGGGACACAAGGCTCAGAGTGCTTCAGCTCATCACAAAAGTGTAGCCCAGTTGTATCTCCAGCTAATTACTTGGTAATTGCCAAGTCTGGATAGGAGGAGTTGACTGCATGGGTGAACAATGTGGCTGAGTTAGAAGCCAGTGCCCCTCTCCATTGGGTCTGAGGCCCAGGGAGCTCATGTTTCCTTCTTAGCAGACCAATGTCATTAGCCAATCACAAGCATACACTGAAACTATTTCTTCCTTTGGAGCTCGGGAGGATGTGAGTCAAGAGAAGACAGTGCACTCTCCCTAACTATACCACCACAGATACTTGGGTACCCAAATACTCTCCCACTAGCTGCTCATTCTTCCCTCTTGGCTCATTTTAGGGCCATTCATCCAGTTTCCTGGTAACTAAGAAAGCCCCAAGTTCTAGTTAGAAGTAAGGGAAAGGGGATTAAAAACAATCCAGGAGAATCACCAGTGCTGTCTCTGTGCCTCAGGCCATGTGCAAAACATATACATGCTTACAAAGGTAGTACATAGAACTCTGTCTGAATGTACAGGGGAAGAGTCAAGAGCTGTGACCAATCTGGGATCATTTGGGCCTTGTCTTAATTAACTAACAATACTTTTGTCTACTATTGACAAACACAGTTCTAGGCTTGGGAAGTACAAAGTTAGACACAAAACTGTTCTTACTCTCAAGGAATTCACATTCTATTGGAAGAGATCGCATGTGCCAATATAAATATAAGTAAAATATTTGTAAAATCAATATCAGGTAATTAGACCAGGGGAGGAAAACTAGTAGCTGGAGAACTCAGGAAACATGTCATGTGGGAGGTTGTTCTTTGGGTGAACTTTGAAGGAAAAACTAGAGATTCTAAAAGGTGGAGATGAGAAGGAAAGCATTTCAGGCATTCCAGACAGCCTGCACAAAGGCATGGAGGTGGGAGGTGGGAGGAGGGATGTCATGTGTGAGGGAGAGCAGGAAGGCCAGTTTGGCTGGACCCTAGGAGTACAAGAAGCTGTGTAGTGTGTAGCAAACCTGGAAATGTTGATTCTAGTCAGATTATGAAATATTTTAAATGCATTTGATCCTAGAGGTGCTGGGAGCCACTGGAGTTTATTGAAAAGGGAAGTAACATGGTCAGAACTGTGCTTTAGGAAAACCATTTTGGTAGCTGTATGGAAGGTGGATTTGAGGTTGGAAATCCAATTAAAAAGCTGGAGTGGTAGTCCAGGTGTGAGGTGATAGGACCTGACCTAGAGAGTCAACTGTCTGACTAAAGACAAGGGTCCTAGGATATTAGAGCTGATACTGGTAAAGTCTTTGGCAAATCTTATAGTACTACATGAATGCTAGCTATCACCCTCATCATTGTTATTATTAATAATGGTATCTCCAATGGGGGTTTCTTGGTCAGGTTCAGGTTGGGTGACATGGTCTCTGGAGTCCTTTACAATTCTGAAATACTATGATTCTGAGAAATCCCTTTGGGAAGTTCTTTCCAAAGATTAACCGTGCTCTAGCATGAGTCCCTTTCTTCTTCCCTTGTCTCCACTAGACTAGTAAAGAAACAAAAAGAAACCAAAACAACGATTTACCATCCTTGGCATAAGAGGCTTTGGTAATTATCCCATCATTCTCCCCTTCCACATCCCAAAGGGAAATATACCTTTGGGTAAATCAGAAGATTCTTCAACCAGGAATCCCAGAGAATCATTATAGATGCAGCCAGAGAGAAATTTATCTGAGTCATAAGTCAGTATAACCCAATCAATCAGAAGAGGGAAAGAGCAGGAGGAAGGGAGTGGGTTTCTAGAGACTTATCAGTCAGTGATCTCTGAAGCTCCCAGACATGATTAGCTTAGCTGAGTCCAAATAGTAAACAAAATTCAGCTAACAAGTCTTATGAAATGAATTCCACTATTGCCATGGAAAAAGTGAAAGCCCTAAAAGTTTTTGATTCATCAAGCCAACCACCATCATGCCGTTTGCTCCTCCAAAGCTTTCCCATCTCCATGGAACTCAGTGGTCTCCAGGTCAGGATTAGTGTCATATCTGAGCATCCTAGGATAGATGAGAAAACACCAGGAAATGCCAATGTCACATACAGGGCATGTTCCAAGCTGAGGTCCATGTATCTTTCCCTCTAACCTTGCTTCTACCTTTATTCATCATCTCAGTGTCTGGCACCACGATTTAATCAGCTTCCCAAACTTGTAGCCTTGAGATCTTTTCCCTTGGGATTAAACTGACCCCTCTACTATTAGTTGTTTCTTTCACTTCTTTAAAATAACCTTGTGATAATTTTATACAAAGCTTACATATCCTTATATATGTTTGCAATCTCTTCCTTGATAGAATGGAAGCTTGTTGAAGGTAGAGAGCATTAAATTTATGTCTTTCTGTAACGAGCTCAGATCATATGACCTCGCACATCTTCATCTTCATCTTCACCCTCCTCCTCCTCCTTTCTAGCATTTATCTAGTGATTTAAGGATTGCAAAGCACTTTACAAATAAAATCTTATTTATCCTCACAACAGTCCTGGGAGATGAGGACACTGAGGCAGACAAGGGTTAAGTGACTTAGAGTTGCATAGCTATTAAGTATCTGGAGCCAGATCCAAACTCAGGCATTCCTGCCTCCATGTACAGCTCTCTACCCACTGCTCCACAGCTACAGGGATACAATAAGTGCTTATTGATTGATTGGTTGGATGTCTTGGACTCTTCTTGCCCCTCCCTAATTGTTCCTAGCCAGGCAGTGACCAAGTATTGCCAACTCTATATCCATATCTCTCAGACCTCCTCCCATCTTTCTATTCCTACTCTTACCAGCCCAATTCAAGCCCTTATATCTGCCCACCTGAACTATATTTAAAATTGATTTTTCAATTAACAAGGATTTATTTTCACTCCCTACCACCCCTACTTCCTAACTGAATAACAAAAGGAAAAATCAAACTCTCAAGCAAAGCAAATTGGGCATGCCCAAAAATATAAACCTCAAACTGCATTAAGAATCTGTCAGCAGGCACCACCCTGGGCCATTGGAAGAAAAACAAAAAACAAACACCTTTTCATGGGTCTTCCTCTGCTCCTGGGGCAGGGGAGGAGACAGAGAGAGAGAGAGAGAGAGAGAGAGAGAGAGAGAGACAGACAGACAGACAGACAGAAACAGACAGAGAGAGAGACAGAGACAGACAGAGAGAGAAAGAGAGACAGAGAGAGACAGAGACACAGAGAGAGACAGAGACAGAGAGACACAGAAACAGACAGACACAAATAGAGAGAGAGAGAGAAAAGGGAAAGAGAGGAGAGGAGAGAGAGAAAGAAAGAAAGAAAGAAAGAAAGAAAGAAAGAAAGAAAGAAAGAAGGAAAGAAAGAAAGGAGGAAAGAAAGAAGAAAGAAAGGAAGAAAAGGAGGAAGGAAGGAAGAAGGAAAGAAAGGAAGAGAAAGAAAGGAGGAAAGAAAGAAAGAAGGAAAGAAAGAAGAAAAGAAAGAAATCCTTCCCCTTCCCCCATCACCTCTTCCTCCTCCCCTCTGCTTCCCAGAGTTATTTCCTCTCAGGGGCTTGGCTCCAACTCTTGAAGTGGAATTCTTGCAACACTAGCCAGGTCTACCACTTGACTGAGTTTGCCTTTCATACATAGGTCCAGATGTATATCAGATTCTTTCAGCCAATCCCAAGATCTTTTCTATACAGCTTTATGTACTTCCATCCAATGATTCAAACAACTGTAATTCTTTCAAACTGAGTAAGGACTTATGTACATTTAATTTCTATGCTTAATTGATTGATTCAATCAAGGTGTCAGGGCATTCTCTGATTTCACTAACTGAATAGGGTATAGAATCCTACCCTTACTTTAAGAGGGGCACCGATAGAAAAAGGGACTCAAAATGGTGAGAGTCCTCAAGGCCATTGTATAGGAGGATTAATTGAAATCATGGGGGAAGCTTAGTTTGGAGAAGGAAGATTTGAGAAACATATGATAATTTACTTTGAATATTCAAAAGGCTGCCACTTGAAAGAGAAATTTTATTTATTCTGTTAGTGCTTAGAGAACAGAACTGAGGGGAATGGGTGGAGATCGAGAAAAGCCAAATTTAGGCATGATACAGGCAAACTTCCTAAGATTTACAGCAACCTTAAAGTAGAACAGGCTGCCTTGGAAGTAGTGAGTTCCCCTTCATTGGATGTCTTTAAGCAAATGTTGGAAGAATATTTGTAATCTCAGTGACCTTGGGCAAATTATTTTCTGTTAAAAAAAGAGGAGAGTACACTAGTTCTTCTTTTCTGGTTATAAAGCTATGAAACTAGGATTCCCAAGTTACTTCTCAAACTATAAGGAAGATGCCCAATCATCTTCTGAAGTTGATGGAACCACCTGGTGGTTCTGGTAAGGAGGAGTCTATAGTTTTCTTTTTTAGATCACAGGTGCCTGGTTTGCAAGGCTGTTTAATCTGACCTTGAATTGTTTTGAACAATTGTTGAAAATCTGAGATAAATGGAAATCCTAATTTTGCTGAATTCTAGTGCTAGCACCTTCTCTACTTTTCTTTTCCTCCTCCTGAATTCAGTGAATTTGATGACTTAACCCAATGCTTTTGTGGGTATAACTGGCTTTCCTCGCTATCCTGGCTAGCCTTTTGTCCTAGCACAGCGAACAATATGGCTAAATTTCATATGAGCAAAGACAAACTGTGAGGTGGGGAAATGAGGTTAGTGTTTCATCTGAGCAGTTACCAGAATTCAGCTGTATAGAAAGAACAGAAATTTAGAATTGCAAGAGCCACTAGAAGCTATCTAACCCGGTTCCCTCATTTTATATTTAGAGAAATTGAGGCTTAAAGAGCTTAAGTGACTTGACCAAGATGAAAGAACAATGCTAAGAATTAGAAGGTGTCTTAGCCTAGCCCACACATTTTATGAATGAGGAAACTGAGTACTAGAAGGGTTAAGTAACTGGGCTAAAGTTATCCAAGTGATGGGTCAGAGGTGGGATTCAAACCCAGGCCCTCTGACTCCCAAATTCAGCACACTGTATGTGTTACCTTAATAAATATTTCTTTAATTTGAATTGAATAATGAGCCCACCAGGACAGATAGTGTGGCAGTGGCTAGAGCTAACCTCAGGGTCAGAAAGACTAGGTTCAAATCCTGCAGCTGACTTGTGCTGTTCCTGGGACATGTTCAAGTCACTGAGCCTCAAAGGGCAGCAGGACCTCAGAGCAGAACCTCTGCATAATGAATGGCAGAGATGAGGCTGATCTGCTTTGATAGGAGGAGTGTGTTCCTAGGAGCAGATGAAATCCCAGGTCCAGTTAATGATGGTGAAGATGATTGCATGTCTGACACTTCATGACTTCCAAAGGGCAGTTCTCACAACAGCCATGTGAAGTTCCCTGCACATATTAACATGCCAACACTATCTTTATTCTTCGGATGAGGATCCTAAGGCTCAAAGAGCCTCAATGAAGAGCCGATGGTCACACAGCTAGCGAGCATAAGAGTGAGGTTGAGAACTGAGGTTTCCTGGCTCTCCCTCTCACATTCTTTCTACACTGAACAAAGAGGTTGCTTCATGCCCTTCAGGAAAGGGGTGGAGAGTCTTCCTGAAAGTGGCTTGGGTATGAGCCTGTTTGGTGGTTTTTAATTTTTTTTTGGGTGGGGAAGGTTAAATAAAACCTGTCCTTTAGTCAGTATCTTGTCAGCCCAAATGCTTGACAGGGGACTTGAGGGCCCTTTATAAGAAAGCCATGAATGAAATTCTAACATTACTAGGTCAAAACTTGGATGAAGGCAAAGTGAGTCAAACATTTGTTCTCAGGAGAAACTTTGGTTGGGGAGATGAACCATAGAAATTATTATTGACAAATAAACTTGGTCTGGCATTTCAGGGTCTGGGACCAAAATAACACAAAGGCTACAAAAGCCATTTTAAAATTAGCTGTGTGTCATTTGATCATCAAAAGGTTAGGATTAAAGGCAAAATCAGTATCAAATTAGAAGAAAAGTTAAAGATGATGCACACAACCACAACAGCTCCCATCCAACCTACTTCAATGAGCTACTGACTCTGAAAAGTGTACATTAGTTTGTATCATTGTGTCTGTGGATGTGTGTCTGGTTGTGGCAACCCAGAAGACAATTGGGCTGCCATGGCCCTTGCTATCTTTCCCGTCTTCTCACACCTCACTCCACTTTTCACACTCTATGATCCAGCCGTGTTGGCCAACTTAGTGTTCAGCACACACAACACCTCTTTTTCCTTGCCCAGCCTTGGGCTGGCCCCCATCCCTGGAACACTTTCCTCCACACCTCCACCTCTAGGAATATCTGATTTCCTTTGATACTCAGCACAAGTATCTCCTTCTATATATAGCATTCCCAATCCCTCCAGCTCTGAGCATGCCCCTCCCAAAACTATACTGTGCCCTTTGTAATAATTTAACTGAATTTATGCTTCTGTAAGGTTCTGTTGTCTCCCCCATTAGACTGTCTTCCTTAAGGTCAGGGCTCTTTTAATGCCCTTTGAAGTCCCAGGGCTTAGCACAGAGGAAGTGGTAGTGAGTAGGACGTGGCACTTGGAAGGTCGGGAAGACCCAGATTCAAATCCCTCCTCAGACCCTTGCCAGTTGGGTTACTCAGGGAAAATCTCTGCCATTCTCTGCCTAAGTTTCCTTATCCGTAAAATGGGGATAATTATAGCACATACCTCACAGGGTTGTTGTGAGGCTTACATGAGCTAATGTATATAAAACGCTTTGCAAATCTTAAAGCACTATATAAATAATACTGTTATTAGCTTATTGAATGTTGATAGACATGACAGACTTTTTTTTTCAAACTTCTTTAGTGTATCTGCCCTGTTGTGGGAGCAGAACCAACTTGGACAACACTGGAGAGCAAACCAAACACATATTCATCACACAATTGACTGAGCAGGGTCCAGAACACAAGATCCTCCTTTGATTGTGTTTTGACTACAAAAGAAGGATCGTTTGATACGATCACCCTAGAGCCAAGCTTAGCTTCAGAGACTGTCATTCAGATGGATGTCTCCCATGTCTATGTTGGGCTTGATGACAGGTAGGGATAGAGGGAGGGAACAAGCGTTTATTAAATGCCTACCATGTGCCAGGCACTGTGCTAAGCACGTCAGAAACATTTCATAAAAAGAGAAATGCAGATCTATCTATCTATCTGTCTATCCATCCACTCATCCATCCCTCCATCCATCCTTCCACCCATCCAGGCAGTTGGCAAGTGGCAGAATGGGTTCAGGGGTCAGAATATAAAATGACCCCTCCAGGCAAGCACACCAGGCATAGAATTCAGCTTGATGTGAGAGGGATGAATGGAAAGCCTCCCACTTATTCAGGTTCAGTCAGGGCTGCATGCAGTTTTATCTGAACAAACAAACCCACCAGCCCCTGGAGGTTTGGGGGGAATGTAGGCCCTCTGCAAGTGCATGGGCAGCCACAGACAGGGCTCTCTTTGTCCATATTGAGAGGAGGACCATTTCCAGCTGGAATCAAGAAGCCCCTGCTGGGTGGTGCTGTCCTGGTCAGGCCACTTCTGTACATTGGTGCTCAATTCTGGGCACAGGGGTGGGGGGCTGGTGGAAAGGTCATCCCAGTTTTCCTAGTTTGAGGACTGTGGATCAATTCCACTCCTGATATTTGCTACCTGTGTTGTCATGGGCCGAGTATTTCGTGTCTGTGGGCCTATACTATTATGGGCTTCTGAGGTCTCACTAATTCTCACTACCTGACTCTGCAAGCAAGTCCATGGAGTTGGGTGTCTATTTCACTGACACCTGGGCTTGGCCCTATCTCGGCATCCACCCCTCAGGGCTCAGGGCCGCCTGAAGCCTGGCCAGTTTCACTTGTGCTCTCTGCCGAAGCCAAGGCCCAGCTCCCAAGGAGTTGCAGAGGGACTGCAGAAGAGGCCACTCCTCTTCCAACACCACCACCAGGAGTATAGAGCTGCCATTTTCCCTCTAGCCAGCTTGCTTCCAACCTCCTGCTCCTTCCCCCAAAGCTGAGGGCCAAATCTTGTTCTCCAAGTGCATCTGTCTAGGAGTCAGTTACCCTCGGTCCCATTCCCATCAACCACTGCTTCCTTCCCTCTCTTTCTCTTCTGTCATCCCAAACCTTTCCAGCTCCAAACCACAGTCCCACACACTTGAGTCTAATCAACAGGGCTACTGAGCCCTAGGCTGAGCGTGCAGATGTCCCAGTGGGTCAGTGGAGGGAAGGGAGCATGAGGCAGAGACCAGGGGCTTCACTAACAAGCCCCATGTGTCAGAAAGGGCCCTGGATGGGGAGGCAAAGGACCCTGGTTTGGATCCCAGGAGGGCCTCTCCTAGTTGTACACCCTTCAGCAGCTGACTTCCCCCCTTTGGGTCAGTGTTTCCTGATGTGCAAAATCAGGTTTTTGGATGAAATGTCACATCGTGTTCATTCTCAGCCTCAGTCTCCTCATCTCTATAAGGTCTCTATGGATGATCTCTCTAAGGTCCTTTCCATCTGAGTGGTCTGAGCTCCTCAATGAAAACCTGCAAGTGGGGCCAGGATATGTAACTGCTAACTTCAGGGCAGAAGGAAGGAGATGCATCTACAGGATTTCTTTTCCTCAGCCAGGGAGGTCTGGTGGTGGTTGGGGAACCCAGGCTTTTCACACCTTTGATAAGAAGGGTCTCCTGGGAATCTACCCCACCAGCCCCACAGAACTCTCCCAAGTCCTGGGGCTCTTTCTAGGATTTTAATTACATAACTATTGGTTAAGCACCTACTATGTGCTGCAAGATACCCAGCAAGCCCACAAGGATAAAAGGAGCACAATTAAATAAATGAATAAACAAATAAATGGATAAATGAATAAGTGAATGTGTGAATGAGTAAGCAAATGAATGAATGAAAGGTACCATCTTTGCCTTTTTGGAGTAATCTACTGTTGTCTACTGAAGTAGGGTGAGTAGCTGCATCTCCTCTGCATCCCTGCCAGCCACCACCAATCTCCTTCCTGTTTCTGTTCTGCCTCAGAAGGGACTTGTTTGGATTTGGAGCTCAGAAATCAGTCTGACCCATGAGAAAAGGCACAGAACATGGATTGTGTGTAGTAGGGCATCATTCTGGATGGATATGTTCCTTAGGAGAAATCCGCAGGCTGCAGGCCGAATGGGAAGGAACACAGGGTAGGTGAGAAGAGATTATCTCAGCTCCAGCTGGGACCTGGGCACTGCCCGAAGGCAGCAGGTTTTCAGGATTTCCAGGGGGAAGTGTTTGGCAAACAGTCCAAGAGCCTTCCAAAGCCTCATTTTGCAGTTCTGATAAGGAACCAGAATTTTCACCCCTGCTGTGTCTTTCTCTAGAAGAGCTCCAAGAAGGGTCTTGCAGACATTCTTACATCTCTCTCCACTTCCCTTCTATCACTCCTTCCCCACCCTGCCAACCCAACTCCACCAGCGACAGAAAAGTCAGTCTGAAGCTCTGTGTTTTACAGAAAGGTTAATTTAAGCAGCAAGCAGCTAGTGGCTTCCATTAAGTCAGGCAGGGAGCCAAACCCTGAGCTCCAAGACTGTCCAATGTCTCTTCTAGCCACATGAGCCCGACCCAGGGAGCTTTTGTCAGCTGTGGTGATGAAAACAGTACCCGTATCACCTTGCACGCATTCTCTGGTTTTCCCAGGGGCATCCAGGCTCCAGAGGGGCATCTCTAGGGCTCCTGAAGGGCAGGGCAGCCATGTTCACTAGGCCAGGCTTCAACACGAGCTAGTGGGTAGTAAGGAATCCACAGATTCAAAAAGCTTCCATCTTTGAATCCTGAATGTGACATTCATTGCTTAACATAGAACAAATGCTCAATAAATAGGGAAGAAAACATACATTTATTAAGTGCTTACTATGAAAAAGACTCTGGGATAAGTGATATGGATGAAAATATCAACAAAATGACAGACTGTCTTTGCCTTCAAGGTGCTACTTTCTAATGGGGAAGACACACAAAGAGAGGCTTAAAAGGAGTGGGGTGAAGAGTTATTGACTCAGGAGCCTGTCATTAGTGAAGTCCAGAAAGTCAGAATCAGAACCAGGGGCTGAATGAAGATTGGTTGGCCTGGAATCCTCCCTAAAGTGGAGGTCTAGGATTTGGAGGGAGTGGAGACTCATCAGTGAGAGAAGTGGGGTGCAGCATGGTGGAGGACATTCCATGAGAGGTGAGAAGGTGCCAGGGCTGGCAGGCTGGATGCTCCAGGGTGACTGAAGGGAGTTCCAGGGTGAGGCTTCCCTCTGAGGTGTGGTGTTGACAAAGTCCAGAAAGTCAGAAGCACAGCCAGGAGGGCAATGATAAATGCTCATTGAATCACTGAACTGAGATCTGGATTCTAATTCTGGTGCTGTCACTGTCTAGCTGCTAGATTTTGGGTGCTTCACCTCTCTTCTCTGGACAGTTGGCCTTGAGCATGGAAATCAGAATGAGAACTCACATCCTGCCATGGTACATTCTACAAGGCTGTACTCCCTCCCATTTGATGATCCCTGCTCTGAAGAAGACTCCAGGAGGGCAGTTCTGCATTTTTTGACAGAAAACTGAGAACTTGTAGGTAACAGGGACATCTGTCTCTGCCCCATATGTGCCAGAGACCCATTAAAGCCAGAAGGTTCAGGAAAAGAGTGCCATAGAAGGTTGCACTTTGGTCAGGACTTTTTCCATATTGGTACCTGAAAGTCTGATCTCAGTAAGAGAGGACAATAGCATATCTGACATTTCCAGAGCACACTATATATGTCACCTCATTTGAGTAGCCCTAGGAAGTAGTTTTTCTGGTACTCCAACAGACCTGAGAATTTACTGATGTGAATAGTCGCTCCAAAATACAGATAGCAGCTCATCCACATTTGCGCATTCAGTATTTTTGTCTACATTCTCTTAGAAATGGGCCTGGGACTTTAATCATCTCCTCTTGGCATGGAGGCACTATAGGTATGGTGGGAGAAGGCACCCAAAGCATGGTGGCAAAGTCCACATCCTTTTTGGCATTAATATTCTTTTGGCAATGCTTTCTGACCAGGGTTTCACAGACTCACAGTTGTGACTCAACCAATAGGAAATGAGGAGCCAAGCGGTAAATAACAATGTCTTCCTATCAAAGGGTTATCAGGGAAAGCAACAGAAAAGATCTCATCAGAGCCTCATCATGTAGTGAGAACAGTAGCCATGTTATCAAGGTCACAATCCTCCAATGAATTGATGAATGCAGGCCAGCATATTAACCAGGTCAGTGGCAAAGATGTGGTAGACCTGGGTCTCAGCAAGGCAATTGGCCAAGTCTCTCCAGATATTTTTGGGAACAAGATGGAAAGAAGCAGGTTAGATGAAGGTGAAGTTAAGTGGATTGTTCATTGGCTTAATGATGGGACCAAAAGTGTAGCCATTACTGAGTGTTGCTTTGGAAGATGGTCTCTAGTGGCATCTGTAAGGGATTTGTGCTTGTGATTTTTAAGTTTTTTTTTCAATGACCGGGATAAAGGAATAGACTGTGTACTCAGCAAATTGGCAGGAAACAAGAATCTTTGAGGGACAATTAAACCATTGGGTGACAGCATTAGGATCCAAAAAGACATCAACAGGCTGGAACTCTTGGATCATCAAGTCACTAAATCTCAGGATGGAGAGGGACCTCAGTAGTCACTGAGTCCAATCCAGCCTTGACCAATAATCCTTTCTCCCACATACCCAATAAGAGGACCGCCAATGCACAGCACCCACTACCTCCTGCTTCACGACATTCATTCCACTTTGGGATGGACGATGGAGATTTTTTTCCCGATTAGATCCTTCCTCTATAGCTTCCTCCTATTGCTCCTACATCTGTCCTCTGGAGATAGGCAGAATGAGTTTAATCCATCTTCCAGAAGACAGCCCTTCACATACTTAAAGCCAGCTAGCATACCTTTTGTAATCTTCTAACCTAGAGCTCATCACAGTGCCTGGAAAAGAGTAGATGTTTAATAAATGCTTATTAAATGACTAAATGACCTCTTTTTCAGGCTAAACATCCTCAGTCCATTTCAATTCTTCCTCTTGAGGGATACTCTCCAGGCCCTTCCCCATTCTGACAGCTGTCTTCTGGACTCTTCTCTCTAATGTGAATGCCCTAGCAGTTATGGTGGGTGGGCACTCTGACCTGAGCTTGGTTTCCTGGGTTGGAAATACCCCCCCCAGATCCTCCCGGCATCACTTTCAGTTAAACAGTCATCCCTTCTTTACCACCAGTGTTCAGCCTGCCCTTCCTGCCTCATCTCACCCAGAAGCACTGGGGCATGGCCCAGCTGGATACACGCTGTGATTCCCCTGCTGGAGAGAGTCCAAGGGGGCCCCATATAATTTCCTGTACAATGAAGGCCTGTCACCCTGTAAGACAGGCAATCCTTTGCCATGACGTAGATGTCACCGTGCTTGATCTCTGGATAGCAAAGACTACAAGTTTCTGCCAGAACCTGTACTTTAGAACTTGGGAGACTTGTGACTTGTGTTCTGGGAGGGCCTAGTGACAAAGTGGTGCAGCCACAGGCTGTATGTCAGGTAAAGAATGGGAAAGATGTAGGTCAAGTCTGAGGTTGCCCTCAATGCCCTACTCAGTTGGACAGATCTGCTCCACTGAGTTGAAGATAGAGGATGGATGGGGCATCATTTATCCATCAATCAGTGAAGAATTTATTAAGTTCCTACTATGTGTTAGGCACAGAAGGGAAAAAAAAAACAAAATTCTATTCCATAAGCATCTGTGTTTCTCAGTGTCAAGGCTCCTTCCAATGATGGAGATGCCATTGTATTACAGAACTTTGAGAACACAGACTGCGAGACGAGGAAGGAACATCAGCAGCCATCTGGTGTAATCCACACCTTAAAGGAAACATACCAAAATATGCCCAACAAGAGGGCATCCAGCCTCTTCTTGAAGCCGTTTGAGGTGGTAAGAATAGGTCTCTGAGAGTCTGTGGATTTAAAAATACAACCTAAAATTAACCACTCCATGGCCTCTATGGTAAGGAATCTCTTTGGAATGTTAAGTAGCATAGTCCTCTTACAGGGGGAACATTGTCCATCACTGGACCCATCCAGGATGTCTTTCCAGCATGGTAGATTTTGTGCTTAGGGCTAAGTCCCTGAGACCCCAGGGTCCCCTCAACTCCATTGTGAGGTATCTGAAGAGGACTAGAATGGAGGCAGTTTCTGGGGGCATATTGCTTAAAGCCCGGTCAGAGCAGGGGGACATGCCGTGTTTCAGTAAAACTTCATTAGGAGAGGATTGACTGCCAGGATGTAGTAGGTGATTGTCCATTCCATTCAATTCAATAAACATTTATTAAGTACCTATTATGTACCTGAAGCTGTGCTAAGGTACCATCCTCTGCCTTGGTCAGAAGACACTCAGAAGAGTATCATCTTTAATTCTGGACTTTGTAGCTGAGGAATGACCTTTATAAACAGAAAAACATCCAGAAGAGAGCAACCAGGAAGATGTCTGCCACAGGAGCACTGATTAAATAGGAGATATTTATCCTATAGAAGAAAAAGGATCATAGGAGGAGAGTAAGAAGGGACCAAAGCTAGCCAAGCCTCCTTATTTTACACATGAGGAAACTGAGGCACAGAGAGCTTCAGTCCCTGTAGCTCAAGATCATAGGATATGATGGACTGTCATGTGAAGAGCTAGTGTTGGAATCCAAAAGATTCAATTTTGTGAGTTCAAATCTGACCTCAAACACTAGCTGTGTGACCCTGGGCAAGTCATTTAACCCTGTTTGACTCAGGTTCTTCTCTGTAAAATGCACTGGAGAAGGAAATGGCAAACTGCTCCAGTATTTTCACCAATGACATCCCAAAGGGGTCACAAAGAACCAGATATGACTGAAAATGACTAACAGCACCAACTGAATGTGTAAAAGGAGGAGGAAGGGGTTAGACTGGGTCTGTTTGGTCACAGAGGGAAGAAGAACCAGGAGTAATTTATTAATGGAAGCTACATCAAATAAATGGGATGTCTAGAAAACCATCTTACTAATAGGAGCTATCCAAAGTGGCTTGGGCTTTGGCAGGAGGTGATGGGTTCCTCCTCCCATTGGATAAGTCTTTAAGTAGAGCTCTGAAGACGGCTTGTTGAAGATTGGAGAAGGAATCCTTTTTCAAGAATTACTTGGAACAGGTGGTTGCTGAGGGCTCTGCTATTTCTGGGAGTCTGCGATTCTCTGATTCTGAAAATTAACGAAGCAGATTTTGGAGGATTTCAGTATCTTCTTGGTGCCAGGAAAGTATGAGGTCTGCACTGCAATCCCAATGTGTTGAGTGTAATTCCAAAGTAATTCCAAAGATGAAGTAGATTCCCTGCCCTTGTTGAGAGTAATGCAAAGATGGATGGATCAAACATCTGCAGTCCAGCCTGACAAGGCAACTCTCAGAGAACAAGTGGAGGGAGGAGGAGGACAATGTTTGGTCTGTGCTTGGTAGCTGAAGAAATCAACGGAAGTGAAGGGACCATCTTAGGGCTGGACTGAAGAATCATGAAAGTTCCACTTGACCCTCGAGTGTCACCAAGAGATCTCTCCCATAGGAGAAGCAACAGGAATGGTATAGCAACCAGCAGAAATTCAATTGCCAAGCTAGTTATTTCCAATGGACTGCACAGAAGATGGTGGATCAAAGCAGATGGAGTATGATTATTTCCTTTCATGGCTTTTACTCCTAGCGCCTAACACAATGTCTTGTGCAGAGTAGGCACTTAAATTTGTGTTGCTGAATTGAATCAGAAGAGATGTTGATTAAGCATTTTAAATATTTATATTATATTTTTATTTATCTTGTTAAAAACTTCTGGTTCAAGCTATATTCTGTAGTTTTGCAGGGTACCTCAAGTTTGACACCACTGCTAAATCTCCCCACTATATTTTTGAATAAAAGTTTAACTTTAATTTTATTATTTTTTTAAATTTTCAGTTCCAAATTCTCTCCCTTCCTTTATGCCTACCCACTGGGAAAGAAATATGATATCCATTTTACATGCACTTCACTTTGCATCAACAACTCATATAAATCTTCCCAGGTTTTCCTGAAACCACCCAACTTGTAATTTCTTCTAACACCATAGTATTCTGTCGTGATCATATATGCCACAACTTGTTCAACCATTCCCCAACTGATGTGGAGGCTCTCAGTTTCCAATTCTTTGCCACCATAAAAAGCTACTATAAATATTTTTTTCTTTGCCTTTGATCTCTTTGGGATATAGACCTAGTAGTGGTATCACTGGGTTAAAGGATATACACAGTTTTATACCTCTTTGGGCATAGTTCTAAATTGTTCATCTCATTTTAAACATAAGCTTATGGCTGAGGTAAGAAGAAGAAGAAGAAGAGCAAGAAGAGGAAGAAGAAGAACAACAAGAAGAAGAAGAACAAGAAGAAGAAGAAGAAGAGCAAGAAGAGGAAGAACAAGAACAAGAACAAGAACAAGAACAAGAACAAGAAGAGGCTGAAGATCCTGTCATGAAGATTAGGTGAAATTGTGCAGAGACTTGTATTAAGTGGATGAGGTTTGTATTTGTGCCATAGCTAAGCAATTTTTGACTATTCAAGGTCTAAATGAAGGTTTATTCCCTCCAGCAGAAGAAAGGATTTCAGGAACGCTTCTCCAAAATCAAGGTTGTTGGGAAGAGTAGAGTGTCCCTAAAGGAAACCAAAACACAACTTCAATGAGGAAAAAATGAGAAGGATCTGAGGTGAAGGTGATCCTGTATCAGGATTCTTGGAAGGTAGAAAAGGATCACTCAGAGAAGACAGGGACAGAAAAAGACAGTTGTACAAACAGAGCTTTAAAATGGGTCTAAGATTCTTCTTACTTCAGTTGAAGCATAATAGATTCTGCCCCACTCACTTACCTTTACTCTGTGTGGGTCTCTATGCTTCAAATATGCTTCTTGTAAACAGCATGTTATATATATATATATATATATATATATATATATATATATATATATATGTATGTATATATATATATACATATATATATAATATTCTGATTTTTAATCCTTTCTGCTATCTGCTTCTGTTTTATAGGTGAGTTCATCACATTCACCTTACCTACATGGTAAGATAGATTTTGATATCCAACTGAGTGTGCATGTTATTCCAATTTAGAGCCAATTCTGATGAGAGTAAGGTTCAAGCATTATCTGCCACCCCCCATCTTCTCTTCCACTGTAAGAGCTCTTTCATGCCTCTTTTATTTGAGATAATTTGCCCCATTCTAACTCTCCTTTCTTTCCCACTGCAATCTTTTTCCCACTCCTTAATTTTGTTTTTTTCAAATATCATCCCATCATAGTCATCTCACACCTGCACCCCCTGTCTATGTATATACTCCTTCCAATTGCCCTTATTGTGATAAAGTTCTTAAGAGTTACAAATATCATCTTGTCATGGAGGAATATAAACAGTTTAATCTTGTTGAATCTCATATGTTTTTCCTTTCTTATTTCTTTTTTTTTTAAACCTCTTTATGTTTCTCTTGAGTCTTATATTTGAAGATTGATTTTTTATTCAGTTCTGGTCTTTTAATTAGGAATGCTTGAAAATCCTCTCTTTCATTAAATATCCATTTTCCTCTGAAGGACTATACTTAGTTTTGCTAGGTTGTGATTCTTGGTTGCAATCCTAACTCCTTGGCCTTCTGGAATCTCATATTCCAAGCCCTCTGGTTCATTGTAGAAGCTGCAAAAGGTGTCTGATACTGAAGAGAGAACAAGTTGAATTGGGCAGAGCCCATTGGATTTAACTTCTGGGAGTCTGAGGATCAATTTGAAGAATGGAGTTATGGAATAGAAGCCAAACTACAAGGGAT
The DNA here is from genome assembly GCF_011100635.1 of Trichosurus vulpecula. Lineage (NCBI taxonomy): Eukaryota > Metazoa > Chordata > Mammalia > Diprotodontia > Phalangeridae > Trichosurus > Trichosurus vulpecula. Next base: position 432,820,987 of record NC_050576.1, on the reverse strand, counting down.
TAAGAAGTGAATGATGGGTGAGAAAATGAGTGTAGATGGCTCTCTGGGTTGGTTGGTTGGTTGGTTGGTTGGTTGGTTGCTTTGTTGTTTTCCTTCATTCTCAAAGTGGACCAAAATGACATTGCTATGTTAGAGTTAAGTTACATATGTCAGACTGTGACAGATCAGACCAATATGAGCTTGGAAGGCTCTACCACCAGTTGGGCAAAAATTGTTCATATGAATTTAGGATTAGGGTTAGGGTTTCAGCTGTGAAAGGAACAATAGCTTTAGGGGATAGAGGAATTAAACAAAAGTAGTTTTTCATTGTTGTTTTGCTTATATTTGTTTGTTGTTGTTTTTTTTTTTTAGGATAGAGAAGACCCAGTCATGTTTATGGATGTTGTGGAAGGGATTCCTAGGTGAAGAGAGATTGGAGATAACAGAGAATGAAAAGGGAGTAAATCTCACAAGGAGACAGGAAAAGGTGAAATTGGTTTGGACAAGGATAAAAGCCACCTCTTCATCAGACACTAGAACAAAGGAGAGGAGAGATTGAGCATGAGATGTGAGGGGAGAGAGGGAACTCTGCAATGGTCTATATTGCCACTAAGTTAGAGGTCAGATCTTATGCTAAGCAGGAAGGGTGGGGAAGAGAGCAACCTGAGAGGAGAAAAGAAATTTAGAATAGCAGCTGTGACAGACAGTAAGAAAGAAAGGTAATCAGGAAAACACAAAAGGACTTCCATGAAGTAGTGGGTGTCAATTTGAGATCAGATAAAACATTTTTAGGGGAGAAAGATGGTGTGGACAACCCAAGGCTAGGGTCTAGTGTGATGCAATGGGACGAGGGGACAAAAAGAACTTAATGTTAGAGGATAGGGGAGAGCTGAGCTTTTCAGAGAAAGCCTTACGGAAGCAGCACCTGAACTTTGCTTTTTGAAAGAAACTGGGACGCTATTGTATGGAAGAGAGGAAGGAGACCATTACAGCAATGGAGGACTACTGGGATAAAAGCATGGGAATGAGAGAGAACATGGTATATATGGGGAACAAATGGTCAGGCTAATCAAATAGGCACAAGGAATGTGGGGTATTTGGTATGTGTATTACACATATATCTTCTTTTTCCCCTCATGATTCTGGGAAGCCTCTGTGCTTGGCAAGATGGACAATCCCAGGTTCCTCCAATGGAGAGATGGCTGATGCTTCAGTATGGTGCTCTTTGTGGTATGGATGTTCTCTGTCCAAGGTTCAGGTAACAGAGCTGATCCAGGAAGGAAACATGCAGAGGACTAATATGGGAAGAACCCTGAACCACGAATCAGAGGATAGAGGGGTTTGCTCTCTTTTCTGGTGGGGGAATGTGATCCATATATATTCAGGTCAAGTTCAGGACAGTTAGAGGGAGTCCCTAAAGGAAGCACCCTTCATGGGTTGGAGTGTAGTAATCTTCCTTGGGTTTTTGTTAACCCTTTAGATGAGAGAAACCGAAAGAATGAAAATAGCCCACCAAGAAATGCCTTTTCACTTTTTGCTGGTGTTTGCTGAGGCAGCTCCCAACCTCATCTGAATAACCCTTCCTCAGGCAGTGAGTGTGACATTGGGCACGCTGAACCCCACAGGTGCAGGCTGTGCAGCTGCATTAAGACCACATCGAGCCAGAGTGAGGGGGGAGCCCCTACTACCTGCGGCTGTCTTTGACATTGCTGTTCCCACAGCCGCTCCTGCAACCCAGAAGCATCAGAAAAAAGTAGGGGGAGGGAAAGGCCAGAGACAAACCTACAACTCCCCTGCCAGAGAAGGCAGGGAGAAAAGCTGAGGTTGAGGGGTGGTGAGGTGTCCCACCAGACAAGCTAACCCTAAAACCAAGATTCACGGGACTTGCAATTGCCCAGCAGCTTCTGCCTCTGGTCCAACTTACAGCCAAGGTCACTTCTCATTTTGCAAAATATGGTTTCTTTCTGAGCCCAGTTCATCCATACTCTTAAAACAAATACACAAAAAACCTTTATCATCTTGCATTTGGGGGATAGAGTTGATAATAGCTGAACCTAGATCCCTTCTTTTTCTTTCTTTCTTTCTTTCTTTCTTTCTTTCTTTCTTTCTTTCTTTCTTCCTTCCTTGCTTCCGTCCTTCTTTGCTTGCGTCCGGCTTTCCTTCCGTCCTTCTTTCCTTCCTTCTTTCCTTTCTTTCTTTCTTTCTTTCGTTCCTCCTTCCTTCCTTCCTTCCTTCTTTCTTTCTTTCTTTCTTTCTTTCTTTCTTTCTTTCTTTCTTTCTTTCTTTTTCTCTCTTTCTTTTCTTCCTTGCTTATTGCTTGAAGCAGACTGCTCCAGAAGGCAAAGTGTCGGCTCTGACCTTAGTTCAAATTTTGCTTCTGACTTTTGCTGGTTATGTCATCAGCAGCGAGTCACTTCATCTTCCTCAGCCTCATTTTTGTCATCCACAGAAAAGGGAGACAATAATGCCTGATTCTTGATGTTGTAGTTGTGTTTAGTGGAGATAAGTTATAGGAAGGATTCTACAAACATTAAAATGTTACATAAATGCCAGTTGTTCTTAGTCCCTAGCCTTTACCTTCTTCCCAGAAGAATCTGAAGTGGGATATGAGACTTCCAGCACATGAAAGAAGACAGCAAATAATAAAAAGGAGAAGAAAGTCCATGAAAGGAGCAGATATTGCCAGGCCTCAAGGGCCAGCTGTTTGCTACATTTGCACACTGAGTTTCAATCTGAGTTTCTGGTATTTGGGGCGAAAAAGGAAACACTTTGGGGGATAGAGTCCTCCTTGTCAGCAAGCTCACCTATATTTGCAGAATTCTAGATGGAGTTTCCCTTGCAGCTCTTTAGAAGAGGCACATTGGATGAAAGGATGTACAACTAGCCTCAGCTGTACTTTGGCAAGAGCCCTGGAAAGGTTCAAAGGAACATTACTTATTTTAACCCTCTGAAGAATTGGGATCATAGCATTAAATCTTAACTTAATGAGGCTATTTCTTTAGGGAGGCTAATAGAGAGTAGACCCAGGTCCATCAAGGACTCCTGTCCTCAACCCACAGTGTGTCCAATATCCTACAAGAAATCAGGTGCCCACAAAAAGAATCCAATATTGGGATTTACTTACTAGGATGATCAGAAGACCAAGTGATTTGAGAAAGATTTACAAGGGTTAGGGTGGTGAAGTGAAGGGTACGATAGCCTGAAAGACATAATGTTAGGCTTCAAATCCTGGTTCTGCCTCTTAATTTTATAGCTGAACGCTCTTGGGGATATACACTAAACCCTCTGACCCCAGTTTCTTCCTTTGTAAAGTGGGTGCGACAAATGAATGAACACACGCCAAGCTCTAGGCCAATGAGAGCTACATGAAATTAATCCAATAGGGGCCACTTGAAGATTATGATCAGAAGCAATTAGGAGACCCCATGTGGGGAGGCCATGTCTCCCATTCATTTCTATCAGCCAAAGAGATGAGTGTTTTTAGTTCAACGTCAAGGATGAAACCTACCAGGTTTCTGACTCTATCAATTTCCTATTAACTAGAATTCTTAAGAAAGTTTCCTAGGTAGCGGAATCAATCTAGGTAGCTGGTAGTTAGATTTTGATCAGCAATTTGAATTCTGCCAGGAAGTAAACAGGAAGGCCATTACAATTCAGTCTATATTTTGACTACCTTTTGCTTTCCCCAGAGTCCTCATTCCTTCCAGAAAGGCTTCATAAAAACACGTCACTCTGTACACTCAACTAAAGTCATCTCAGTTGCAGCTGGAAGGTCCCCCCTCCTCCTCTGGGACCCAGCTCACCAACCTTTGCCCATTCAATCCTTTTAAGTTAGTATAGAACTCTTGGCAGTCTAGCATCATTTTTCAAAGGCCACAGACAAGTCACTTGAGGATCTAACTCAGGTCCTTACATCAAACACCTCTTACTCTTCAAAGAAACGTGAAGATCATCCTAGGAAAGATCTTCTCATTTACTTAGAGAAAGGAGAGGGAGATGAAAACTTAACCAAGAACACTTGGGAACAAACTAACCAAGCAAATAAGATCCAGACCTAGGTTTGAAGTGATTCTGACTTTGCTGACTTTTAGCTTTATCTCCTGGGGACTCAGTTGTCTCATCTATAGAATGAGAACATTGGACTAAATTACCTCTGAGGTCCTTACATCCAATGGTCTTCTTCAAGATTACTTTTGTCCTGCATTTGGACACAAGGCTCAAACCTAGACTGCCTACCCACATCTTGTTTCCCTATCCACATCCTACCTAGACTTTAAGACCAATCTCAAACAATAACTTCAATGAATCTTAGAGTTGAGGGTGTTCTCTTTGAGGTTACTGAAAAGAGCATGGGCTCTAGAGTCAGAGGACCTGCATTCAAAACTCACCTCTGTTATTTATCATCTGCATAACCTTGGAAAAACCACTTTCCGTCCCTGACTCTCCATTCCCTTGCTTTTAAAATGATTGGTTTGGACCAACTGATCCATCCCTAGACCTAAGATCCTCTGATCTTCCACATTCTTGTTAGACTTCCTACACTATACATGTTGAGAGCTAGCCTACATGATGTTGTTGACAGAATGTTGGCTTTGGAGTCAAGAGACCTAAGTTCAAATCCCATTTCCAGTATTTACCTGATTAGCCTCACTGTGCCTTAGTCATCTTATCTGTGAAATGAAGGCTAAGAATAGCCTTTATAGCTTATCACTTAGATCAAGTGAGATAATTTATGTAAAGTACTTTGCCAAATCTAAAGGATCAGCAAATGGTAGTTGTCATTCCATCCTTTCCTATGTTATGTTGTAGATATTTGGGTCTCGGTCTCATATTCTCTACTAATGCCCTAAGGGACAGAGACAAGGCACTTTTTATTGCTGGATTTCCTTCATCACCTAACACAATTCCTTGCACATAAAAGATGGGGAAACGATGTTTTTTTTTTTTAATAAATGGGAGGGTGAAGATCCAAAAGTCAACCACACTAGAGGGGGATGTGATATATTATATTCGCAGGAAGTCTATAGACTTCCCTCTCCCTAACACACACACACACACACACACACACACACACACACACACATATACACACATATACATGCATATACGTACATAAATTTGTGTATATGTATATATATATACACATATGTGTGTGTATGTGTCTATATACATAGACAAATGCACATGTTTCTGTTTCTTGGCTTAATTTGGCCAGGCTGTATTTACAGTGTGGATTTCAATTCTATGCAGTATACTTCCTAATCCCAGTTTCTGTGTATGTGTGTGTGTAGTGGTGGTGGTGGTGGGAATGTGGAAGTGTCAACCAAGCTCACATGGGCAGGTAAATTAAGAACAACACCAAGTTAGATTTTGTGATTGTTTATTTAGTGTATCACTATTGAGATAGGAAGGAAGGTCCAAAATAAGAGTACCTTTGCCTGATGTGGATAACTGATAAAAGTGAAGTCAGACTGTCTGAGTTTTACTTGGTTTCCATTTTCCTCTGTCAGTGAGGATGGCCTTTGAATTGAAAGTCACAAGAGAAATGGCTAAGAAAGAGGAAGGTGATGCCCAAGAAAAATAGGAACATAAGGACAAAATAAGGACATCCAGATTCTCCTGGAGAATTCAAGTCCCCAGATGAATGAAGTCCTTGGACACTGGAAAAACCATAGGGGTTTGAACCACTGTTCTCGATATTCAAAGACTATGGAAAATGAGAGAAGGAGTACAAGATTGAAAAAGGGCAAATAGACCAGTTCTCCAAAAGGAGAAGAGAAGAGTTTACAGACTCTGGCTTGGCTTCAAGTCTAGAACATGGTGTTGATATATGGTGGGAACCCTTCTGGAAGAGGAAACAGTGACTCCACTGTTCAGCATGGCAGCCTCACCAAGAACACATGTGACACACTCTTTGGACAGGATGATCAAGCTAGTAAGTAAGGAGAATAACCTGAGTCCCATTTAGTTGTATTTTAGCACAGTTTTTGATAAATTGTGTCATATTATTCCTGGAGAGAACGTGAAGCTGATTGACAACACAATTCCATGGATATGGAGCTGGTTGGATGGCCAGGCCCAAAGAGGAGTGATTGTCAGTAGTCAGTATTCATGGGGCAGGACGTTTCTGGTGGTAGTCTGTGAGCTCAGGTTTGGACCTGGATTGTTTGGATAAAGATATAGATGTTCAATTCATCAAATTTGCAGGTGACAGAGTTAGGATCCAAAAGGATGCTCATTAGTTAGGTCCTTAGACTGATCTTAATTAGGTAAATTCATTAGATAGAAATATGAAGTCCACTCTTCAAGGACAAAACTGTGGTTATATGACAACTGATGATGGCTGTCTTGTGGAAGAGCCGCTTGGTCCCAGAAAGAAGTCAGAGCAGTGGGTGCAAGTCTGAGAGAGACTAAGAAGCAGTGTGACGGAAGGCTTCCTCATGATGAGGTCCAACAGAAGAACGGAACACCCCCGGTAGAGACAGTTAGACACAAGGTGAATAACTACTTGCTACTTCAGATGCAGCAGGAATCTTGTTTGGGGGTGAATTTGATGAGTTGATTTGAAGGTAGGAACCATTTGACTTCAGTCATTCCACTCCCAACAGCTAGCACAGAGCTTGGCACATAGTAGGTGCTTAAATAATGTTTGTGGATTTGCTCATTGGTAACGTTGGCTTATCATTACACTTGCTCTTCTCTTTACCACGGACTCCACATTCATCCAGTTCTAGCACTAAAAGGCACAGACATAGTTTCTCAGCATCCTCTGGATCCCTTCTGATGGACTGCTGGCTCTTGGCCAGACCTCTGGATTAGGAACCAATTATAATGACAAAGTCACTCGTTTGCCCCATAACACTACAATTTTACCCTTGGGTTCCTCCAGCAGCCTTGGCTGGGTGACCTCAGGCTTGGATATGTCCTTGAAGAGCCTGCTAATTGCTCTCAGGATGACATCTCATTGTTGAGCCCCTTTGGACCAAAGGTGTCCATCTCCCCTCTTTTTGCTGTGCAGTGTAGACTTGGTTTCTGGCCTGCGACTGCCTGACATTGGTTGTGCTCCAGATGGGAAGGAGGGGAGGAGAGGCCAAGGCACCCTGTATTAAAGACTGATTGACAGAATTCCAGAATCTCAACACTGGGAGAATCCCAAGGGGCTGTTTATGATCACCTTGAGCCAGTTACTGGACTCTAGACTTACGTTTCTCATTTGTAAAAATAAATGCATTGAACTAGACCCTGAACAACAATCCCTTCTATAGTGTGACCTCCCAAGAGGTCATCGAGAGGCAGTATCATGTTTTAGATAAGGCCCAGATAGAACTTGGAGTCAGAAAAACCTGGTTCAATTTTTGCCTCTGACATTTGTGTGATCATAGGCAAGTCGATTCAACTCTCCGTGCTTCAGTTTCCTCATCTGGACAAGAAGGAGATTGGACTCAGTGGTCTCTAAAGTCCTTTCAGGATGTAAATCTTTGATCCTATGACCCACTTTGCTTGAATACCAAGGCTTAAATTCTGTGACCTTGGATAAGTCACGGTGGGTAGAGTACCAGGCCTGGAGTCAGGAAGACTTGAGTTCAAATTTGGCCTCAGACACTTACTAGCTGTGTGACCCCGGGCAAGTCACATCACCTTTATTTGCTTCAGTTTCCTGATCTGTAAAAAGGGGATAATAGTAACCCCTGCCTCCCAAAGGCTGTTGTGAGGAGCAAATGAGGCAATGATTTTGAAGCCCTCAGCATGGTGCTGGGCTTCAGAATGTCAGTTATTGTTATTACTATTATAATTATCATCTTTTTGAGCCACACAAAGCCTCAGTTTCCCTGCCTGTAAAGTGCATTGCCTGATCGAGATGATGCTTATGGTCCCTTCCCTTTTGCTTCATCATTTCCTGAGTTTCTACGTAGATGAGCCGATCCTAGGGTCAATATTTCTGTTCTGTGTTTGGGAATTGTTGTCAGAAGCCTTACTTTCTTGTTTCCTTCTTCTGTCTCATGTTTTGGGTCATGGGGAACCCCCACAATGACTAAGCAAGCTCACTGACTTTCCTTTCAAGTGAAGTGGGAAACCAGGAAAGAAACTGAACAGCCTGCAGCCGATGTACGTGAAGGACCACTTCCACGTTTAAAACAAAATAGTCGGTCATTGCGGCAAACTTCCTGCTGCCCAAAGGCCAAGATCAAAACTAGAATGTCTTCTTAATTCCTCCCCCAACCCAATGCTTTAACACAAGCTAGTGTGGAAGTCAAGGGGATGGGCCTAAAGAAATGTCTGGCTGTCTCTGTTCTCCCACCAGGGACTGAGGAGGAATCTTCTGGCACTAACTGGCTGGGCAAGCTTGGACTTCTAGACCAAGCATCCTGCAAGTCTAACAGAAAACCTAGGCCCTGGTTCTGGCCTTTCTTGTTTTTCCTAATATTTATGACTGTCTTTTATTTTTAATGTCACCTCCATTTCAGAATACAACACTCATAAGATGTCTTATTATCTTGTGCCCTGGTAGCAGCAGGTGAGTAACAATCAGCATTGCTTTGGTGCCCATCCTAGTGGCTTCTGCACCTGCCCCTGTTGAGGATGGAATTGGTTAGGGCAGAGGACACCCCAGCCTCACTCTCCATTGACCTTCTTCGATAGTATCTCTGGCTCAAAGGCTATGCACATTTGAGTCACTTTTGAAGCCTAATTCTGAATGATCTTCCAGAATCTTTGGACCACGCATTGCTTCTCAAACACTGTACTGTCTGCCCTCTTTGCATAGCCCCTCTAAGATTTGACTGCCTTTTTTCATCTTTCACCATTTGGTTCTCTTATTTTTAAGGAAGGGCAGTGTCAAGAAACATTTCCCTTTTCAAGTGGCACCCAGAAGATTCGTGGTGTAGGAATGGTGGGGAGAATTCTCTTACCTGAGAAGACAAAACTGGGGGATTTAGCTCTTAAGAGACATCATTGAATCTATCCAAGAGTTCAAGAGGAAATGGGAGGCTTTCAACCAGCCCGGTGGGGTGTAGAGGTGCCCATAGTCTTATCTCCAGAGAAAGGTAGAAAAAAATCACCCTTCTTATTCTATGGCATTGGGAATTGGAACAGTCTTCTGGACTGAGTACTCAATCCTAAAATGGAACATAGTACAGGAATGCATTCAACATTGATGTTTAAAAATTAATTAGCTACAGAAAGATGTTCCAAGACCTCAATATTTTTAGACAAAACCTGAAAATTCCAATTGCAGTTTGAAAGCATAATTTGGAACATCAGCTCTGGAGGCTGAGATGAGTCCACAGAAAGATGAAGGTGGCTGGTAGATAGAAAGAGGGAAGTTGGTTTCCTCTGACTGTTATTATACTAGTGGGTAGGAAAACTGGCAGGGAGAGACAGATGATCAATTTGAGAAAGTTCTTAGAGTCTAAAAGTCACAGTTACTGAGGATCTGAAGCTGGGGGGTACCTCTAGACCAGATCCTCCAGACCAGAAATTCTTAACCTTTGTTTTGTGTCCATCTCGAGAAGCCTACGAGTCTTTTTTTAGCAGAATGTTTTGAAATGGATAAAATATAATGTATAGATTTAGAAAGGAAAACAATTATATTGAAATACAATTATCAAAATATATATTTTTCAAAAGACCCAAGTTCATGGACCCCAGGAACCCTTGACCTAAATACAGTCTCCTATTTTACAGAAAAGGAAACTAATACCTAGCAAGATCAAGTGAATTGCTTGGTCACTAACTAGTTAGTGGAGAAGCCAGGACTTGAGTTCTGGTCTCCTGTCTCTCTACTCCAGTGATCTTTGCCCTAAATTGAAGACTAGTTTCAGAGAAATACTCATTAAGGAAAAGAAAAGGTTATATCTCCCATTTCCCAGATCTGCTCACAATGCTTTAGAGACTTCTACTCAACCTTGGAATTCTGGCCATGGGGCTGAGCCATCTTGATTTGCAGGTGACTGAGGACAAACTTATTTCATCCAATATGGCTGGCCAGCCCCAGACTTTCAGTTCAGGCCTCCTAGCCCAGTCAGTTCCCTCCCCTGGACATATTATCCTCTGCCCTACCATTGAATACACTTTCCACATATTGCTCTGGACACAGTAATCAGATCATTGTTCCTTGAGAGGGTGTGCCTCTTGATTACCCTGTGGATCAATTTTCCATTCCTAAACCCCAACTTCCACCCCTTGCCCCAACAACCACTGCTGCATATGATTTATCTTCCTCTATCAGAATGCAGCCGCCCCAAACCCCAAGAGGTTTCTCTTTTTGTATTTGGATCCTAGAACTTAACAGTGCAGTAACAAACAGTCAGCACCTATCAGCACTTCTCTGCCATTCTTGCACATTACTGGTTGGCCATCTCCATTTTAAAGCTGTCTGGATTTGGAATGAGAGGACCTTGGTTCAAATGCTGCTTCTGCCCAGGTATTTCACTCCTCTGGGCCTCAGTTTCCTCATATGTAAGTGGGGAGGATGTTGTACTAGATGATGTTGAGGGGCCCCTCTATTTGTCAATCTATTATCCTATGAGATAACTTGACCTTGGCCAATTTCCTTGAGTGGAGTTTTCATATCTGTTAAATCAGAGGGTCATACCGGCTGGCCTCTGAGGCCCCTTCTAGTGCTTAGATTTATGGTCCTACGATCTGGGTTCAAATTTTGGCTCTTCAGACCTCAATTTCTTTCTCTATACAATAGAGGGGAGAGAGGATGAGCTAGCTGACCTCTGATGCTTCATTCCAGCTCTACGTCTATGATCCCATGGTCCCACTATAGGAATGGGGCTTAGAGGAATGAGACAATGGGGCCTCAGTCTTGAGCTGAGGGGCAGCATTGTGTCCATCAAGACTTCAGAGGGAAAGCATCTTCTTTATCCATCCCATCCATGTATCTATCCAACCATCTACCTATCCACCAATCCACCCACCCACCCATTTGTCCATCCATCCATCCATCCATCCATCCATCCATCCATCCATGCATCCACCCATCCATCCATCCATTGGGTCAACATCCTAGGAAATAATTCATCCTCTCAAACATGTCTTTCACCTCTTCTGGAGCAGAGCCCAGGGAGTGGGGGAGGGGAAGAAAGGAAAGTATCTCAGTATAAACTCAGTTTCACTTCCTATTCCAGCCAGAGAGAGTCATTATATAAATATATGTGTAAGTACCTGCTCCTCTTAGCTGGCTTCTCACTATTACTGCGCCCACCCAAGATGCCTGGGTGCAAGGGGCCTGCAGCCAACTCACTTTCCCCTGGCCCCAGCACCCCTCACACAGGGCTGACCAGGTGGGTGCTGAAGGCTGAAATGAATCAGGGTCTCCCACCAGCCATGCCCAGCCATGCTCTGCTGAGCAGGTGACAGGCTTGGCTGCCCATGGCTGTCAGCCCATGGTAATCAAGTTCAACCTCTTCCCTCCATATTGTGACAGGCAAACCCACATCAGCCCACTGAGGTAGGCAAGACAGCTCAGGTGGGGAGGCCTGGCTGCTACATCCTGGTGGGGCTCCTGGCATAAACCTGAGGGCAGGTTGTAGCATTTTCCCACAAAATGATAACACCTGGAACATTTTGAAAATGGGGAAGCCCTAGCAGGGAGGATAGATGGATTTTCAGAGTCCTGTAACTGATCAAAGGGAGTTATGATCCTGACTCTGTGTGGGGGGGGGGAGCGGTGGGGGGCAATTCATACCTAAGTCCGACTAGTCTAACTTCATTTTACTGATGTGGAAACTGAAGCCCAAACAAGTGACTCGTCTAAGGTAACATAAGCAGCAAATATCAGATGTGGAATCTGAACCAAAATTTAGATTTTAGAGCCCATTTCCTTTCTAGCACTTTAGGCTTCCTTTCATTATGCCATGAAACTCACAGCAGTGTGTGAGGTAGGTAGCAGAAAGGTTATTATCCCCACTTCACAGATGAAAAAACTGACCCTCAGAAATAAGCAAAGTGACTTGCCCACATCCAAGTCTTCTTACTCCAAGTCAAGGGTTCTGTCTATATCTTGCTCCATGGTGATGTCTCATGCCCCTGATGTACCAGTACAATCAACATGTTGAAAATATCGGCTCTATTGAATGTCAGCTCTGATTTCTCAGGGTTGGCCCCTGAAAGAAATTAAAGGACAAGAACTCTCACTTCCAGCATTATTATCTATGATCCCATGTTCCTGTTGCCTAAATTCAAATTCTGGTTTGGTTTCTTACTTCCTATGGGACCTTAGGCCAGTCACTTCTTGGCTGCAGTTTCTTCTGTTCTTCCTCAGTATGGGCTCACACTGGAGCCATCTAGACCATCCTGACCAGGTCATCATGACCTTACAATTAGATGTTGTAAAAGGGAGTCTTTTTCTAAGTCAGAAATGGATTAGACTCGATGGCCATAGAGGTTTCTTCCAACTTTGAAATTCTGTGATTCCCTGAAGCTTAAGCAGCTATAGAGGTAGGACCTGGGTTTTCAGGTGCATTTTGATCTAGGATAGAATCCAGGATCCTAGCTCTTGTTCATTTCATTCATCCATCCATCCATCCATCCATCCATCCATCCATCCAACCATCCATTCATCCAATAAATCATTCACCAAAAATCAGTTGAGCGTCTACTCCATCCAAAGCACTGTGCTGTCTCATTAAAGAGACAAAGTTGAATAAGACACAGTCTTGGCCCTCAAAGAACTTATGAGCAATTAGTCAATCAATCAATATGCATTTATTAAGTACCTACTGTATGGTAGGCTCTAATGATAGACAAAATGAAAGTAGTTTCTACTTTGAAAGAACTTAATCAGAGAGAGGCAACGTATAATTGATAAACATTTATTAAGCACCTATTATGTGCTAGGAACTATACTATGATCTCAGAATACTAAAAAAGTCAAAAGAAAGTTAAATATAAACCAACAGATATAGGCAAACAAGCTATATACAGGATAAAGAGAGGGAAAATTAACAGAGAGAAGGCATTAGAATTAAGAGAGGTTGGGAAAGGTTTCCTGTGGAGGATCGGATATTGTCAGGGACACTAGGGAAGCCAACAGGAAGAGATGAGGAGGGAGAGCATTTCAGCCAGGAAGGAGGGGGCAGCCAGAGAAAGTGCCCAGAGCTAGGAGATGGGAAATATTTTATTCATTGAACAGCCCGGAGACTGAATCACTCTTGGAAGCAACAGGAAGTCACTGAAGATTATTGAGTAGGGAGGTGGGGAAACATGATTGGATCTGAGATTTAGGAAAATCACTTGATTTTCTAAGTGGAAGATGGAGGTTAGTGGGGTTGAGGCAGGTGGACTCTTCCCCCCCCCCCCACCCCGACCCTGGCAAAAAAATATTATCAGGCTATTGCAATAATCCAGGCATGAAGTAAAGAGGGTCTGCCCCAGGATGCAAAGAGAAGAGGGCAGATGTGAGAGATGCTGCAGAGGTGAAATCGACCAAAGATGTTGCAAAGTGAAATTACAAGCCTTGGTGCCAGCTTGGATGTGGGAAAGATAGTGAGGAGTCCAGAATGATGCCTAGGTTAGGATCCTGAGGGACTGGGAGGGTGGTGCTGTCCTCTACAGCAATAGGGTTTGGTGGGCAAATTATGAATTCAGTTTTGGACAGAGAGGTGGGAGCAGGATGGGTAGATCTGAGAATCATCAGCATAGAGATGGTCATTAAATCCATGGGAGCTGATGAGCTCACCAAGAGAAGTGGCCTGGGGGGGACACCAGTGGTTAGAGGACATGATCTGGATGGGGATTCAGCAAAGGAGATTGAAAAAGAGCAGTGAGACAGGGAAGAGGAAAGCTGGAAAAGGATGGTGCCTCCAAAACTTAGAAACCTAAGATCAAGATGATGTGAGCAATTAACAATGTCCAAGGCTACAGAGAGGTCAAGAAGAATGACGACCAATGGATCTGGTAACTAAGAGGTCACAAGTCACTTTGCAAAGAGCAGTTTCAATGGAATGAGCAGGTCTGAAGCCAGATTCTTCAGGTCTGAAGAAGAGAGTGAGAGGAAAGTGGAGGCATCCAATAAAGATGGTCTCTTTGGGGAACTTAGCCACCAAGAGATGCAAGCCAATGGTAGGACTGGAGGGATCAAGGGAGCATTTTTAAGGTTAGGAGAGAAATGGGCATGTTTGTAGGCAGTTGGGAATAAGCCAGTATGCAAAAAGAGACTGAAAATAAGTGACAGAATGGGAATGGAAGAGGGGGCATTCTTCTAGAGGAGACAGAATGGAATTGGGTCTCTTGAAGAAGTAGAGATTAGCCTTGGTCAGGAGTGAGACCACTTCACCATGTAAGCAGAGTGAGAGGGAGAGAGGGGCAGAAGGCACCTGAGCAATAGGATATGAAGAGGAGGGGGGCAGAGGGAATTCATGGCAAATGGCTTCATTTTTTTGGAAAATTATGAGGCAAGGTTCTCAGTTGAGAGCACTGAGGGTGGGGAGCCATGGGAGGTTTGAGGAGGGATGAGAAGGTTTGGAAGAGACTCAGTGGAGAGTGGGGTGGTGAGCTAATTAAGGAAGGGTAAAAGGATTGCCTCACAGCAGTGAGGGCCCATTGATGTCATGTAACATAAATATGTAATGAACCCAGTCAGGATGGCTGCATGACTTTCTCCACCTTCATTCAGAAGCACATATGTAGGAGTGAGAGTGATGAAAGTTGGGGGTGATCTACTCTCCTTACAATCTGGCTCAAGCTTACAGGATCACATGGTTGCTAAGGCCCCTTCCAGCTCTGAAAGGCATGTTGTTTTTGTGTTTCCACCTTCCCAGCCTTCTCTCCAGCTACATGAGCCCATATTATTGTCAAACTGACCACATTGTTGTCAAAATTCCCTGGACTTGTCCTTTCCTTTCCAGGTCTCCTAAGCCATGTCTGTGCTTTCTTCCTTTCCCTTCTCCTTTCAGGCTTAGCTCTCTCATGAAACCTTCCATGCAGCTCCATGTAGAAGTCAGTGCCTCAAATGCCTGTGGTCCTCTTCTTGAATCTCTTCTACATACCTATGCTGCATTCTCATTTTCATTATGGTTATTCTTACTCCTCTCTCTTTTCCATTGACTAGATTATAAACACCTTAGGAGTAGGACTGTGTCTCATTCAGTTTTATGCCCACTGATACTTAAAACTGTTCTCTGTAGCCAGGAAGTGCTTAAGCAATGTTTGGTCAACTGTTAGAGGTGTCCCAGCTGTTGTCCTCTTAAAGCTCAAGAAGTTATGAAGGCTGATTTTTCTTCCATCACTGACCAAGATTTTGTGTTAGAAGATGGAAGAGGTGGGGTTTCTTGGACCAGATCTTGCAGCAGACCTGCTGATTGCTTAGAATCCCAGTATTTCAGTGTGAGAAGAGACCTTGGTGGCCATATATCCGAACTGTACCCTCTAAAACAGACAGGACAAGGGTCCATCCAGCCTGTGCTTGAAGACCTCCAGTGAGAGGAAGTCCACTGCACCTGAAGGCAGCCCCCTCCACTATGAGAAAACTGGCATTGCTGGTGGGTAATCAAGCCCTAAACTTCTTTGAAGCTTCTACCAATAACTCTTTATTCTGTCATCAGGGACCAAGCAGAGAAAGTCTGTTCCCTCTTTCCCCTGACAGCCAGCAGGTCCCCCCCCGCTCACTCTTCTCAAGGCTAAACATTCCCAGGTCCTTCAATCTGATTCTCAAGTTGTACTTCTGCTGAGTATCACCTTACTCGTAGACTAGGAATCCTGTTTCTTACTCTCTCTTTCTCTCTTTGTCTCCCTTCCTTCCTCCTTCCCTTCCTCCCTTCCTTCCTTCCTCCCTTCCTCCTTTTCTTCCTCCCTCCCTTCCTCCCTCCCTTCCTCCTTTTCTTCCTCCCTCCCTTCCTCTCTTCCTTCCTTCCTTCCTTCTCTCCCTCCCTCTTCTTCTTAACATGGAGTGGCAAGCCATCTAATACTGGAAACCAAGCACTTGATGTTTATGAGAAGGAAGGGTTCCTAGATTTGTCGGCAGATCCTGATTAAGCACCAGTGAGATGTAAATGTCTACACAGCATTTGTGTCCTCAGACCCAGTTGAAGTCAGGGTTTGAGCCTCTCTAGATGAAGCTGTGGACACCAAGCCCTACCTCCCATATGTACACAGGGCTGGGGGTAGAGGGAAAGTACCTCAGTTTTTTCCTCTTTTAGTCTAAAGAAGGGGCTGGCCACTGTTGGATAAGACATTATTGTTTCTTATTTCCTTTGAGTCTCCCAGCACCATTCTGAAGTGGGCACTACAGACAATGTGGGACCCATTTTATACATGAGATAATTGAGGTTTTCAGAGTGAATTGGTCTCCCCAGGAGTACAGAGCTGGCAAGTGTGAGAGGTGGGTCTGGAACCCAGAACCTGAGTGTTCCCAACTCCATTCCTGGGGCTTTATCCACTGAGCTCCTGCTGACATCTTGTAATCTTGTAGGTCACAGAATTGGAAGGGCACTCAGCCATCTCCCATGTTCTGAATGAACAGGAAATCTCTTCACAACATCCCTGATGCAGTGCTCATCCCAGATTGACTTGAAACCCTCCAGGGAAAGGGAACCTACTTCTACATTGAAATATCAGGGTCAGATTTAAGGTGCAATTGGAGTGCTGAGCTCTCTGTACCTCCCCCTGGTTCTCAGCCCTTAGTCAGGTAGTTGGCTTATGCAGAGGTCTGGTCCCATCCCCTGCCCCCCTCATCACCACTGCTCATTGATTCATTGAACAAATATTTCATGAACATGGATGGTGCTAAGTACAGGGGTACAGGGATGGGCTTCTTTGAGGGGCTTCCAGTCTAGTGGGGAAACACCATAAAAAACATCAGATGGTAATAAAAGAGTTTAATATTGAACTCTGGTGAATTTGTGAATTTCTTGATGCCTTCTAGGGACTTCTTCCTCCTGGACAGAACAAAACCCATAGCATCACAGAGTTCTGGGACTTCAGACTGTCAGGAATCTTGGGGACATTTTGTTCTATCCTTACCCCATTCCAACAAAAGCATCCATCAAACTTCCACTTGAAGATCTGGGTTAATTAATAAGACAGACAAGAGGAAGTGTTGGTGTTGTGGGAAGAGTTTTAGGCAGCAAGGGACCTGGGTTCAGGTCATGGTTTTACTACTTGCTAGCTCTATGCCTTTGGACAAGTGAGTTCAGCATTTTGTACCTTAGATTCTTCATGTGCAAAATGAAGGAGTTGGGTTAGATGGTCCTTTGGGTCCCTTTCAACTCAAACACTGATTCCAAGAGACATCACCAATCAGAACATAATTAAGTGATGAATGAGTGTCATAACACCCAGCAGGTGCTATAAGTATACAAGACTTCTGCATGAGGATTGGAAAGAACTCTTGGATGATGTATGAATCAGGTGCATCCCAGGCTGGGCTGGGCTGGGGCCAGCTCAAACAGCCTCCAAGAACTGATGATTAAAGTTTTAGCATGAGCATTTACACCCCAGAAATCAGCTAACTATATAAATAGGGGTTTGGTTTATTGTTTTGTTGATTCTCTGGGCTGAAGAAAGTGACAGAAAAAATGTTCCTACTTAAGATTAAACTCAAAAGTATGGGTACATTTCATTTGTCAGAGAGATGATTGTTAAATGTCTACTGGCGTCTCAACAATCCAGCTAGCAGCTGTTGTGGGGGTGAAAGACCAACACAAGCCCAACAACAAGCATGCTGCCAAAGCCCAGGTTCTTTTGATCTGCTTTACTAAGGAAAGTAATGTTAAGGGGTTGACAATCTCACTTTAATCCGGCATACAAATGCCATTCACTTAGTTCAGGGGAAAAAGCCAGCACCCTGAACTTCAGAGCAAAATACAAACAAATTACAAACGTCGACAGACAGACCAAATACAATTCGTAGTTACCAACATCTGAGTTCAGCCCGGGAGCTCATAAGAAGGGCTGGCCCAGATTCAAGCGAGCCACCACAGCTGTGGGTAAGAGCTCCAAAAAAGAGAAAGCCAACCCCTGGTTTAAATCTTTTTCAGGGTCAAGGGTAAGTCACACATGCAACTCACCCACATGACCTGAAATTGTCAACTTAAACCCACGTGGTCTAAAAGCATCTGATGTCCCAAACATGCCACTCAAACCCATGTAAACTAAGCCCTCCCCTGAGGCAAGGAGGTCACCAAGGACTCCCAATCTAATCAAGGAAACAAAGGCCAAACTCTTCAAGGGCACTTGGTTGAACTGAGTGCTAAGAACCCATTTTGATTGCCAACACAACTGGCATATCCTATGTCTTAAATAATGAAAAGTTAATTGATGGAAAGAAGGGGGAGATAAAATATTATAAGTTAGCAAAAGAGATAAAAAAGTAAGGGTTAGGGGCAATAAGAATTCTTATGTCATGTTTTACAGGACAGTAGATCAGACACATTAGACAGAGGACAGTGGGAGATAAATTTGGAAAGCTTGTCTGGTACCAAAATGAGAACCAGGCTAAAAGTCTGTACTTTCCATGACGGTTCACTCTTGTATGTAACATGAGATGGTGGATGCTTTGGGGTGAAGTGAAGGATGCAGTAATATCATTGTTTATAAGATCACTGATTTAAGGCCGGAAGGCCCTCAGACGTTATCTGGTTCAAGTGCCTCATTTTACAGATTAGGGCACTGAGGCCCAGAAGACTGCTGAACTGATGCAGGGAGTCAGTGACAAACTTGGCACTTGGACACAGGGCCTGTCTTCAAATCCAGTGCTCCTTGTTCCATGATGCCTCTCTCTAATGATCAACATTTTAGGTGACCCAAAAGTCACCTGGTTGGAGTGAGTAGGCTTTGGAATATTCCCTCAGTAGCCATCTGTGCCTAAGAAGCCTAGAAAATGGTCAGGACCTGTGATTGCCTCAAGGAAGCAATCAGTTCCTTCCAGCAATGCACTGATTGACAATTTATAACTTAGATAAATCTTCAATATTGTTTAGGGCTCAGAGGGAATGAGTGGCTCACCCTTGGTCACCCAATGGGGGAGATAAAATGAATATCTTCCTGCCTCTGAATCTATCCACTACACCCCACTGTCTCTCAAGTCTCAGAGAGAGAAAGAGAAGATTTCAACCAAGAAATGTGAGATCAGAAAAGGAGTGGGCTGGCCATGTTGCAAGAGGAAGGGGTAACAGATGGACAACCCAAGTGTTGTTGGTACCCATGAAATGTAAAAAGCTGTAGAGGAAGTCAGGCCTCCAGCATGGAGGATTGATAGGAGAACATGAACAGAAATCACACTGGACAGGAGGATGTGGAAGCCTGGCAGTCTGCTCTGATGGGGTGTGGAGTGGGGGGTGGGGGAGGGGGAAATGCATCCACAATACCAAAGGTCCCCCAATGTGTTGAAGAATTAATCTAATGAATTGGGAGGATTAGCATGCCCTGGAGCATCCCCAGTGTGATGCTTTGAGGGATGGGTGAAAAGAAACTAGCCACAAGAAAAGTGCATCACCCAATGTTGATTGGAAAATCTGAAGGCAAATGTATTTATAGTCCAAGCCAGTCAATAACACATCTTCGGCATTTATGCCTCCTGTTCACAGAATCCTGCGCCATGTGTTCTGGGCTCAGCCAAGGCATTTGGTTCCTCTTCCTGCCCCTCTCTCCAAGATGCCAGCCAATCCTGTTCAGTGTCCAGCATGCTGGAGATGGGATGCCAGGGGCCTGGAAAATCTCTGGCACATGGAACTATGAAGAGTGAGAATAAAAGCTTTCTTCAGAGCCCAGGCCAAGTTTTAATTTGTTCTAACAAAACCCAGAACACTTTGCTTCATCTTTATTTAAGGTAGAAAAATTCCTGGTCTACACATCTTGCCCTGGTGGTCATTTCCATGTAGCCAAAGAACTCTGATAGTGCCTTGGACAAATTCAGGGGAGATGTTGCCGAATTCGTAGAGCTCTGGCCTTGGAATCAGAAGACCTGAGTTCAGATTCCACCTTTTACATTTACTAGGTATTGTCTAGGAGAAATCACTTAACCTTTATGTGAAATGGGCACAAATCCTCTCTGTAGCTCCTGGCAGCAAAGATCTCACAGTGTATTGGGGAAATAACATACACACAGGCAAACCAAGCTGGGGCATCAGGAAAGAACTACTGTAAGGTTAGGCATTTGAGCTGAGCTTGGGAGGGAGCAAGGGGTTCTGGGAAGCAGAGGGGAAGGAGATGGGTATTCCAGGCATGGGGGGACAGCCTGAGCAAACATACCAAACAGGGAGATGGAAAATGGAAATAAAATCCTAGGATCATAGACCCGAAGATGGAAGCAGCGGCCTAGGTGGGAGCCAACTCAAACTTGTGAGAGCTAATTGTTAAATTTTCAGTGAAAGCATTTTTATACCTCAGAAATTGCTAAAAATAAAGCCTGAATTTATTGTTTTCTTGATTTTTTTAAACTTAGTGATGTACTAACTTAAAAGTATTTGGGGTATATTTTTTTCCTTTCTTTCTGGAGAACTGGTTGTTAAACATTTACCACGGTTATAAGGGACCCTCAGAGGAGGGTCCAGGATCCAGTCACAGGATCATATAGTCAGAGTTACAGGGAACCTTATAGGTTAACTGGGTCCAACTCTTTTTTTTTTACAGATGAGGAAATCGAGGCCCATAGGGTTTAAATGACTTGCTTCATTGCTTTCTACAGCTTGGCACAGAGTAGGAGCTTTATCCAAGCTCATTGAGTTGAATCAGATGACCAGGCCCTAGACAGTTGTGGTCAGCCAGGATCTCAGATATGGCCTGAAGAAATGATGGTTTACCCTTGAACCAGGAAGAAGCTCCAAGAAGTCAGGAGAAGGGCCTTTTGGTCCCACACCATCCCATAGACTGGTTTGGTAACTCCCAAAGCCTAGAACAAGGCTTTTCCCTTACTCAAAAACCTTCAGGGACTCTCTATGGCCTCTAGGAATCAGGTGCCTACTTCTCAGCTTGGCTTTTCAAGCCAAGCATCATGATCTATCTGGCTTATTTCATGGGACTCTTCCTCTTTGTGCCTTCTATGTTCCAGCCATACTGTCTGCTTCCTGTTCTTTGATCTTGGCCTCCCATCTCCCACCTCCCAGACTTTACATAAGCTGCCCCTATGCCAGAATGCAGTGCCTCCTGCTCTCGGTCTTTTAGGAACCCTGACTTTATTCACCATTCAGCCCAGGTGCCATCTCCTGGGGGAAACCTCAACCCAGTTGTTAGACAGTATTCCTTCCTTCCTGAAATTGTTGTTAAATTCTTGTGAATGAATGAAAAAAAACATTTATTATGAGCCAGGCACTATGTTTTGTGCTGAAGATAAACAGCTACAGATAGGAGGCCATCCCTGTCCTCAAGGCTCTTCCATTCTAATAGGGGGATGGTAGCCAAGGAAGGGAGATACATTGGGATGGTTGATCTGGGGACAACACCACCATCACCAACAGCTAACACTTATAAAGTGCCACATAAGGATAGAGCAGGGGGCTAGACTTGTCCATTTACATGTTATATTTCACTAGTAAAATGTATGCTGTCTGAGGAAAGGGGCTGCTATGTCTTTCTGTTTGTTTGTCCCCAGTGTCCTAGTTGCTAAATGAATCTTTGTTGTATTGAATCTCAAGAAGGAATGGTTACAAGCCTGGTCTTTGCTGATCATTCAGACCAGACTGCAACTGAGATCTCCCTGGAGGATTTGAACTCAGAACCTCCTGACCTGAAAACAAGCTACCAGCCAGCCTTCAACTACCCTTCCCCATAGCCCCAGGTATTCTTTGTACTTTCAGAAGCTCAACTCCACCCAGCAGCAGAGGGATACCAACCATTTAACAGCTGGAAACCCAGGGGCAGCATTTGCTGCCAGCAACACCTCCAGATGTTCCATAGTTTTGAGGTGGGGGAGAGGAGAGAACAGAGATGGGGACCAGCTTTGCAAGTGTGTGTGTGTGTGTGTGTGTGTGTGTGTGTGTGTAAGAGAGAGAGAGACAGAGAGAGAGAGAAAGAGACAGAGAGAGAGACAGAGACAGAGAGACAGAGAGAGAGACAGAGAGAGAGAGAGAGAGAGAGAGAGAGAGAGAGAGAGAGAGAGACAGAGACAGAGAGAGACAGAGAGAGAGACAGAGAGAGAGACAGAGAAAGAGACAGAGACAGAGAGACAGAGAGGGAGGGACAGAGAGGGAGCCAGAGACAGAAAGAGCTCCATGTACCTCCCCACCTAAGCTGGTGAGAAGCTGCTGGGCTTCCTTCTCTTGGGCCTGGAGGATGAGCAGCACTTAGTCACAAGACAAAGACTTCAACACCTTTTTATTTGTTCCTTTTTCTATTTGAAAAAGTTTAAGGCTCTTCCTTCTAAAGCAAACAACTAAGTTTTCCTAGGCTCCCCCAGACAAGATGGCTTTTACAAACACATACGCCACCTTTTTTAATAAGTTGGACTCAGTGTTGGGGTACAAGGTCTGACCTTTTCAAAGGAAAAAAACATTCATAACCAGAGCCTATATATAGTAGGCTGCAGACTGAAGCGCATAGAGATGTAGGTCACATGACGTGTGTGTGTGTGTGTGTGTGTGTGTGTGTGTATGTGTGTATGTGTGTGTACATCATGTAGGAGGAGGGAGGCAGCAGGCACGTTGAAAGTCATGAAATCTTGTACTGCCTTCTTCAGGCTTTTTCTTCATTTTTACTGAAAAATAATTTTAAAAGGAATTTTTTAAGGGTGGTCCTCATGCTACAATTAGAAACTTGACAGTTCTTTTATCAAAGAAGGATAAGAAAGTCCAAGACTGGATTGTTTCTCTATAGAAAGGTGAAGTTGAAATCCCTTCCATTTGGCTTGGCAGCATTGGGCAGGCAGGGAGAGCCAGGGACAAGTCCCGTCTTGACAACTATATCGCTCCATACCTCCAATCCCTCATGTTGAAAATAGAGACACTAACAGTACCTGCCAGTCAATGGGGGTTGTGGGGACCGAATTGAGGTCATGTCAGTGAGGAGCTTTACAAACCTTGGAGAGTTATCCAAATGCTGGCTGCCGTTATTATGATTTGGGATGCGGTCAGAAATACAGCTGTAGCCCAGCAATGGGAGCTCAGGAGCTCGTGGACACACACACACACACACACACACACACACACACACACACACAATTTTTTAGATCGTAATCCTTTTGTGTGTGTGTGGACCAGGCTGTTCCATGGGAGAGAAGAAGAAACTTTTGACCACTTTAGATAAACTACCTACTAATAATATATGTGACTTCCTTCCTTCCTCCCTCCCTTCTTTTTTTGTCTTCCTTCCTTCCTTTTTTTTCCTTCAGTTCTTCCTTTTTTCCTTCCTTTGTTCCTTCCTTTTTCCCTTCCTTCCTCCCTTCCTTCCTTCCTTCCTTCTTTCTTTCCTTCCTTCCTTTTGCTTTCCTTTCTTTCCTTCTCTCTCTTTCTTTTCTTTCTTTCCTTCTTTCTTTCTTTCTTTCCTTCTTTCTTTCTTTCTTTCTTTCTTTCTTTCTTTCTTTGTTTATTTCTTTCTTTCTTTCTTTCTTTCTTTCTTTCTTTCTTTCTTTCTTTCTTTCTTTCTTTCTTTCTTTCTTTTCTTCTTCAAAGGATTAGAAGCAACCCTGTAAATCCACCATACCCCACCTGTCAGTGCTCTTATGAATAAATAAGTCCAATTGGAAATGACCTTTGGATACTCTGTATCTTTAGCTACCCTATAGATCAAATCATATGAAGCAGGGCCCCATTCTTAACCTGGGAGCCATGAACATTTTTTAAATTAAATTTATTTATTTACTTATTTTTAGTTTTCAACATTCACTTCCATAAGACTTTGAGTTCCAAATTTTCTCCCCATCTCTCTCCTCCCCCACCCCAAGACAGCATGTAATTTGATACAGCCTCTACATATACAGTCACATTAAACCTATTTTCACATTAGTCATGTTTTGAAGAAAAATTAGAACCAATGGCAGAAACCATGAGAAAGAAAAAAATAAATGAGAGAGAGAGAGAGAGAGAGCATATAATATGCTTCGATCTACATTCAGATTCCATAGTTCTCTTTCTGGATGTGGATAGAATTTTCCATCATGAGTTTTTTGGAGTTGTCTTAGGTCCTCACATTTCTAAGAAGAAATAAGCCTATCAGAGCTAGTCATCACGCAATGCAAGCCATGAACATTTAAAAAAAATATTTTGATCACTGTATTTCAGTATAATTGGTTTCTTTTACAATGTATTTATATTTTAAACATCTAAAAACATGATTCTAAGAAGGGATCCATTAATTTTACCAGACTACCCTAGGTCTATGACACTCAAAAGAGTAAGAACTGGATACTGTTTTCAGTGATGGAGGATCACAGACAAAAAAGAAAAGAAAAGAATGAAAAGGAAAGAAAAAGAAATAGTCCTTGTTCTCCAGGAATCTATGCTCTGGGTGAATTAAATGTACAAGTGAGTAAGTATTCATCGGGACAAACACATCCCATTATCCCACTGGAAAACCAATGAAAAATGCCCACCTTGTTGACAGAGGAATGTGTGTGGTATCACCTTTGCAGAAATGACAAAAAAATGATACAGGTGAACCATTATGACCATCAGGGGCAAGATCATGCTCTGTGGTCCCCTTAAAAGTGGTGTGACACAGGGTTACCAGCCTTCCTGTGACTGTTACAGGGTGGGGTTGGGAGAGGGTGAAGGTGAAAAATAGTTCATTTTAAGGGCAAAGACTGCTCTGAAAAAGCCCCATGGCTGCTGTCCATCTTGCCCACACTGCTTTCTATAGCCATTCATTTTCAAGAGAGAGAGAGATCATTTCTACATTCCAGAAGTGATGGTGCTTTTTAATAAAACAAACAAATTGGGGGAGGAAGCAGGGGAGTCTCCTGTCCTGATTGAAAGATTTCAGTCTGAGTTCCTCTCCTTCAGCTGTCTCTGAAAAAAAATCAGTTTCCAAAAATTCTTTCCAAGACTCCTACACTGGTCTTTTGATAAATATTCCAATTTCTTTTAGAGAGAAGGGCCAGGAATTGTGTGAGTGTGTGTGTGTGCGTGTGTGTGCGCGCGCGCGCGTGCACGCGCACACGTACTCATTTCAAATTTGTGCACAACTCTCACACACCAGCACCCAATCCATTTCTAGGTCTGCCTGCCTTTCTGCTTGGAGTCCTATTTGGAGTCCCCAGGAAAGAAGCTTGGAGAATATTATCACTCAGGATCCAAGAATGAGCCAGGGATGTCTGCATTTCTGTGAGTTTGGTTGGGAATATGTTCAGAGACACAAAAGTCTTTTTGCTAGAGTCAAAACTGCCCGGAGGGTGAGATGTCTATCTGTGCAATATAAAACACAACATTCCATTTTTTAAATTTTCTTAGCCCTATAGATGCCCCTCATGCTCTTGAAGTTACCCAGATTCTATTAAAACTAGGGTGGAAACCTGCTTGCCCCTCAATCCCCAGCTCCAACGTCCCTCTCCCTTCTACCTTTACAATCTTGACTCTTCCCTGTATGACCTTACCCAGCAATTAGTTGAGGCTTCTCTCTTTGCCACTCGCTGTTGGTCATTTTGTATTATATCTATTTGTTCTGGTGCATATAGCTCTACTGGGTTCTAAGTTCCATGAAGACCAAGACTGGGTCATCTCTGATTGTTGTATGTTACCCAGAGCAAAACATGGCTTCCTTTCTGCATATAGTGGATACATGATAAAGGCTCCTTGATTGGGATTGAGCCCTGGTATAATATAGCAGAGTTGAGTAGTAAAGAGGAAAGAACACTGAATTGGTGTCCCAAAACCCAAATCCTCAACATAGCTAACTTCTTGGATGACCTTAGGTAATTTACACCACTTTCCACATCTATAAAATTAAAGGGTCAGACCAGCTGTTCTGAGCTCCTTCCATCTATGACTCCAAGCCTCTATGAAATCCACCTCTCTTCTCCCCAAATATAGCAGCGCCATTTAGCAAAGGCTTAGGTCTAAGTGGGAAGTCCATGCCCTGGGTCCCTGTTATTCTGCCAAATTACCCTCCCATGGACTTGGCTTTGGCCTACAAGTTCAAGGGAGTTCCAGCTTTAGAAATGGGAGATAAAGGTCTTCATCCTAAATGGAATGTGCTATCAAGTCATAGGAGGATAAATCAGTTGGTTGAAGGAAAAAGAGTATGAGTCATCATCCATCGTCACGAGGCATAAATAAAGAGACCAAAGACAAAATGACAGCCAAGATCAGGCTACTCTGGCTTCCATCCATTTGGGATTCTTCAGTCCATGTCCACACCCACTGAAGATACTCTGGTGTTGCCATGGTGCTCTTCAAGAAACTTGGAAATTGGGAAAAGACCACAAACTCAAGGCTGTAGGGTCCACTAGACCCGAAGTGGGATGCTTAATCAGAGGACCTTGGTTCCAACCCCAGTTCCAACAGCAAGCTTGTTACCTTGGGCCTGAGGGCCATCAACTGTAAAACATTGAGATAAGGTGTTTGCTGATGACATGAAGGTGTCAGAAACAGCTAATCTACAAACATTCAGGATCCAAAAACATATGGATGGTTTAGAACACTGAGCTGAATCTGATATGATGGCATTTAATGGGGATAAAAGGGAAAAAATTTTTACTTAGATTCATAGAATCAGCCTCACCAGTACAAGAAGGAGAAGGCACGATTGGACAATAGTTTGAAAAAAAAAAAACAGATCTAGAGATTTCAGTTGAATAAGTCAAAGCATGATAAGGTAGACAAAAAAACTAATGTAATCTTAGGCTTAAGAAAGGGAGGCATATTTTCCATGAAAAATGAGGTGAAAGTCCCACTGATCTCTGACCTGGTCAGACCTCTGTGGAAACTTAATGGGGTTTGGTTCTGGGTGACAATATTTAGAAAAGACATTGATAAGCTGGGGTATCTAGAGGAAGGTACTGGGATGGGGAATGGTCCTGAGTTCATGACACATGAGAACTGGTGAGTCATTCAGTCAACAAGTATTTATTAAGCATTTATGAGGTGTTAAGCATTGGGAACACCAACACATGCAAAAATGTGTTCTTGCCTTCAAGGAGCTTACATTCTAAGGTGGCAGAGTGGGAACACCAGACATAAAAGTGGACTGGAAATGAAGGGAGCAGGAGGGAGAAAGGCAGGTGCCCAGTCCAGGGGCATGATGGAGAAGTTGGGATTGTATCCTGATGAGAAATGAAGAGATGCAAAGGGCTAGCCTGGGCTAGGGAGAAATCCAACCTCATTATCATATACATGACTCCCTCGTATACTCCACATTCCAGTCAAACTGGAATTGTTGAGTTTTTGGACCTCTACATAGTCTGATTTCCTTTCCCTTCTGGCTTCTGCCTCTTGGAGCTCCCAGCCACCTACAAGGGGCAGCCCAGGTGGTGCTTCTTACAAGATCCCCCAAGTGATGACCTAGTAATCCTTTTTTATATGTTTGGTATTTTCAGATCTGTCTTCGTGAGGTCTCTCCCCTTCCCTGCTCAGTAGAATAGAAGCTCTCTGAAGGCAGGGACTGTAGCTATATTCTCAGTGACTGGCCCATAGCAGATGATTCATTAATGATTGTTGAGCTAAATATATTGGTGGTTCTTAATCTTTTTAGTGTCATAGACCCTAGGGTAGTTTGGTAAAGCCAATGGGCCCCTTCTTAGAATCATGATGGGCAGGGAGGTCCATTTTGTTCTAAATCATGTGTCATGTTATCTAGCGGGCTGTGGTAGGGATTCTTTTGGGGCATGGCATGGATCGGCTCAACTACCTCCCTTTCCCAATAGGTCATCAGCTCTTTGAGAGCAGGGCCCCCACCCTGGTCAGTTTTTTCCTCTCAGCACACTGCCCCTCTCAGGAGACTAACACACTTGTTTTTGTGGAGTTTCCTTCCTCCTAAAAGGTACTCTCAGTAGAAGGCCGACTGAGACAGTGGGTAGGTAGGAGTTAATGCTGTATGTGGATTATTTACTTCTTTCTTCTAAGCTGACAGGCAAAATGACCTTTGAAAATCGGTTCAATTCTGATCCAACCATTCTGGAGAGTAATTTGGAACCATGCCCAAAGGGCTATAAAACTGTGCATACCTTTTGATCCAGCAGTACCACTACTAGGTCTGTTTCCCAAAGAGACCATAAAAAGAAGGGAAAGGACTCACATGTACAAAATATTTATAGCAGCTCTTTTTGTGGTGGCAAAGAACTGGAAATTGAGGGGATGACCATCAATTGGGGAATAGCTGAACTAGTTGTAGTGTATGAATGTAGTGGAATATTATTGTGCTATAAGAAATGATGAGCAGGCAGATTTCAGAAAAACCTGCAAAGACTTACATGAACTGATGCTGAGTGAAGTGAGAAGAACCAGGAGAACACTGTACACAGTAACAGCAGCATTGTTCAATGACCAACCATGATAGACTTAGCTCTTCTCAGTAATACAATGATCCAAGACATTCCAAAAGACTCATGATGAAAAAGTACTCTCCATATCCAGAGAAAGAACTATGGAGTCTGAATGCAGATCACAGCATACTACTTTCAATATTTTTGTTGTTTTGTCTTTCTCATAGTTTCCCCCTTTAGTTCTATTTCTTCTTTCACAACATGACTAATGTGGAAATATGTTTAACATGATTGTACATGTATAACCAATATCAGATTGCATGCCATCTTGGGGAGGGAGAGGGAAGGGAGAGAGGGAGAAAAATTTGAAACTCAAAATCTTATTTAAAAAATAGATGTTGAAAACTATCTTTACATGTGATTGGAAAAAACTAAAATACTGTTAAATGGGAAAAAATCAATTCAGTTCAATTCAACTGAACACGCATTTATTAAATGACCATCAATCATCCATCATTAAGCACCTACTGCATACTGGAGATACAATTACAAAAGGGAGAAAGCTTCTGCCCTCAAATAACTGGCATTCCATTGAAAGAAAGATCATGAATGTATATAAACGTATGCACACAATACAATATAATTAGGTGGAGAAGGCACTAGCAGCTGGTGAGACAGCGGCAGGAAACAGTTTGCCATCAAAGAAGGGATTTCTGCACCCTCACAGTGAAACCTGAACCCTGCCCCGCCCAAGAATTCCTCCTATGGTATAATCCAGGGCTCGAACACCTCCAGGAGACTCACTACCTGTTGCGGTAGCCTACTTGGGGGCAGACAGAAGACACCTCATCTGGAGGTGTCTGTCATTTAGTTCTAAAGCTCTTTACCCCAAGATTGCAGGAACAAGCTATTATTTTGGGGGATGATCAAAGGTTAATGTGCCCCTTATACTTCTAACGGCATCAGAGCTTGGAGGGTCTACACCGCCAGTGGTTTTTCCACTGGGGAGAAGGGTTAATCCTGCCCCATCCACACTTTCTCCTTCTGGTAGCTATTTGTTACCAGGCTGGCTGGCTAGCCTAGAGAGGCTGCCTCTGACAAGGACTAATTGGCCTTTGGGCTGTGACCTTCAGTTCATTTGCATAGGGCTCCAGACAAGTCTGCCAGCCGGGCTCATCAGTGAAGGAAGAAGCCAGTCAGTGGAGGTCGGAAGCCTTTTGGAACTTGGCATTCTCAGTAAACACCTGCATTGTCCCGGTGCCGGGCACTCCCTATTCCTTCATTTGGGGGAAAAGAAAAAGCAAAGACCCAGAGAGAGCAGCAGGCTGAATGGTGAGTGGGCGAAGCCTCAGTGACCCATGTCCGGGATGTTATTGATGACTTGAGGGAAGCAGGCGAGTCTTCAGTGAAATGAATTGGTGGTTTCAGTTCCGGACTCGCTGAGCTCAGCCCACCAAAATCACTCTGAATTTCACGGCGATCTTGTCTGAGCTTCAGGAAGCCGCAGGACTGAGGCTGAGCCTGGAAACTTGACTCATTTCTCACCCTTTGAGATTAACCTCTCAGCCCCCAGACTGTGGGCAGCCCAGGGCATGATGGGAAATTTTTGCCCAACCATACCTGGAGAGTGGGGAGACAAAGCCTTGCTCCTCTAGGTAAAACTTGCCTCACTTTGGGCTTTCCACCCCGCTGGGAATCCACAGAAGCAGACATGACAACGATGGCCCTCAGCCCCCTCGAGGGCTGCTCCGCTTGCAGTCTGTGACAGGCAGGGGTGATAATAGGTCATCCTTCCACACTTAAGGTTTTACAAAGGGCTTGCTTCACAACCACCCAGTGATGGAGGTAGGGCAAAAAACTGACTTTACAGGGAGGGGACCTGCGTTCAAATCCTACTTCTCTGAGCCTTGGTTTCCCCATCTGTAAAAATAAGAGGGGTTGATTAACTGTCTTGTAAGGCCCCTTCTGGGACTGAATGTGTAGGAACTGGGCACATTATGACGGGAATGCCTTTCATGTAAGGCCTGGGCGAGCTAGCTCCCGAGGCTCGTCCACTCCTCTCGTTCTGCCATCCCTTTATCCCCAGGTTATAGATGAAGAATTCGAGAGAAGGAAAGAGAAAGTGATCTCCCCACGGTCACACCACCACCAGGGCCAGGGCTGAACCCAGATCTCCCTCCTCCAAGTGCATTTCACTCTTTCTGCTCCATCATGGAGGGTGAGCGTTCTCCATCTCTGCCCAGGCGGCCCCGTGCAATGGGCTGGCTTTGTGGAGCAGGGCTCGGCCTCACAGCGATCCCAGGCAGAAAGAGGGAATCCTGGACGAAGAGGTAGGGAGGCTTGCATTCAAATTCAGCCTCAGTCACTTCCTAGCCGCATGACCCTGGGCAAGTCGCTTAACTTCCGTCTGACTCACCTATAAAATATGGGTAATAACTCCCAGGGGCTGTTGTGAGGATAAAAGTACTGTTTGCAAAGTGTTTTGTAAACCTTAAAGTGCTGTGTAAATGCTAGCTATTAGTATGATTGTTAATAAGACAATGATAACATCGACTATTCAGATAACAGATGACACTGTTATTGTTAATGAAGTAATGACAGCCAGCATTTATCCAGTGCTTTATGAATATTGTCCTGTTTAATCATAGGTCTGATTTAAAAAAAAACAATCCCAGAAAAGAAGAATAAGTATTTCCCCCGGTGCATCTGAGGATACCAAAATGGGATTTGGAGGCCGACGATCTGCCTCAGTCCAGCTGGGCAATCCTCTTCTGCTCTGACACCATCTTCGGGACTTTGGACACATCATTTCATTCACCTCTCTGAGTCTAATTTACAATCTTTTCTGTAGAATGAGAGGGTTGGGATGCTGGTCTCTGAGGTCCCTTCCAGCTCGAGATGTCCTCAATGCGAGAGTTGTTTTACTTTTCTCACACAGGTAAATTGTGGCAGAAAAGCAGGAGGGGGAAAACAAGTCAGGTTGTGTCCCAAACCTTCTGGTGTGGTGGTGATTGCTTCTTCCTTGAGTCAGTGTTCAGGTACCTCTTCCTTCTCCAGTCTACCGCCCACACAGTTGCTATTCCTGAAACATAGATCGGACCATATCAGTCATTCTGTCCCAGCACAGTCAAGAATCATCAACAGCTCCCTCTTAGCTCTGGGATAAAACAAAAAGTCCCTAGCCTGACATTTAAAGTCCTCCCTAATCAGCCGCCCCTTGATTTTATCAGTCTTATTTCATATCATTCCATCAAAATGGTGGCCTAGTGTTCTCTGCATGTGGCATTCTATCCCCCACCTACGCCATAGATTTATTGTTGGGATGAAATGATAGAACATATGGAAAGTGCTTTGCAAACCCTAAAATGCCCTACAAATATTAGCTGCTGCTGCTAGTGCTGCTGCTGCTGCTGCTGGGGCTGGTGTTGGTGGTGGAGGTACTGGTGGAGGTGGAGGTGTTACCTCTCTCACTCCTACTTAGCCCTGATAAAAACTTGGCCAGGGCCAAGAGTGAGAAGACTGGCATTCGTGAGCCATCCAGGCACAGATGTTAGCCTCTTGTGGAATCTGATAAGTAAATTCATCTTCTTCAGCAGCAACAAAAGTCCAGGCATCATTGTGTCATTCTGAAATTTTTGTGTCAATGCCCCCAAAGCCCAGCCGGAGGCCGGGAGGCCGGAAGACCCTTGCCTGACCACACTTGGAGAAACAGCTCCCCTGCCTAACCACTAGACAATATTTCCCCTTGATGAATCACTGCATTTATTACCAGAACCAAATAAACAAAAAGATGAATAACAGAAGAGGCAGGCATCTAAGAAGAAAAAAAAAGGCAGAAGAAGAGAGGAAAACAAACCGGGGCAGTAAAAATCAGGGTGCCTGCCTGTGGTCTGGGTGTGCCGCAGCCCTCCTTATCCCAGTAAGCAGGCTGCAGTCATGTAGGGATGGCAAGGAGGCAAGCAGCAGGCCAGGTGCCTTGCCTAAGGTCACCTGGTGTCTCTGAAACTCGCTTTGCATTTGGAGTTCCTTAATAGGATTTTTTAGGTCACAGTGTTCTCGGCAGAGCTCCCTGGTAGATGTACATCTCTCCGAAGAGATTTAGATCACCTCTTTCGGGCAGAGCTCCATGTAAACACCGCCCATGAGTGCTGAGTGGACTCTGGGCCCCAGCCCCACTGTCCTTGTGAAACTAACCAAGATCATGGTACCTGGCATGGCTGGGGACTTGGCAAAGAAAAGGCCTCTAGAACCAAAGCCTGGGGAGGGGGAAGGGGGGAGGGGTGTAATGCTTTCCCTATGATCAGAGCACTATTCTGTTTACCCGGAATGGGTAGGGATAATTTGGTTAATTGAATTAACACATACGCTCACCATAGTTTATTGATTTTCAAAGAATTAGACTATAACTCACTGTAGTCAGCACTCTAATGACATCCACACCTCTGTGGATCTAATCAACATGAATATTCTCTCCATGAGAGCAGGCTGCACCCTATCATACCTTCTCTTCCTATGCACTTTCTATCCATGTTCTTATCTAAAAATCAGAATAGGGACAAGTGCTATGATTTCACTGCCATTAAAATCTTCCTTGAATAATTCAGAAGGCACTTCCAAAGTGGGTAGAAATTCCAGAGAGAAAGATTTTGGCTCAACATAAGAAAACCTTTTCTAACATGAGTTACCTGAAAATGGAATGACCTACTTTCTGAGGTAATAAGCATCCCATCACTGGAAGTATTCAAAACCAGAAACTGGTTGATGAGTTGTCCAAGATACTATGAAGGGACTTTGGCTTTGTAAGAGAAAAGTTTATGATACCCTTTAACTCGACTATCATATAGTCCTATACCTCACAAGACATCAAAGAAAACAGAAGGGATATATAAATACAAAAATATAGCAATTCATTTTGTGGTAGTCAAACTTGGAAACTAAGAGGGAGGTTCTCCTGCAAGGAGATGGCTGACCCTATTGTTATATATAAATGTAGTGAAACATTATGGCACCATAAGAAATGGTAAAGAGGACAATTTCAGAGCAAACTGGGAAGTCCTTTATGACCTGATGCAGAAAGAAGTGAGTAGAATAAGAAGAACCATTTGTACAGTGAAAACAAAAGACAGAGGAAGACAACTGGAAAATTCTAGAACTGAGTTCAAAGCAATGATAAAACCAGATCCAAAAGAGTGAAGGTGAAGCCCATCTCTCACCTCCTGTCTGAGAGCTGATGCACGTAACATGTCCAAAAAGATAGAACCTTTTCAAGTGCGTCTCATGTGGAGATTTGTTTTGCTGAACTATGTAGAAATGTATTGAGGACTTGTAACTCGAGTTTGTCTGTTTGTTTATTTTTCTAAAAGAAAAGGAGGAAAAAGGAAAAGAAAGATTTGGAGTCATAGTTTCTGTAGTTGGGAAAAGAAAATGCTAATTGGTTTGTGGTTTTGTTTTTTTTTTTTTCTTTTAGTTCAGCTCAAATGAAACTTCAGAAAGAAGAGTCTCTTTACATGACAACTTAGATTAAAGATAATGTTGTTGGGAGAGGAGAGTAGCCTGTGATTCAGCAGACTCAGGTTGTAGGTCTGGGTCTGCCATTTTCCCATTTTGTGGGTGACATTGAGCAGAGTTGAAGGGTTTCACTGGTCTAGGCCTCATGGTGTGCATCTCTACAAAGAGGGGATGGGACTAGGAGATTGTCACCATCCTGGCAGGCTCTAAGATTATCCTTAAAGTCCAGCAAATGTCTGTGGACTGCCATTCTGAACATGAATTCTCATTGTTTGAGGCTGCAGAAATCTGTGCCCCAGCCCCACATGAATAGAAGTGGCTGTTTTGACTCAAGCCTGGATGTTCAGCCTTTTCCTCTACTCTTGGCTTTCTTTCATAAGAGCTGGGGACTTGGGGGCAGGGACAGGCCCAGTCTGCTTGGAGCCCCCAGACGTGGGCATGTCCTACATGCTGAGAGCTTCAAGATGGCAGAATGGTTTTCTAGAATGTGGGAAGAGGGTGGTGCTGGCTGTCAAGAAGTGAGACCCTCAACTAAACTGTCCAAAAGCCCCATGATGACATTAGATTTATGACATGGCCTTGATTTGGGGATGGTTTTTAGAGCTTCCAAAGTCAATCATTTTTGCTCCAGCTCCTCTTGTTGGATCCTTTTCCCTCCCATGATTCAATCCAAAGCAACATAGCAAACATGTATTGTCCATTCTCCTTGGTTGCTCCACTTTGGTGGGGTTACCAAAACAAAAAAAAAATAATCCTTGCTCTGGGGGCATGGGGGTGGATGCAAGATGGCAGAGAGAAGCCAAGAAGTTGCCTGAGCTTCCCCAGTTTCCCTCAGAAATAACATTAAATCAAGCCTCTAAACAGATTCTGGAGTGACAGAACCTACAAAAAGATAGAGTGAAACAATTTTCCAGCTTAAAATAACTTAGAAGGATTTCAGGAAGGCTTGTCTCACTTGGGTAAAAGGGGAGCACAGCCCAGTGCAGATAGTATCCAGACAAAGCAGTGGAAGGCTCTTAGCCACAGCACAGATCAGCACCTGAGGCCCCTCAGTCCTGGCTCAGCAGATCAGTGGCACAACAGGCCAGAAGTGAAGCCTACAGTCCTAGCACAGAAAGTGAATTGCCCTCCCTGAAATCCCAGCACAATAGGCATGACTAGCCTTTGCCACCCCAGCACAGTGGGCAAGCCAAAGGCCTCAGTGCAAAAATCCAGTGATCAGCTCCTGGCCTGCAGCACAAGAAACTTGGGATGATGTCTCCTGTACCCCAGGAGCAGAGCTCAACTTTAAAAGTCACAAAATAGACTAAAAATGACCAAAAACAGAAAAGAGGCCTCACCATAGAAAGCTATTATGGTCACAGGGACGATCAAAACATAAATTCAGAAGAGCACAATAATGTCAAAATGCCACATATGAAGCCTCACAGGGGAATATAAATTGGTTTCAAGCCCAAAAAGCCGTATTGGAAAATCTCAAAAGGGATTTTAAAAATCAAATAAGAGAGGTAGAAGAAAAAACTGGGGAAAAATGAAAATTCTGCAAAAGAAAGCCAACAGCTTGGAAAAGAAAGGTCAAAATTTGACTGAGGAGATATAAAAGCTAACTGTGAAAAATAATTGGGCAAGTGGAAGCTAATGACACTATAAGACATCAAGAATCAGTGCAACAAAATCAAAAGCATGCAAAATAGAAGAGAATGTGAAACACACCACTGGAAAAATAACTGAACCTGGAAAATAGAACCAGGAGAGAGAATTTAAGAATTATTGCACTACTTGAAAGCCATAATCAAAAAAAGAGACTGGAGAGCATCTTTCAAAAAAAATTTTTTCAAGGAAAATTGCCCTGATATTCTAGAACCAAAACGTAAAATAGTAATTGAAAGAATCCACCAATCACCTCCTAAAAGATATCCCCAAATTAAAACTCCAAGGAATATTGTAGCCAAATTCCAGAATTATCAGCTCAAGGTGAGGCCAGAAAGAAACAATTCAAATATCAAGGAGCCACAGTCAGGATTACACAGGACCTAGCAACTTTTATATTAAAGGATCAGAGGGCTTAGAATATGATATTCTGGAAAGCAAAGAGTTTAGATTACCACTAAGAATCAACTACCCAGCAAAATTGAGCATAATATTTCAGGGGAAAAGATGGGCATTCAAGGAAATAGAAGACTTTCCTGATAAAAAGACCAGAGCTGAACAGAAAATTTGATCATCAAATACAAGACTCAAAAGAAGCAACAAAAGGCAAATGGGAAAGAAAGAAGAAAAACAAAACATGCCATTCAATGAGGTTAAAATGTTTACTTCCCTATATGGGAAGGTGATATTGTAACTCTTAAGAACTGTATCTCTATTAGGGCAGTTAAAAGGGGTATACATAGACAGAGGGTGTGGGTATAAGTTGACTTCATGTAGGTGTCATGTATCATAAACAATAAAGTAATATCAATACTGAACATACATGCCCCAAGCAGTATAGCATCCAAATTCTTAGAGGACAAGTTAAGTGAGTTACAGCAAGAAATAAACAGCAGAACTATACTATTGGGGGACCTCAACCTCCCCCTCTCAAAATCGGATAAATCTAACCACAAAATAAATAAGAAAGAAGTTAAGGAGTTGAATTGAATTTTAGCAAAGTTAGATACGATAGACCTCTGGAGAAAACTGAATAGGGATAGAAAGGAATATACCGTTTCTCAGTGGTGCATGGCACCTACACACAAAAAAATACCATGTTATAGGGCATAAAAATCTCACAATCAAAGGCAGAAAGGCGAAAATGTTAAATTCATCTTTTTCAAGTCATGATGCAACAAAATTACATGTAATAAAGGGCCATGGGAAGAGAGAACAAAAATTAATTGGAAACTACATAATCTAATCCTAAAGAATAAATGAGTTAAACAACAAATCAGAGAAACAATCAATAATTTTATCAAAGAAAATGATACTAAAGAGACAATGTATCAAAACTTATGGGATACAACTAAAGCAGCTTTTAGGGGAAATTTTATATCTCTAAATGCTTCCATGGATAAAATAGAGAAAGAGAAAATCAATGAATTAGGCATGCAACTAAAATACCTAGGGGAAAAAAGATATTAAAAATCCCTAATTAAATACTGAATTAGAAATTCTGAAAATCAAAAGAGAGATTAATAAAATTGAAAGCAAGAAAACTACTGAACTAATTAATTAATCTAAGTACTGGTTTTATAACAAAACCACTAGAGAAACCCTTGGTTAATTTGATTTAAAAAAGAAAGAAGAGGGGCAGCTAGGTGGCATAGTGAGTAGAGCACTGGTCCTGGATTCAGGAGGACCTGAGTTCAAATGCCACCTCAGACACTTGACACATATACTAGCTGTGTGACCCTGCACAAGTCACTTAACCCCCATTGTCCTGCCAAAAAAAAACAAAAAGAAAAAGAAAAAAGAACAACAAACTACCAGTATCAACAATGAAAAGGGTGGATTTACCACCAATGAAGAGGAAATTAAAGCAATAATCAGGAGCTTTTTTGTCCAACTCTATGCCAATAAATTTGACAATCTAAGTGAAATGGATGAATATTTACAAAAATATATATTGCCCAGATTAACAGAAAAGGAAATAAAATATTTAAATAACCCCATTTTACAAAAAGAAATTGAACAAGCCATCAATGAACTCCCTAAGAAAAAATCTTCAAGCAGGGCCAGATAGATTTACAAGTGAATTTTACCAAACATTTCAAGAACAATTAGTTCCAAAACTATATAAACTATTTAAAAAAAAAACAAGAGAAGGAGTCCTATCAAATTCCTTTCATGATACAAATAAACTAAGAAGAGCCAAAACAGAGAAAGAAAATGAATGTTGATGCAAAACTTTTAAATAAAATATTAATAAAGATATTACAGCACTTTATTACCAGGATAATACATTATGACTAGGTGGGATTTAGACTAGGAATGCAAGAAAACTATCAACATAATTTATCATATCAATAACAAAACTAACAGAAGTCGTATGATTATCTCAATTGATGCATAAAAAGATTTTGACAAAACACGGCACCCATTCCTATTAAAAGCACTAGAGAGCATAAGAATAAATGGAGTTTTCCTTAAAATGAAAGTAATATCTATCTAAAACCATCAGCAAGTGTTATCTGTATTGGGGATAAGCTAGGAGCTTTCTGAATAATATCAGGGGTGAAACAAGGATGCCCATTATCACTACTGTTATTCAATATTGTACTAGAAATGTTAGCTTTAGGAATAAGAGAAGAAAAAAACTGAAGGAATTAGAACAGGCAATGAGGAAACTATCACTCTTTGGAGATGATATGATGGTATACTTAGAGAATCCTAGATAATCAACTATAAAACTATTTGAAATTGAAAACAACTTTAGTATAGTTGCAGGATATAAAATGAACTCACATAGATCATCACCATTCATATATATATATATATATATATGCATATATATATATATGTATGTATGTATGTATGTATTACCAATGAAGTCCAGCATCAAGAGATAGAGAAATTCTATTTAAAATACCTGTAGACAATTTAAAATATTTGGGATTTTATTTGCCAAGACAAACCTGGGAACTATATGAACACAATTATTAAACACTTTTCACACAAATAAAGTCAGATCTAAACAATTGGAAAAATATCAATTGCTCATGGATAGGCTGAGCAAACATAATAAAAATGACAATTCTATGTAAGTTAATTCACTTATTCAGCACCATACCAATAAAACTATCAAAAATATTTTTTACAACTAGAAAAACATAATAACAAAATTCATCTGTAAGAACAAATGGTCAAGAATTTCAAAGGGATTAGTGAAAAAAAATGCAAAGGAAGGCTAGCCATGCCATATCTAATACAATGTAATAAAATGTCAATCATCTAAACTTTTTGGTACTAGCTAAGATATAGAATGGTTGATCAATAAAATAGGTTACATATTCAAGACACAGTAGTAAATGACTATAGTAATCTCCTGTTTGATAAACCCAAAGACTCCAGCTTCTGGGATAAGAACTCACTACTTAACAAAAACTACAGGGAAAACTGGAAAATAGTATGGCAGAAACTAGGCATATGTAGCCAGAATGGACTTTGTTTTCTTTGAATGACTCAGCTCACCTCGTTGAGCTTCCCTGGACGCTGGGGCTTGCTCTTCCAGGGCAGGAACAGAGCTTCCTGTGTGATGAGTCATGGCGCTGGCTGAGGGGAGGTGTGTTAACGTGGTCTACGCTGGGGGAGGGGCCAAGTCAAGAACCAATCGGCCCTGGTCGTTCAGGCAGCGCTTGATGATGTCAAAAACTCTATAAGAGGGGAGAGGACAGCTTGAAGATCCTCCTTTCCTTTTCTGGTTGGAGCCAGAGACACCTACAGCCGAAGATGAGCTGCCGGTAGCAGAGCTGACTAGAGGCTAGTGGGTAATCTTCTTACCATAGAGGGGAAGCATGTATACGATTTTGCCTTATACCATCTCGCTTCTCTGTGGCCTTCTGATTACCCTTGTAAGGCGGACTTATTGGGCCTGGAAGCTTTTGATGAAAATATCAAAATGGGGATGCTGGTTTGTGGGCTTGTTATTGTGGAGTGTAAATACATGCTTTAGTTCTCCTGCCTTCTGCCTAGAGAATTCCTTATATCCTGCGGTTCCGGACCTTTTAGGCACATATGAGATTCTCTAATATAGCATATACCAACATCTCACACAATATACCAAGACAAGGTCAAAATGGGTGCAAGATTTGGACAGAAAAGGTGATACCATAAGCAAATTAGGAAAGCAAGGAATAGTTTACCTATCAGATCAATGGAGAAGAGAAGAATTTATGAACAAATGAGAGAGAACACTATGAAATGTAAAATGCATAATTTTGATCATATTTAATTTAAAAGTTTTTGCACAAACAAAATCAATGTAACCAAGATGAGAAGCAAAGCAGAAAGCTGGGAAATTATTTTTACAGCTAGCATTATTGAAAAAGGCCTCATTTCTCAAATATATAGAGAAGTGAGTTAAATTTATAAGAACGCAAGTCATTCCCCAATTGATAAATGTTCAAAGGATATGAATAGGCAGTTTTCAGATAAAGTTAAAGCTATCTATAGTCATATAAAATACTCTAAATCACTATTGTTTAGAGAAATACAAATTAAAACAACTCTGAGGTACTACCTTACACCTATCAGATTGGCTAATATGACAGAAAAGCAAAATAATAAATGTTGGAGAAGATGTGGAAAAGTTGGAACACTAACTCATTGTTGGTAGAGCTGTTAGCTGCTCCAACCATTCTGGAGAGCAATTTGGAACTATGTCCCAAGGGCTGTAAAAATGTGCATACCTTTTGACCCAGCAACAGTACTTCTAGGCTGTTTCCCAAAGAGATCATAAAAATGGGAAAAGGACCCACATGTACAAAAATATTTATAGCAGCTCTTTTTGAGGTGGCCAAGAACTGGAAATCAAGGGGATGCCCATCACTTGGGGAATGGCCGAACAAGTTGTGGTATCTGAATGCAATGGAATACTACTATGCTATAAGAAATGATGAGCAGGTGGACTTTGGGAAAACTTGAAAAGACTTATGTGAACTGATGCTGAGTGAAATGAGCAGAACCAGGAGAATATTGTACACAGTAACAGCCACAGTATTCAAGGACTGATTTTGATAGACTTACCCCTTCTCAGCAATGCAAGGACCTAAAACTTTTCCAAAGGGACTCATGATGGAAAATGCTATCCACAACCAGAGAAAGCCCTATGGAGTCAGAATGCAGAGTCAAACAGACTCTTTTCTCCTTCGCTTTGCTTTGCTTTGTTTTCCAATTCAGTAAAATTCTTCCATGCAACATGACTAATGTGAAAATGTGTTTCAGAGGAATGTATATGCAGAGCCCATATCGGATTGCATACTGTCTTGGGAAGGGAGGGGGGAGGAAGGGGAGAAAATTTAAACTTATAGAAATGAATGTTGAAAACTGAAAATAGGTGGAGCCAAGATGGCAGCTGAA
The DNA here is from genome assembly GCF_011100635.1 of Trichosurus vulpecula. NCBI lineage: Eukaryota > Metazoa > Chordata > Mammalia > Diprotodontia > Phalangeridae > Trichosurus > Trichosurus vulpecula. Next base: position 432,780,150 of record NC_050576.1, on the reverse strand, counting down.
AAGCAGGGACTAGCATGAGCTCCCCACCGAGTCCCTCCAAAAACCGATAAAAAATGGCTCTGAACCAATTCTAGAACTGCAGAACCCACAAAATCTCAGAGGGAAGCAGGGCTCTAGCCAAGGACAGCCTGGATGGTCTCTGGGTGAGGTCTATCCCGCCCGGAGCTGGGAGCAGAGCAAAGCGGAGCAGACCAGAGCCCAGCGTGGGCGGCACGGACCAACCAGACCAGGAGCCAGGCGGAGCAGGCCCTAGCACCCTGAATCAGTGAGATGCAACAGTTACCAGACTTCTCAACCCACAAACACCAAAGACAACAGAGAAGGTTAGTGGGAAAAGCTGTGGGAGTGGAAGGAGCTTGTGGTTCGGCTACTGCCATGGGGGCAGCGGAGGTGGGGCAGCTACAGAACTACAGCTGCAGTTGCTTCTGGCCCCAAGCCCACCTGGTGGGAGGAATTAAGTGGCAGATCAGAGCAGAAGTGCAGATTCTGCTGAAGATCTATGTCCGGTCCGGGTTGGGGGTTCTTGGGGAAGGAGGAGTGCTGGTGTGACAGAACTGGCACATCCCCCTAAGAGTGGAACATAGAACTCTTTAGTGTACAAGCAGTCATACCCTGCTGAAAAACTCAAGGGTCAAGTTAGTTGGTTGGGAATATGGCCAGGCAGCGAAAACGCACCCACATTCAGTCTCAGACCTTGGAATCTTACTTTGGTGACAATAAAGTCAAAGAGCCTATGACAAAAGCCTCCAAGAAAAATATGAACTGGTCTCAGGCAATGGAAGAGCTCAAAAAGGATTTGGAAAAGCAAGGTAGAGAAGTAGAGGAAAAATTGGGAAGAGAAATGAGAAGAATGAGAGAAAACCATGAAAAAACAAGTCAATGACTTGCTAAAGGAGACCCCAAAAATGCTGAAAAATACACTGAAGAAAAAAACTTAAAAAATAGACTAACTCAAATGGCAAAAGAGCTCCAAAAAGCCAATGAGGAGAAGAATGCCTTGAAAGGCAGAATTAGCCAAATGGAAAAGGAGGTCCAAAAGACCACTGAAGAAAATACTACTTTAAAAATTAGATTGGAGCAAGTGGAAGCTAGTGACTTGATGAGAAATCAAGATATTATGAAACAGAACCAAAGGAATGAAAAAGTGGAAGACAATGTGAAATATCTCATTGGAAAAACCACTGACCTGGAAAATAGATCCAGGAGAGATAATTTAAAAATTATTGACTACCTGAAGGCCACGATCAAAAAAAAGAGCCTAGATATCATCTTTCAAGAAATTATCAAGGGGAACTGCCCTGATTTTCTAGAGCCACAGGGCAAAATAGAAATTGAAAGACTCCACAGATCGCCTTCTCAAATAGATCCCAAAAAGAAATCTCCTAGGAATATTGTCGCCAAATTCCAGAGCTCCCAGATCAAGGAGAAAATACTGCAAGCAGCCAGAAAGAAACCATTTGAGTATTGTGGAAACCCAATCAGAATAATCCAAGATCTAGCAGCTTCTACATTAAGAGAATGAAGGGCTTGGAATACGATATTCCGGAGGTCAATGGAGCTAGGATTAAAACCAAGAATCACCTACCCAGCAAAACTGAGTATCATGTTCCAAGGCAAAATATATATTTTCAATAAATTAGAGGACTTTCAAGCTTTCTCAGTGAAAAGACCAGAGCTGAATAGAAAATTTGACTTTCAAACATAAGAATCAAGAGAAGCATGAAAAGTTAATCAAGAAAAAGAACAAGAAAAAGAAATTGCAAGGGACTTACTAAAGTTGAACTGTTTAGTTTACATTCCTACATGGAAAGATGATGTGGATGATTCATGAGACCTCAGTATTAGGGTAGCTGAAGGGAATATGTATATATGTATATATATATATATATATATATATATATATATATATACACACACACATATATGTTTATGTATATATATGTATATGTGAGTGTATATGTATGTGTGTATATATATATATATATATATATATATATATATATATACATAGAGAGAGACAGAGAGAGAGAGAGAGACAGAGAGAGAGAGAGAGAGAGAGAGAGCGGGCACAGGATGAGTTGAAGATGAAGGGAAGATATCTAAAAGAAATAAAATAAAATTAAGGGATGAGAGAGGAATATATTGAGAGAGGGAGATAGGGAGAGATAGAATGGGGTAAATTATCTCACATAAAAGTGCCAAGAAAAAGGAGTTCTGTAGGAAGGGAAGAGAAGTCAGGTGAGGGGGAATGAGTGAATCTTGCTCTCATCAGATTTGACCTGAGGAGGGAATACTATACATACTCAATTGGGTAACTTACCCCACAGGAAAAAAGGAGGAAGAAGAAGATAAAAAAGGGGGGGAATGGTAGAAGGGAGGGCAGATGGCAGTGGAGGTAATCAAAAACAAACACTTTCAAAAGGGGACAGGGTCAAGGGAGAAAATCCAATAAAGGGGGATAGGTTAGGAAGGAGCAAAAGATAGTGAGTCTTTCACAACATGAGTATTATGGAAGGGTTATACATAATGATACGTATGTGGCCTATGTAGAATTGCTTGACTTCTTAGGGAGGGTGGGTGGGAAGGGAAGAGGGGAGAGAATTTGGAACTCAGAGTTTTAAAAACAGATGTCTAAAAATGAAAAGTTTTTGCATGCAACTAGAAAATAAGATACACAGGCAATGGGGCATAGAAATTTATCTTTCCCTACAAGAAAGAAAGGGAAAAAGGGATGGGAGGGGAGTGGGGTGACATAAGGGAGGGCTGACTGGGGAACAGCGTAACCAGAATATACACCATCTTGGAGTGGGGGGGAGGGTAGAAATGGGGAGAAAATTTGTAATTCAAACTCTTGTGAAAATCAATGCTGAAAACTAAATATATTAAAAAAAAATTTTTAAAACCTGAAAATAAATATTAAAAAAACTTGAAAATAGTATGGCAGAAACTACGTATAGTCTAACATCTCACACAATATACCAAGACAAGGTCAGAATGGGTGCAAGATTTGGACATCAAATGTGGTACTATAAACAAATTAGGAGAGTAAGGAATAGTTTACCTATCAGATCTATGGAGAAAAGAAGAATTTATGACCAAATGAGATAGAGAACACTATGAAATGTAAAATGCATAATTTTGATCATATTTAATTTAAAAGTTTTTGCACAAACAAAACCAATGTAATCAAGATGAGAAACAAAGCAGAAATCTGGGAAATTATTTTTACAGCCAGTGTTCCTGAAAAGGCTTCATTTCTCAAACATATAGAAAACTGAGTCAAATTTATAAGAACACAAGTCATTCCCCAATTGATAAATGGTTAAAGGATATGAACAGGCAGTTTTCAGATGAAGAAGTTAAAGCTATATATAGTCATATGAAAAAAATACTCTAAATCACTATTGTTTAGAGAAATACAAATTAGAACAACTCTGGGGTACCACCTGACACCTATCAGATTGGCTAATATGACAGAAAAGGAAAATGAGAAATATTGGAGAAGATGTGGGAAAACCAAATCATTAATGGATCATCGGTGGAGTTGTAAACTTATCCAACCTTTCTGGAGAGCAATTTGGAACTATACCCAAAGGGTTAAAAAATGTTCATACTCTTTGATCCAGCAATGCTACTACTAGGTTTGTATCCCAAAGAGATCATCAAAAAGGGAAAAAGGACTCAGATGTACAAAAATATTTATAGTGGCTCTTTTTGTGGTGAACAAGAACTGGAAATCAAGGGGATGCCCTTCAGTTTGGGAATGGCTGAACAAGTTGTGTTATATGAATGTAATGGAGTACTGCTGTGCTATAAGAAATGATGAGTAAGCAGACTTCAGAAAATCCTGGAGAGACTTAGATGAACTGACGCTGAGTGAAGTGAGCAGAACCAAGAGAACATTTTACACAGTAATAGCAACATTGATCGATGACCAACTATGATAGACTTAGCTCTTCTCAGTAATACAATGATCCAAGACATTCCAAAAGACTCATAAGGAAAAATGCTATCCATATCCACAGAAAGAACCATGGAGTCTGAATGCAGATCACAGCATACTACTTTCAATTTTTTTAGTCTTTGTTTTTTCTTTCTTATAGTTTTCCCTTTTTGTCCTGATTCTACTTTCACAACATGACTAATGTGGAAATATGTTTAACATGATTGTACATGTATAACCTATATCAGATTGTTTGCTGTCTTGGAGAGGGAGGGTGGGAAGAGAGGGAGAAAGAAAAATTTGGAACTCAAAATCTTACAAAATGAAGCTTGAAAACTATCCATATGTAGTTGGAAAAAATCAAATACTATTAAGTGGGGGAAAAACCCAAGTCAAAAAAAGGAAAGGAAAGGAAAAGAAAATTCTTGCTCTCATGACACATTTTAAATAGCAGGTGATTTATGAAGCAATTTAGAGTTGGAATCTCCCTGTGAAATACCTTGTTGTTTGTTTGTTGTTGGTTTTCAATTATTTTTAATGGGGGAAAGGGAGAAAAAGAGAGAGAGAAGACTTAAGAATTCCAGTCACATTGTTTTAGGATTCAGAATGTTCTCTTGGCAGTGCACTTCCTGGGAGGCTCTGAAATACTTTCTCTTTTCCTTATTATTAAGTTCTTTCTTTCACTCTCCTCCCCCTTCCTCTTTCCATGACCCTTGTATTCTCCTGAGATTCCTGTTTAGGAAACTGGCCATTTAAGCATGGGGAATCCCAGTACTTGCAGGTGGGGGGAGGGAGAGGAAAGGGGATAGAGTGACGGAGAGGAGGGGGCCCCAGAAGAAGTGGGCCTTCCCCCCTCCTTCCCTGGAAGAATTCAGGAGGCTGTTTTAAATAGATCAGCCTTTGAAATACAGGAAATGTATTTCATTCAAATGGCCCAGGTGTTGTTCAGAATTGAGAAGAAATATTTGGAATTAGGGACAATGAGTTTCTAAGGAAGGCTGACATGCTTTCTGAAGATAGGTCTAATGCAGAGGGGGTCATGGAATCACAGACTGTGAAGTAGAAGGGACCTCTAATGGCATGTAGTCCTGACCCTCATTTTGCTTACAAGGGAGCTGAGGCCCAGGGAGTGACTTGCCCAAGGTAGTCCATCCCAAGGCCAGGACTCCAGCCGACATTACCCAATGCAAGCCCAGCTTTCTGTTGTTGTGCTCCACTGTGTCACTTATGGATTTGAGGGGACTTGATTGAGACCCCGAAAACCCCACAGCTCTTTGCAGATCCTGGGCACAGAGAAGTCCTTAGAGGGGCAGTGAGGAGGGTCATTCTTGGGCTTCCCTCTTCCTTTGGGGTTTGGGGCTAATGGACTGCTCCTCCACACCCTCCCCTCTGACCTGATTCTCCATCCTTCTGTCTGGGTGTCAGCTCAAGAAAGGGGCAGGGGCTAGTCAAAGACAGCCACCTTGGTTATAGAAGACAACCAAGATCATCATACACACACACACACACACACACACACATCCTGTACATATATACATACCAGATACATATACATTCCATGCACATACACAAACTCCCCACTCACACACCAACCACATAAACACATACCAGACACACTATATACCTCCACAAATACAAACACCACACCACACACATACACCACACAACCTGCATGCATACACATACTACATACACATACACACCACACCCACCCACACACACCCACACCTACCCCCCCACACACACACCACACACCACACATCACATACATACACAGACACAAGCACCTGGAAATGTTCAGGAATGCATGATGGGAGTCTGTATTGTGGTTAAGCCAGCTCAAAACCTGCTTTGCTGGAGGGTGCTTCCCTCTGCAGGTATGATGGAATGAGCCAAACGGTGCCAAGTGGGCCAGAGGGACACCAAGCCTGGAAGAGATGAGCCTCTGAGGGTGGGACCATGATCAGGCTTGATCTTCAGTTCAGAGATTCCATGGACTTTTCTCTTGGCTAGGGGAACAAGTGGGGCATCTCTTTTGAGTTCTCATAAACAATAAAATCTTCAAGATCCTTTCCACCTCCTCCCCTCCCCCACTACTGACCAGGCAGACATTTCTAGAGCTTTTCTAGATTTTCGAAGCACTCTATCTATGTTGACTCATTTTAACCTCACAACAACTTTGTAGGCTCTATCGTGACACCCATTTTGTGGATAATCAAACGGTGGTTTAGAGAGGTTACACAGGTAGTTAAGTACCAAGAACGAACTTTACAGCAAGATTTACCTTGACTCCTAATGAGTAGAACTCGTGAGCTCCCTGAACCCGACAGTTAGCCCGGCATGAGATGTTTAGCACTAAAGGAACTGGGGCTCTGATTGAGGAACTGGGAACAGATGGGGCCTCACTCCTTAAAGTTCAGACCCTGCCTGGGCCATCTGAGTCAGAGGCGGCTTCTATGGGTTGGTTTAGGGGAGCACAAACCTCTGGTCGCTGGTCACAAGATGATTTCCCTTTTCGTGGGGAGAGTAAAAGTCCGTGGATCTGAGCTCAAAAGACTCATCCAATTCCCACTCCTGCTGCTTAGGTGCTCTTAGGTAAGTTACTGAAACCTCTCCTGGCATCAGTTTCCTTCTCTGTAAACTAAGAGGATTGAACTTAATGAAGGTTCCTTCCAGCTGCAAACCCTGGAGGTGACGGATGGAGTCTTTAGGAGTTGCTTTCAACAGCTGTGTAATCTTTGAATGTTGGCTCTAGATGAGGGGAAAGATTCCAGAAGACAAGCAACCACTGAGTATGGGGTAGAAAGTTCCATCTTCACTCAAAGGATCAGGGTTCGAATACTGCCTTTGCCATTTACAATCTGTGCTGCCTTGGACAAAGACTCAGTCTTGTCATCAGCAAAATGAAGGGGTTGGATTGAGTGATCTCTGAGAAGGTGCTAAAATCTGTAATCAAATGAGTAACAAAACAAACAAACAAAAGACATACACATACACCGCACAACCTGCATGCATACAGATACCCTTCTCCCCACCCTCCTCCGCACCCAGTCACCAACCTGCTCACAACAGGATCTCAGCTCCTACCTATTGTTTTGGGTTGAATTTGGTCTTATCTAAGTTGAAAAGGGACCTGGATAGAGACAAAGAGAACCTGTGATTTCACAGATCTGGGGAATGCCCAGATGAGAAAGCTCCCTCCACTGATGCAGGGAGAGGTCCCTAGAGATGAAAGGCATAGAAGGCACCAGACTCATGGTCGGTGGGCCAGCTCTCTGTCCACTGAACCACATTGCTACAGATTGATACAAGCTGGGGATAGAAAAATCTTTGGAATGAACTTCCCTATCTCAGTTTCTTCATCTTTAAAACAGGGACAATAAAACAGTACCTACCTCACCATGTTGTTGTACAGATCAGATGAGGTGATACATGCAAAGTGCTCTGTAGACTTTAAAGCAATTGTCTTTATTAGTCATTATCTTTATTGGCAGCTAGATGGCATGAGGAACCTAGGTGGCTTGGTACACTAGATCTGGAGTCAGGAAGACCTGAGTTCAAATCCACCCTCGGGCACTCACTAGCTGTGTGACCCTGAACAAGTCATGTAACCTTTATTTGTCTCAGTTTCCTCATCTATAAGATGGAGATATTAATAGCATCTTCCTCCCGGGGTTGTTGTGAGGTTCCAATGAGATAATAATCATAAATCATTTAGCACCGTGCCTGGCCAGTGAAAAGCATTCTATGAATGATAACTGTTACTGTTACTAATTATTATTACTACATATATGACCTTGGGTAAGTCACTTAACCTCTCTTTGATTTTGCTTCCTCAACTATTAAATGGAGATAAATAATAGAACCTCCCGCTCAGGGTTGTGGTGAAGATCTGCTGAGATGATGTTTGCAAAGCGTTCAGCATAGTGGCTTGCACACAGAAGGTGCTCTAGAAATGCTTATTCCTTTCATAGGTGTTGTGGTTGTTGTTGTCATTATCCCCGACTATTTCAGGAAGGGGCAAGTAAATCGCACAAAGATTCCACATTTCAAGCAGACGAGTCAATGGTCAGTGACCAGCTGAGCTTCCAGAGTGAACCCGTTTGAACAGGATCATCTTTTGGGAGCTGACTTTTGGAGATACAGGGCTATGGAGAAGAGTTCACAGGAAACAAGGCCTCCCATTGGCCCCCATTCTTTTTCTTTTTTCTCTTTCCTAAAGGACCATCAGATTTGCAGCTGCAATGGAGCTTAGAAAGTACCTTCTCTTCCTGCACCATTTGACAAATGAAGAAAGCAAAGCCAAGACCAATGAAATGACTTGCCTAAGGTCTCTTCCCCTGATAATGCTGGAACTGAAACCCAGGTCCTCTGATACCAAGCCCAAATTCTTTCCATTGCAGTTCACAAGCTGGATCAGTACTTCATGAGTTTGGGCTCCAGAGAAATCCAATGGAGAATCCGTCTGACATTTGCCAGAACTTGCCCTGGCTTAGTTCAACCCTAGTCCTAGGTCTTTTTCTTCAGTGAGGTTTTACCTAGTAAGTGACAACTTCCTTTTACCATTCAGTGGTAGTTTATTAAATAGTGTCCTGAGTCACTGCAACCACTGGAGAAGTTTACCCACAGACCAAGGTAGAGGCATGACCCAATGGGCTCAGGGAGACCCACATCAACAAAGCTGAGACTGTGCTCTTTTTGGGGACCCACTCAAACGGCAACCCATGGACCAACCATTATTTATGAACCATCTCCTATGTGTTAGGTCCTGGAGATACAAAGGCAATGAATGAAATTGTCCCTAATAGTAATAAGAGTTTCATAGTCACCAAAGGTTTTCACTTACCACTAAAAAAGAGACCAAGATTCTCTGGTAGGAGATAAGACAATATTTAAAGTTCTGCTCACCCTTCTACCAGACTGGGTGGCAGCTGGTGGAAGTCTGCGAAGTGAAAGAATCTTTTAATGTGGGAAGAAAAGACCTTAATGTTCATATGGCTATATGAATGTGCAAACTATGGCTCGGCACCCTACACTCTGCCTTATATAGACCACATCCAATCGTGGAAGTGAGTCCAAAGGATCCTACTTCTTTGTCCATTTTCACCTCAACTTCTAGAAAAACCTCGGTCTAAGACAGTTTGCCCCCAGTGATAGTTATTGGGATGTCCTCATCAGCAGTGAGGTGCTATTGGGCATGTCCAAGGAGATGGACCCTAACATTCTCAAGGACAGTGCCAATGGACATTAATAGTGAATACAAACATCAAAGTCCTAAACAAAGGTGCCCTACCTTGTAAGCGCATCAAATGACCAATGACCTCTCTTTATCACTCCCCCAATAGACTTTTAGCTATAAAGAGGAAAGTCATTGCTATTATATAAACATAACAGTTATTGCTAGTATTATTCTCTATGCATTACCATCATCATTAGGGAAAGAGAAGAAGGGGCTAAGCATTTATATGGTACCTAATATATTCCAGGGGAATATCTAGGTGGTGCGGCGGATAGAGTGCTGGCCCTGGAGTCAGGAGAACCTGAGTTCAAATCCAGCCTCAGGTACTAGCTGTGTGACCCTGCTAGGTAAGTCATTTAACCATGTTTGCCTCAGTTTCCTCATCTGTAAAATGAGCTGGAGAAGGAAATGGCAAATTACTCCGGTATCTTTGACAAGAAAACCTCAAATGGGGTCATGAAGAATCAGGCATGATTGAAACAACTGAACAACACCAATAACATTCCAGGTACTGTGCTAAACCATTATCGAATTACTATTATCAGTGCTAGTTTTCATTTTGTTCTTCTCATCTGTCTGAACTGTGGTGAGTGATAGAAAGTGTTCTAGGACAATTTACAGCCCTGTTGTTTTCCTTTATTATTTAATATCCCATAGACATTGCACAGGTGGGAAAATACATATTATTCATTAAATAGATTTAGTAATTAAAAATTTTGCTAATTGAATACAAGAATTGGGCTATAAGTTCTCTTCGTCCTTCTCCTCCTTTTGTCTATATCATAAGACATGCCCCAATATGGGAATGGGGGAGGGGAATAAGCATTTTGTACAGACAGCAAGGTGTCAGACACTGTACTAAGAGCTTTATTTTTTATAAATGTTACATCATTAATCCTCCCAACAACTCTGCTAGGTAGGTGCTACTATTGTCATTTTATATTCAAGGAAACTGAGGCAAACAGAGTGACTAATGGGAATTTCCCAAGGTCACCTGATTAATAAACATGTGACCATGTCAAGTCTTCCTGGCTCCAGATCCAGAGTTCTAATCTTTTCTTCCCCAAATCCTTAAGATATACAACCCAATATACATCCACAAAAAATGTTGTGGAATGAGTGAGTGAGTGAATGTCCAGTTTGGGGCCCTGGATTCAAGTGATTTATGGAGAACTTAGCTAGGATTCAATAGCAAAGCTTGGAAAGGATGCCATTGGAGGGAAGGAATCTGTGGGGAAAAGCATCAAGAATTGGGACCGGTTAAGCTAAAGAAGAAAACGGTGATGGAAACTTGATAATAAGCCAACATGATATAAAGCTTCATTGGTCGGTAAATGAAGGCTTAGAGAGGTTAATTAACTTATCCAAGGTCACACAATTGGTGAGGGACAAAGATTTCAGCTCATAACTTGGTCTTCTGATATCCATTTTCTTTTGCATTATTCCATTATGATATGCTGACTCTCTTCTTCAGATATGAAGATTAGCATATTGTCTATGCTAAGGGGTCCTGCATCTTACCAAGACCCAATGACCCAAGTTAAAATGGGAGAGGGGGTACAAGCTAGACTTAGAAAGCACTTTCTGGACAAAGTGTCCTTTGGGACCCACCCCAGAGGTAGCTGAGCCAAGGAAGTGATGTTGCATGTGGACATGGACTTGGTAGGACTAATGCCACGTAGAACCTGTGCTAATAGTTCACCCATTCTCCCCAGAGACTAACATGGAATAGGGGAGACTTTTCCCCCAAGGTATTGGAGGGAATTGTTTGTACTGTAGTACTTACTACATCTTTGAAGAAAATATCCCTTTGCTAAAGCTAATTGATGTTAAACCCTTAAATGGAAATGGGACGCTAGTGAATCACTGGTACCTAACAATGGGAGGAACACAAGCAACTGGCGCTTAAGCTTATGGCATTAGAGAAGCTATTTCTTAAACATCCCAGGGGAACCTAGAACTTCAAGAGAGAAATGTAATGGCCTTGCTCCCAGAGAGGGAGACCTGAATATACTTCCTATAAGATGTTATTTAGTGTTTGTTATTTCCATTTCAATCTATCCCATTTTCCCCCTGAAGAGGGGATATATAGATGTGAGACTTCCCAATGAGCCTTTGATCTCTTTTGTTTGCCTGGTACATAGTAAGTGCTTATCTACCTCGTTAACTTGACCTGGTCATGAGTCATTTCCTAGAATTTTTTTGGTTGATTTGCCATATGCACATCTTTGAATTAAAGTTACCAGGTATTAAAGCACATTTTTTTTTAAAAAGCACTTCCTGATGGATGAAACTCTAGCAGAAAAAGCCAGCTCAAAAGACAGAAGATTCTGCTCTGCTGCAGGTATGGTTATTGTTGTTATTATTATTTTTGTTGTTGCTGTGGCTGTCATTTTTAAGAGCTTCTCAGATCCCTCATTGCTTTCACTTCATAGTGAAGTGTTTCTGAGTAAGGGTGTGAAAAGTCATCATGGCAGTGACAAAGAGCCTATCTAACCTGCTTTAAGTTGTCAGACTTTGAGAGTCTCAGTTTTCCTTGATGATTACAAAACCACCCATTGTAGTTGGTCCAGGATATAAATTTGGGCTCTGGGTTGCTCAGAAGATAGTTTGAGAAAGCAAAAAACAGATATTCCAATTTGGCAGCCACCAGTGCCAGGAGTTATTAATTATGTCTGTTCTAATAACAAGAGCTGGGAAGCAGCAAACTCAGAAGATGCAGGAAAAACAAAACCCAAAGAATCCTTGCTTCATTTCCAAGAGAGGAAGTGTGAGCTCCCAGCCGGGACAGCAGGTTTGCAATCCTGGATTCAATTCCTGCTTGAACATCTGTTTGGAGCAGGAGGCCATGGTCACATGAAAAACTGGGCTCCCAGGGACCCAGCAGATAATCTGAAATCAGGCTCTTGGGGCCTCATTTTACTTGTCTGTAGGGTTTGGGCTCATGCCTGTTGATTGATTGATAAGACAAATTCTGCTGTCCTTTCCTCTCTCTGACATTCCGTGTCCTAAGGTCCCTGCCAGCTCTAACATTTTATGTTCTGAGATGTTTCAAACTGGAGTGCTGGGTGTTAAGCATTTACCAGCACATTCCTGGATGTTTCTTCCCTCTGAAATGCTATATTCTAGCCACTCTCCCAACGCCATCTCTGATATTCTATGTCCTAAGGCTTTTCAGCTCAGGTGGTCTCTCTCCCTAGGATCCTCCATCCTCCAGACCTCAGGCCTGGTGGACATGATTGCCCATTTCACTAGAGTGAATGAGAGTCACCAACTTTAGTTCTTCCAGTGAGATGGAGGATCGTTGGACTTATCAATCTACTCTTTGATCGACCTGGTCTAATTATTTGCCAAAACACTGTCCAGATACCCAGATATTTCCATTTGACCTTCCACTATATCTGACCACTGGGCTTTGTTGTATGTTCCAGGCTTCCTCTAACCTCTGATATTCTAAGAGTCATTTCAGTCCCTGTCCCATGAGAAAGGGTGCCTAGGAACTCAGAATCAGAAGCAGGAATAATGAGAAGCAGTAGCTTCTTCTGAAATTTTCACTATCCTGTGAATTGCCCAGGATCCCTTGGTCAACCGGCCTTGGGAACCACAGGGGCAAGTGGGCTCTTGGAAGCTAAAAAGAGAAATTTCTCATGGATGATCAGCCTCCTACAAAGAGCTTCTGCCCTGACAGAGGAGAAAGCCAATAGTAGGTGACCTGGGGAGTGGGGCTCCTTCGTGCTCACTCCCCGCTTTGCCTCCTGACTTGAGTGGTTGGAAGGCTGACCTTGGCACCATGAATACTTGGTTCAGATCCCACCTTTGTCCCTTGCTGTGGGAGAAGTCACTTAAGCTCACTGAGACTCTGTTACTTCATCTGTTGAATGGGGAGATAATAATAACAGCATCTTCCGAGATAATGTCTGTAAAGCGCTTTGCATACCGTGAAGTGCTAAATAAAAATGAGCTATTATTGAACTATGGAAAGGGGGCAGTTAAGCAAAGCAGCACCAGAGAAATGATTTTGGACAGATGAGAATACATTCTCTAGTGTTTTTACTTCCCCACAAGAGCCCTGTTAGGCAAGGAGTATAAGTATCGATTATCCTCATTATACAAATGAGGGCGCTAAGGCCCAGAGAGAGAGGAAATGACTTGGCCGCAGTGGTGCACCTGGTGAACTGAACTAAACTTTCCTGCTTCCAAGTCCTCTGCTCTTTCCACCATGGGTCTTCTCCACTCAGAGGGAGTGGCGCCAGATGGGACGGGGCTATGGGCCTAGAGGAAGGCAAGTTAAGCTTCAACTGAAGATGAAACAAATGGAAATACCCACAACTCACTGTTTAGAAAGGCTTTCATAGTGTCATGATGGTCAATACTTCAGTTGACTGAACACTTAGGCCTGTTGGGTGTTGGTTATTGTATGAGGTCTGGGGGCTCTAAAGGAAAAGCAAAAATAAGCCCCTGTCTTTCTGGAATTTTCATTCCACCTTCTTCCACAGACGGGTGATGTGTCCAGTCCCACTGACCCCCTTGAAGGACACAATTGGAACCTTGGGGAGAGGTGGACATTGCTGAAAAGGCATTGGCAATTATGGTGACCTGAGTAGGTCCCCTTGAACCTAGAAATAAGGGAGTGAAAAGCTACTGCCAGGGGATAAGAATGGCCCTAAATATTGTTGACCCAGCCAAGTGCCTTTCTGAATAAAATACCAAGATGAATGAGCCCAACTGCGTCAGAGTCCAAGGACCTATGTTCCCCAAGGCAAAGATGAGAACCCATGGGACTCATGCCCCTTCCGTCAGAGGAAAGGTGTGTGTTGTGGTGGTTCTCTCCATCTGTTTGGGCTTTTGATCTTTTCCAGTGGTCATATTAATGCTCCCTCCTCAGTTGGACTAGATGTCTTATTTGATCTCTCCCAAAGCTGAGATTCAAGGGTGAATCTATTTCTTTCCTTTTATGCACCCATGAGCCCATCACTGCACAAGCCTCTGAAGGAAGAGCTTCTAGTCCCTCCATGCCATCTTTCCCTGGTCCACAGAGGGTCTATTCAGCCTTCTCTAGATGTGCTATGTCATAAATTTGTGTGAATACGAATGGAGCATGTGGTTCATGTGGCTCACACACAATCTCCCTTTTTCAGACCTACCTCTTTCCGACAATATCTAGCACCACCACCACCACCACCACCACTACCACCATTACATTATATTTATTTAGCATTTTAAGGTTCACAAAGCTCTTTACCTCATGATTCTCTCAACAATCTGTCATAACAATGCTGTTATCTTCCCCACCACATAGATGAGGACACTGAGGTTGAAAGAGTTTAAGTGATTTGCCTAGGCTCACACAGCTGTTAAGAGTCTGAGGCAGGATTCATACTCAGCTCTTCCTCCTGACTCCAATGCCCCACTCTATCCATTATGCCCCAGAGCTGCCTCTAATCCACTTCTCCTGCCTCATTCTTAATAACATGCTGCATCCTATTCAATCCCACAATGGGACCCTCCTTCACCGGTTGCATGATGAGCAGCCAACTGGGACATTCCATGAATTACAGTCAAGTGGGCTGATGGGAAGAATGCCAGTATTGAAAACATAGCTCTTTGCCGCAAGTAGAAATATGGATTAATTGCAAGAACTGTGTCACAATGAAAAAGTTAGGAAAACCTCTTCCTTCTCATGGCTTGGCAAATAGTTGACTCTGGGCAACAACTTCCTTGGGTCCATTGGTCAGTTGGTCCTGAGAGGAGGGGAGAAGACACTTTCCAAAGATTGAGATTACTTCAAGTGAAGGAAAGTAGGCTAAAGAATGATTCAACTGTCTCCAAGGCTGTGGGAAGAGACATTTTTATACAGAAGTTGGTGGCCAAATGTTCTCACATTTGCCACCAAAGGGGAAACAAACCTAAACTACAAAAGAAGGTAACGGCCTCTCCCTAGAGCATTGGTAAGAATGTCCCTGCCTAGGAGCAACTTTACCACACAATCAGCAAGCATTTATTAAGCACCTACTTGGTGCCATAGTATCACAAGTCCTTAGGAAGTGATGTCATGGAATTTCCTTCCCTAGAGATTTTGAGGAACAGAAGAGGATGTGGAATGTTAAAGCTACAATGGACTTTAGAGATCTCCTAGTCCCAACATCTCATTTTGCACATAAAAAGTTGAGTTCCTGAGACAGATGCAATGTGTCCAATGTTCCACAGCTGGTAGCATAGCTTGAATTAGAATCCAGCATACTTGACTCTCCCAGTTAAGTGGAATTATGATTTTTCTTCCTACTACAACACATTGAATTTCCAGAGGCTAGCTGGAATAGCTTCGGGTCTGTGGGATGGTCACCATGGCCTGTTCTTCCACAATGCTTGGCTTTATTAGATTATAGAAGTGTGTGTGTCATAACTACACTCCACGATGATTTAATCTTACTCCAAGTAATGGTTCGAAATAAATGGGAAACATTCCTGAACAAGAGACACCTCCTTTGTAGAAGGGTCCATTAGTAGAACACATCTGGAGAAGAAAGGAAGTGGTCATGGCTCCAATTAAGGCATTAACAACACATGAATACAAATGAGAAATGTGTCCTTGACAAAGAATCTTTCAGGGCCACCAAACCATGAGCATTCCCTTTGGGTCAGAAGTGGAAACTGCCTCTTTCTCTCAGGAGCCTTTCTTCTTGGTCATACTGACCCAAATTATGGGATTTGGAGCTGGAGGGCCTGGATTTAAATCTCAGTTCTGCCACTTACTATCTATGTGACTTTGTGCAAGTCACTTCTTCCCTTTGGTCCTCAGTTTTCTCATCTGTGAAATGAGGGGATAGGAGTGAATGAACTCTGAGGTGAAAGGAAGAAAAATACAAATGCTCTCTCTGCTTTTTATTTTGAAGCATTGCCCCAGAGATGACCCAGCTACTAACAGCTTGCAAAGAGAAGTAACCACTGGGTAACTGAATGGTAACTCACATCCCAGTCCTTGCCATGCAGGGGGACAAACCAAGAAGGATGCTTATGAATAGTCAGACATCTTTGGTTTGTGTCACAAATCAAAGAGAGGCTTCATCTTAAAGTGACAGGTTGCTTTCTCCATGCCCTGAGAGAGACATTATTGTTCAATTCACAGACTGAGGGCTGAGGTGAGATGACCCAGAATGGTGAGGAATAAGGATTAAGTTTTGGGGTTTGGAATGGAGCACAGCAATGGGAGGGGGAGGTTGTTTTAAATGGAGACTAACAAAGTGTCTTGACTCAGCTAAAGAATTCCCCTGCTCACCATTGCAGCTATTAAAAGAACTCTTATAGGGAGGGTTGGAATAGACTGAAATTGCTGACACTGACCTTCACTTTGAGAATGGCAGAAAAGCTGGGAAAAGTTTAATTTCTCAAACTCCATCCTCAGTACCTAGGATTGACAGGTGCTTCTAATAGGATTTTCTCTACATTTAAGCTCTTTCTTTTTCCCGATTTTGTTTAGTATAAAAACCATAATCAATCTTAACATCTTTGTGATACATGTCTGTATTTAATTATACAAAGGGGAAGTGTAGTGGAGGATACCACTGAATATCTGTAAATGCACATAAACAGAATTTA
The DNA here is from genome assembly GCF_011100635.1 of Trichosurus vulpecula. Lineage (NCBI taxonomy): Eukaryota > Metazoa > Chordata > Mammalia > Diprotodontia > Phalangeridae > Trichosurus > Trichosurus vulpecula. Next base: position 432,763,372 of record NC_050576.1, on the reverse strand, counting down.
AATAGGTCAGTGTTCTGAATATCAGTTCAAATATCAATCAATACATCAATAAACATTTATTAAGTATCTACCATGTGCCAGCTATGTTACTAAATGCTAGAGATACAAAAAGAGGCAAAAGACAGTCCCTGCTCTCAAGGAACTCATAGGCTAATGGAGGAGACAACATGTAAGCAAATATATACAAAGAAGATATATACAGGAAAAGTAGGAAATAATTAATAGAGAAAAGGATTAAAGGGGCTTGAGAAAGGCCCCCTGTAGGTGGGTTGGGTTGGGTTGAGGCTTAAAGGAAGTCAGAGAAGTCGGTAGGTTAAGGGGAGGAGAGAATTCCAGGCATGGGAGACCACCAGAGAAAATGCCCAGAGCCAAGAGATGGAGGGTTTTGATCATGGAATAGTAAGGTCAATGTTACTGGATCAAAAAGTACATGGCAGGGAGTAAGGTGTAAAGGACTGGAAAGGCAATAGGAGGTAGGTTAAGGAAGGCTTTTAATGTCAAGCAGAATAGTTTGAACTTTATCTTAAAAGCAAAAAGGACCCACTGGAGTTTATTGACCCAGAGACAGAGACAGAGAGACAGAGAAAAAAGATAGAGAGAGATAGATGAAACATAAGCACTCAGGAAAACTGCAGCCTCTAAAATGAGGAAGATGGAGCTGGTATGTAAACCATAAGGAAAGTTACGCCTCCTTACCTCCTTGTAGGAGGAAGAAGGTGTGGCCTGGAAGAATGACCCCTTCCTTCTGGGGTCTGAATTTCCAAAGGTGGGAGGGAAAGTTGTCCAAAAATCAAACCTTACCTCAAAGCAGCACCTGACTCTTAGACACACGTTAGAGAAAATCCAGCCACCTCCCATTCAGAATGGAAGCTCCCTGAGTACAAAAACTTTTAGTTGCATATTTGTCTCTTCAACATTTAGGGTGGTACCGGTCAACATGTATGAAGGATGCACATCAACAGCTCCTAATCAAGTCCTCATCAGTAACAGTCCAAATAACGGTTCCAATTGGGCAGAATCATAGAAAGTGAGAGCTGTAAGGGACCTCAGTGAACGCCTGCTCCCACCCTCAGGCACAGAGAGTGTGATTTACCTAGAGTCACACTGCCTGGGAAGCATCAGTGGCATTACTCAGAACCAGGTCTTCTAACCTGCTACACCCCAGCTGCCTCCATTAGTACAGAGAAAGAATATCCCACAGTGACCTGGCCGAGATCCTGGGCTAAGAATTTGCCAATATTTGTCAATAGCCGATTGATTCTTTTGTAAACAAACTCCTGTAGACATCAAACAAAAAGGAATTCAAGTCACTCTGGAGGGCTATTGGCCAGGGATTCTCAATCAGCTTTGGACCTGTGCAGTTGTAGGGACTTATGCAGGTCCCTACATTACTTCTGCCTGTCCCTCTGACCCAGGGATTCACCAATCAAAGGAGCTTCATGCCAGGCACTGTGCCAGGTGCTGGGGAAAATACCAGGTGAAAGAAAGCAAGCCTTGTTCTCAAAGAGCTTACTTTCTAAACAAATCCAACCCACACAGCTTTGATTAAGCACCTCCACTGTGCCAGATAGAGACCCCTCAAGGAACTTACATTTTACTGGGAGGAAAAAACTAAGGAAACATTAAATAGACACAAATTAATTTAGAGTAATCCTGGTGAGGTGCGCCTTCTCTCAGTGATTGCTTCCTATCTCCCCCATATAGATCATGTGTGTACATCTTCATGTACTGATCTCTTCCCTCTATTAGAAAGGGGGTCCCTTAAGGGTAGGGACCTTTTTCATCTTTCTTTATATCCCTAGCACTCAGGAGGGCCTAGAACACAGTAAGCGATTAATTCATGCTTGTTGACTAACTGCCTGGTAGAGATGAGATGGACCACTCTGTAATTTTGTCAAATTTCTTGGAATTCCTGATGATTATTGGATCCAGGACACAGAGACAAATTGTTATTTTCGTGGATATATGAATCTCACTTTTCTTTCAAGATCTTCCAAATGTATAATAAGCAGCAGAAAGGAGAAGGGAGGTGGGAGTTACGGTCCCCATTTCCAAACTGAGCCAAGCTCCAGGGAGACAGGACTCAGGTGATTCAGTTTGCCTATTGTTTTCCAGAGAGAACAAACAAGATCATCCTTGTAGGCCCCCAATGATGGGAAACAGGAGAAGTCACTGGGGGACAGAGCTCCCCAACCACTCAAGTGGAATAATGTTGGCCATAATATAATGATGGCGACAATTGCAAATAATACTAATAGTTAGAAACAGTATGATGTAGTTGGGGGGGGGGATGAAGACTTGGGTTCCAATCCTGGTGCTCTAGTCACATCTCTAAGGTGAGTTGATTAGTGAAGGGAGTTTCCCACTCTGGGATAACTTGACCCTAAGGACATCTATCACAAGTCCAGACCAACAATCCTTTGAGGTAGGCAATATAAGTAGTATGTCCCCCATTTGACAGATGAGGAAACTGTGGCTCAGCAAAACCAAGGGGTTTTTTTTAAGGTCACCCAATTAGTCCATGTCCATGCAGGGACTGAAATTCTGATCTCTGAATCAGTCACAGTATTCTTTCTTTTTTGGTACTATCAAAAAAGATCATAGAATTGTAGAACTTCAGAAGGTGTCTCCATGTCCATATGGCTAAACTCACACATGAAAGAAATCAGCACTCCCTGTTTCATTCATTCATTCATTTATTCATTCATTCATTTGTTCATTCGTTCAGTTCACCAGTTACATGACAAGATGAGTACTAGGTAATATTCACAGAGATGCCCCTTTTAGTTAGAGGGCAGATGAGCTCTGGGTGGCCCTGGTCCTGACTCATTGTAGGATTCTGCATGAATCTGAACCGTGCTGTTTCATCTGTCAAAACAGATGGATTTGAATGCACCTGTCCCCTGTCATCCACAGGACAGGAAGGCCGTTGCTCTGTGGGAGAGCTAATCTAAGCCATGCCCATGCAACCTGAACTGTAAATATCATACTTCCTAATAGCCCTGGTGTGACTCAGGCCACACGTGAGCTGCTGTTGGCAGTTTCAGCCAAATGAAGTGGAGTCTTGGGGCTGACCCTGAAGTCCCATTTGGGTAACTTCATGGTTTGGAGGTATCTACTTGGGTTTTAAGCTGGCAAGATATGGGACATCTCTGGACAAAGATGTTCCAAGCCTGAGAGAAAAAGGGACATGGTTGGATGAATAGCTGGTGGGGGGGGCGGGGAGGGTGACTTGTCAAGACAGCTGTCTGCTCTGGCCCAGTAGTTCTGGGCCTCTCACTTTCACCCCCCAAATACCACCAATTAGCCAAATTTGAAAAACAAAGAGCAAGTGTGCTTATAGAAAAAGAAGAGAAAATTCAGAAACCACCAACTTTCATCATGCACCTGGAACATGGGATAGGGCTTTCTACTTTGTCTGGGGCCTGCAACAGGACTAAAGAAGGCCTGGCCTTGTTTAGCAGATTGGTTGAGTCTTTGCCCACATGCACTCATCCACTGGCCACATCTGTGTGGTGAAGAACCCACAGAACCCCCAGCCCCTGTTGGGATAAGATGCTTGTTTCCCCTCCCCCCACCAAAGCCCCAGTTCTCCCTCCCCCAGGGGACCAGGCCAGTTAGAGGCAGCAGGGCAAGAACAGCAACAATCATGGAAAGCTCACCTGCCCTTGGCCTTCTGTGGACTCCTCAGTGACCAGAGCCATACCAGCACCACCAAAAAGGCGATTGGGAGACTCAGCACCACCTACCTGGACAGAGATAAGCCTTTCTCCAAGGTGAATTTACTAAGGCTTCTTTTTGCCCACTAGAGGCTGTTGTTTGTTGTTGCTATTTGGCCTTCATTCTCTAGGAGGACCAATGATATCACGAGGCATAGTTTACTAGAAAAAGCCCTGGATTCAAGAGTCAGGGAGAGCTAAATTCTAATCTCGCCTCCCACAGTTCCTTAGCTGGGAGACCCTGGGCCTCTCTCCTCCTCATCAGAGTGATGCCTCCTTCATGATGGAGTTCATGCAGTAGATACTGAAATAATACTTGGGCCATTGGGATAATGTCAGAAAGGTACTTTGCCATCTTTGCAAGGCTACATAAATGTCTTTATTTAGTTTTGCTCCAGCCCTGTGAGGTCATGGATAGGTAACTTCCTGTGGAGAAGCTTCTATCAATGTGGGTGATAATCCCTTTTTGGTTTCTTGTAATAATCTTAGAAAGTTCCCTGGGGCTACAAGACATGAAGCAACTCCTCTAGATCGAAACAGCCAGTACTAGACTTGAACTCAGGTCATCCCGACTCCTCACCTGATTCTTTAGTCATTATACAGTGCTGACTCATTTGTTGTTGTTTTTCATCCTTCATTTTCAAAGAGGACTGATGAAATCACAAGGTAACATCTTGACTTCAGTGTGAATTGGATTTAAGTGAGGCAGAATTGCCCAAAGTCCTCAGTTTTGATTTCTCTTCTAGCTTCAGCAAGTTTAGTGGCAAAACAAAAATCAAGATGACTGCTGATGGTCCAGGATGCAGTAGCTGAACTTGGCGTCTTCAATGTTGGACCAAGCTCTAAGTGCTCCAGAGAACCTGCTCCAGATGCCTTCATGGCCCTTGGAACAAATTGTTCTTATCTGCCCATTCCACTGGGGGGGAAGTCTTCACGTGGTTGGGGTAGACATCCTCCAACTCACTGACAGGTTTGAGGCCTGTCAGTTATATTCAACCTGGTTTAGCCTGTCCACCAAGATGGTTTTACTAGGGTGTGGCCACTCCTCATGCTACAGCTTCTTGGAGCCACAGGTGTATATCAAAGGTGGATGAGCAGCCTCATTTATTAATCAGTTAATTAGCATTCATTAAGCTCCTACTGGGTGCCAGGTACTGTGACCTACTTGAGAGCAGAGACTTTTTAAAAAATATCTTTACCTCCAGTATTCAGCACATGGACTGGCACATAGATTCATGATGATTGACTGATTGTTCAGAAGGCTTGAGCCACTAAGGTGAGCTGTCTTTGGTGAGGTGGGGGGGAGGGGAGTAGGGGAAGCACTGAACCTGACCTTTGTCCTCCCAGATTACTCTTCTCTTGCCTGAGCCCATAGTCCTCGAAACCCTAGTGAAAGCCTACAAGACACAAAGGGGCATACAAGACTACCCATGCTCTAACTCCCCATTTCTCAGGTTGATTAGGTCGAGGCTACCAAAGGATTGAGTCACCCAGGCTTTCCCTTGGGAACCTGAAGCACTCTTACTGACAGCAGGCATGTGTTGCTGCACACATCTTTGCACGCTGCACTTCAGTGTAATTATGGAGCAGGTGCCACACAAAATGTCTTTGTAGCAGGCCAAGTCTTTGAAGGCCTTTTCAAATAAAGACTTGAAGATGTCAATCAATGTAGTGACCCACCATAAGGGCAGAGGATTGATGATGAGGCATCCCACAGGCCTCTTGATCAAAAGGTGACATCCCCAAGATGCAGAATAAGATGTTCAGGCTGGACACAGTCCAGGCGGCCATTTATTTTGCTTGACTTTGTTTTTTCTTTCTTTTTTTCCAAAGGGAAAGGATTGGAGAGAAAAAAGGGATAGAGATGGGGTAGCCAAAAAAATAAGAAAAAGAAAAGAAAAGAAAGAAAAGAGTGTTATTGAAGCATCTTTTTTAACATGCAGAAGAGAACAGAAGGATTCCAGGAAGAATCACAGACAAGTGGGACATCTCTGAAAGCTACAGGTGAAACTTACCACATATTTAAGAGGAAAGCGAGCTACATTCAATAGAGATGTGCAGGTTCATGTATGATGCTCTGTTTTTGTCTCCAGTATGTATATGGAAATACCTATTTCACTGAGCATTTGTCTAGAACTTTTTAAATAGAGCAGAGCAGCAGAAGCTGGGAAGGGCAGGGAGTAGGCACAGATTGGTAGGTCTAAGCTGGACATCAGGAAAAGCTCCTCAAGGACTAGAGCTATCCCAAAGTGGAATTCTCAGCCGGCTTTGAGAGATAGTGAGCACTCCATTGCTATTGGCATTCCAGTAAAAGTTGGCTAGCCTGTTGTCTCATATGTGGTAGAAGGGATGTTTGGTTTAATACGGCTTGGATTAGATTAGCTCTGGGCTACCTTCCAGTTCTGAGACTGTGGGATTTTCATACATCCACATATGATTCTGGAGGTAATAAGGAGCTACTTTAGTTTATTGAGAAAGGGGAGGGACACCATCAGAATTATAGTTTAGGAAAATCATTTTATCAACTGGGCGGAGGGTGAATTGGAGGGGAGAGAGATCTGAGACTGAGAGACCAAGTAAGAGGCTATTGCACCAGTTTAGAAGAGAGATAAAGAAGGGCCACTCAGAGTGGTGGTTGTGTGAGTAGGGAGCAGACATAAGAATTCCCAAATCTCAGAGATATAAGGGACCTCAGAGGTATCCAATCTAACCCACACCTGACACAGAATCCTCTTGGCTTCATCCCTGGCAAATGGTCATCATTCAGCCTTTGCTTGAAGATCTCTGGGAACAACCTCTTCCTCCTTGCCCCTTCCTCCATGCATCAAGATTGGGAGCAATAAGATGTAGAGGTAAAAAATCAGTGGCTCAAGTCTGAAGATCTGTGTTCAAATCACACCTCCAATGCTCCTCCCAGGCCCTTGGTTATTTGTAAAATGAGGAGATTATTCTAGATGGCTTCCAGTATCCCTCCCACCTTTAGAGCTATGACCTCCTGATCCCTCCTCCAGATCCTGTGTTCTTTCTTCCCTTGCCTGAGGCTCTAATGAAGAGGTATTAAAGAAGACCCTTCTCCTCACCAAGGTCAGCTTCTCATCTTGTGGTCTTGATACAATCCCCCTCTACCAGGAGCTTGCCCTGTTGGCTGTTCCTTCTCTTTTTCTCTACTTCAGTACCTCCTAACATGGTGCAATATACCTATCAAGAACCCAACACATTCTTATTGACTGAATAATGAAGAGTATGAAAGAATTAAAGAAATGTAAGACATCTTCCTGGGCTTGATTGCTCAGTAATTCGTGGACAGCTAGGAACAATCATCCACCTTTTTCTCAAGAGATGGAATCATCAGCACAGATGAGATGGATTCCATCCAATAAGGCAATCACTTCCGAAGTCTACTGGGCCATAGGGCAGGAGGAGGTGAGGTGGAACTTTCTCGTTAGAATGTGTAACTATGGGGGGGAGGGGGGGAGCCAAGATGGCAGCTGGAAAGCAGGGACTAGCATGAGCTCCCCACCAAGTCCCTCCAAAAACCTATAAAAAATGGCTCTGAACCAGTTCTAGAACTGAAGAACCCACAAAATAGCAGAGGGAAGCAGGGCTCCAGCCCAAGACATCCTGGATGGTTGCTGGGTGAGGTCTATTGTGCATGGAGCTGGGAGCAGAGCGGAGCAGAGCCCAGCATTAGCCATGCGGACCAACCAGACCAGGAGCCAGGTGGAGTGGGCCCTAGCACCCTGAATCAGTGAGCTGTGGCAGTTACCAGACTTCTCAACCCAAAAAAAACACCAAAGACAACATAGAAGGTTAGTGGGAAAAGCTGCGGGGGACAGGGTGGAAGGAGTTGCAGTTCAGCCACCACCCCAGGGGCAGCGGAGGTAAGGCAGCTACAGAACTAAAGCTGCAGTTGCTTCCTGCTCCAGGCCCACCTGGTGGGAGGAGTTAAGTGGCAGGTCAGAGCAGGAGTGCAGAGCCTGCTGAAAATCTAAGTCCAGTCAGGGTTGGGGGTTCTTGGGGAAGGAGGAGCGTTGGTGTGGCAGAGGTGGCTGTAATAGCTCTGAAAACAACAGTGCATCCCCTCAAGCTTGGAATATAGTACTGTTTACTCTACAAGCAGTCATACCCCTATGAAAAACTCAAAGGTCAGGTAAGATGGCTGGGAACATAGCCAGGCAGCGAAAACGCACCCAGATTCAATCTCAGACTTTGGAATCTTTCTTTGGTGAAAAAGAAGACCAAAACATACAGCCAGAAGAGGTCAACAAAATCAAAGAGCCTTCAACAAAAGCCTCCAAGAAAAACATGAACTGGTCTCAGGCCATGGGAGAGCTCAGAAAGGATTTGGAAAAGCAAGTTAGAGAAGTAGAGGAAAAATTGGGAAGAGAAATGAGAATGATGTGAGAAAACCACGAAAAACAAGTCAATGACTTGCTAAAGGAGACCCAAAAATTACTGAAGGAAACAACACCTTAAAAAATAGACTAACTCAAGTGGCAAAAGAGCTCCAAAAAGCCAATGAGGAGAAGAATGCCTTGAAAGGCAGAATTAGCCAAATGGAAAAGGAGGTCCAAAAGACCACTGAAGAAAATACTACCTTGAAAATTATATTGGAGCAAGTGGATGCTAGTGACTTTATGAGAAATCAAGATATTATAAAACAAAACCAAAGGAATGAAAAAGTTGAAGACAATGTAAAGTATCTCATTGGAAAAACCGCTGACCTGGAAAATAGATCCAGGAGAGATAATTTAAAAATTATTGGACTACCTGAAAGCCATGATCAAAAAAAGAGCCTAGATATCATCTTTCAAGAAATTATCAAGGAGAACTGCCCTGATATTCTAGAGCCACAGGGTAAAATAGAAATTGAAAGAATCCACGGATCGCCTCCTCAAATAGATACCAAAAAGAAAACTCCTAGGAATATTGTCACCAAATTCCAAAGCTCCCAGATCAAGGAGAAAATACTGCAAGCAGCCAGAAAGAAACAATTTGAGTATTGTGGAAACCCAATCAGAATAACACAAGATCTAGCAGCTTCTACATTAAGGGATTGAAGGGCTTAGAATATGATATTCTGGAGGCCAATGGAGCTAGGATTAAAACCAAGAATTACCTACCCAGCAAAACCGAGTATCATGCTCCAAGGCAAAATATGGATTTTCAATAAAACAGAGGACTTTCAAGCTTTCTCAGTGAAAAGACCAGAGCCGAATAGAAAATTTGACTTTCAAATACAAGAATCAAGAGAAGCATGAAAAGGTAAAGAAGAAAAAGAAATCGCAAGGGACTTACTAAAGTTGAACTGTTTTGTTTACATTCCTACATGGAAGATGATGTGTATGATTCATGAGACCTCCATATTAGAGTAGCTGAAGGGAATATATACGTGTATATATATATATATATATATATATATATATTTATGTGTGTGTGTGTGTGTGTGTGTGTGTGTGTGTGTGTATGTGTGTATGTATATATGTATGTGTGTGTGTATATATATATATATATATATATATATATATATATATAGAGAGAGAGAGAGAGAGAGAGAGAGAGAGGGCACAGGGTGAGTTGAATATGAAGGGATGATATCTAAAAGAAATAAAATAAAATTAAGGGATGAGAGAGGAATATATTGAAAGAGGGAGAAGGAGAGATGGAATGATGTAAATTATCTCGCATAAAAGCGGCAAGAAAAAGCAGTTCTGTAGGAAGGGAAGAGAAGGCAGGTGAGGGGGAATGAGTGAATCTTGCTCTCATCAGATTTGACCTGAGACCTGAGAAGGGAATACCATACACACTCAATTGGGCATCTTATCCCACAGGAAAGAAGGAGGAAGAAGATAAAAAAGGGGGGATGATAGAAGGGAGGGCAGATGGGGGAGGAGGCAATCAAAAGCAACACTTTTGAAAAGGGACAGGGTCAAGGGAGAAAATTCAATAAAGGGGGATAGGTTAGGAAGGAGGAAAACATAGATATTCTTTCATAACATGAGTATTGTGGAAGGGTTTTACATAATGATATGCATGTGGCCTATGTTGAATTGCTTGACTTCTTAGGGAGGGTGGGTGGGAAGGGAAGAGGGGAGAGAATTTGGAACTTAAAGTTTTAAAAACAGATGTTCAAAAACAACAAAAATATATTTTTGCATGCAACTAGAAAATAAGATACACAGGCAATGGGGCATAGAAATTTATCTTGCCCTACAAGAAAGGAAGGGAAAAGGGGATGGGAGGGGAGTGGGGTGACAGAAGGGAGGCCTGACTGGGGAATGGGGCAACCAGAATATATGCCATTTTGGAGTGGAGGGGAGGGTAGAAATGGGGAGAAAATTTGTAATTCAAACTCTTGTGAAAATCAATGCTGAAAACTAAATATATTAATTAAATAAATTAAATTAAAAAAAGAAAAAAAAGAATGTATAACTATGAAAGAGAAAAGGAAGAATTGTGTAAGAGGAAAAAGCTGTCTATGTGCAGTCAGATGACTGGCTAGGTCACTTGCTATTGGTGTGACCACCCTGCACCTCAGTTTTTTCATTTGTCAAATGAAGGGGTTGGACAAGGTGACTATCTTCTTCCAGCTTCAAATGGAAAATGCTGAGAGTAAATGAGGAGGCCAGGAATTCAGTGAGGCACTGTAGAATCTGGCCTCAGCATCCTCTAGGTATTGACCTCCACAAAGCATGGGGATTCCAGAGAAACACGCATGGTTTGAATTGTCTCCCCTGCCATCAGGGACTCTCCATCAGATATCTGTGTTGGGGAGATCAGATTCACCCACAAGATGGAAAAAGGGGACGCAAGGAAGCTGCCCCATTGCCTGTGAAGACACAATCTTGGCAGAAGAAGGGCTTGATGTCCCAAACCCTGAAAGGATGAGGCAGTTTTTTCTGCAATGTATTTGGTGACATAATCTGCTTTTAGAGGACAACCAGTGGAAGAGGAGAATCTAGAAACCACTGAGAACCCATACACTCTCTTCCTCCTCTGTCTTTCTCTCTCTCTCTCTCTCTCTCTCTCTCTCTCTCTATCTGTCTGTCTGACTCTCTCTCTTTCTCCACCTCTCTGTCTCCATCTCTGTCTCTATCTCTCTGTCTCTCTCTCTGTCTCTCTCTCTGTCTCTCTCTCTCTCTCTCTCTCTCTCTCTCTCTCTCTCTCTCTGTCTCTCTCTCTCCCCTCTGTCTCTGTCTCTGTTTCTCTCTGTCTCCCTCTCTTTCTCTGTCTCTCCCTGCCTCTCTGTTTCTGTCTCTCTCTCTCAAAAGAAAGCCTCAAGGATTGATTCTCAACCAGTCAACAATTATTTATTCAGCACAAATTAAGTATCAAGTACTAGACGCTGGAGATACAAAGGAAAAAGTGAAATAATTCTTTCCCTCAAGACACATACATTCTATTTGTGAGGAGTGAGGAAGGTAATATGCACATATATAAACATTGTTCAAAGTAAAGACCAAATAAGTAAAAGATTGCTAAAAGTGCTAGGGTTGGGGGCAGGGAAGGGAGACTTGCTGTTGGGTGGAAAAGGAAAGGTGGTTCTTGAACTGGGGCTTGAAGGAAGCTGAGCTGGGGAGGGAGTGCATTCCAGGCAGAGAGCAAAGCCTGGCAAGAAGGTAGGAAATGGAATACAGTGTGTGAAGAGTGATGCATGGGAAGTACAGAAAGATAAGTTAGATCCAGGCTGTAAAGGGTTTAGAAAGCTAAAGGAATCTATATTTTATCCTCGAGGCAAGAGGGAACCACTGGAATTTGAGGAAGTGACCTGGTCAGATCTATGTTTAAGAAAAAACAACCCTTTGCCAGCTGAATGAGAGGAGGGTGAGTTAGAACAGAGAAACCCATGAACCAGGGACACCAATGAGTAGGCCACTGGAGTGGTCTAGTAAAGAGGTCATGAACCTGAACTGTGGTGGTGGCTGCCTAAGCAGAAGGAAGGGGACATATGGAAGAGAGGTTGTTGGGGTAGAAACAATAAGATTTGGCAGCTGCCAGTAGGATACAGACATGGGCAACTGTAAGAATGGTGGTACCCTTGACATAGCAAGGGAAGATCAGTAAAGTGGAGAGTTTGGGGGAGGAGACAAAGAGTTCTGAGTTTGACATGTATCTGGGATGTCCAATTTGAAATGTCTCATAGGCAGTTGGTGATACAGAACTGGAGCTCAGGAGAGACATGTAGGCTAGATCTGTAAATCTGGGAGTGATCTATATAGGGATGATGATATGCGAAGAAGAGTGGATGAGGTCACCAACTGAAAGAATGTGGGGGACAAATAGAAGAGAGACGAGGACAAAGTCTTGGGACACCTAAAATTAGGAGATATAATGGATGATGACTCAGCAAAGGAGACTGAGGAGCCAAGAGAGATAGAAGGGGAACCAGCAGAGAACAGGGTCACAAAAACCCAGAGAAGAAAGCCCCTCGGTAGAGGAGTTGATCGATAGTGTCGAATGATGAAGAGAGGTCAACAAGGATGAGGACTGAGAAAAGGCCATTAGATTTAGCAATTAAAAAATCAATGGTAACTTTGGAGAGGCCAGCTTCGATTGAGTGATGAGGTCAGAAGCCAGGAGTGTGTGAGAGGGGAGGAAGTGGAAGCAATGCCTGTGGACATCCTTTTATAGGAGTTTGGGGAGAAATAGAGAAGACATACAGGGTAATGATAGGGTCTAGGGAAGACTTTTGAAGGATGGGGAGACTTAGGCATGTTTGAAAATAGTAGGGAAAGAACCAGTAAATAGGGAGAAATGGCATATTAGAGGGAAAGGGGAATGGTTAGGTAATTTGCTGGACAACATGTTAGCAGAGTGATCGAGAGTATATGATGCTGGGGAGGCCTTGGCAAATAAAAAGCCCACATCTTTGTTAAAGACTAGGAGAAAGGAGAAGAAAATGGAGGGGGTGATATCAAAGGGTTCTACCATGAAGAGAAGGTGAGAAGAAGAAGCTAACTGTAAAAGGCCTCAATTTTCTCAGTAAAGTTAAAGGCTGGATCTTCAGCTGAGAGGGAAACAGGGGAGAAGAGAAAGAGTGGGGAGGCTTGAGAAGAGAAGGTTGGAAACACAGGGAATGACTTGAGATGGTACTGGAGAGTTGAAGAATTGGAAGGTTCAGTGAGCATGTGAAGGATAAGGTTATGGGGGATGAGTATTGGAGGTCTATGGGACTGATGTTTGAGAGATCAGGCCTGGGAAGTTGGATCCAGATGTTAATTTCCATGTTGGTTACTTTTCTTTGGAAACTTTGAAGACACACGTTTGTCTAGTTTAAAAGCTCCTTGAGGGCAGGGTGTCTCAAAAATTAGACAAATGTCACTTTTTTGTTTCCTCGATACCTTCTACACTGTTTGAGGAATAGTAGGTGCCTAATAAACATTCTGTAGTTTACTCATTTCACCTACAGGAAGGGTCAGCTATACTTGAAGCTGGTGGAGTGTTTAAATGCTCTGGGAATGAATGAAAGTGGTATTACTTTGGTATTTTTTGCTAGGGTGGAGAAAAGCCATCTCATTTTTCTCATTCTTGAGAGGCATCATGGTATCCTGGTTGGAGCACTGCTCTTGGAATCAGGCACAACTGGATTCTAATCCTGCTTCAAATGCCTTTGAGCTGTGGGACCCTCAGCAAATTGCCTAATTTTGCTTGATTTCAGTTTCCTCATCTGTAAAATGGAGGGCAGGGGGGGATCAACTCGGTGACCTTGAAAGTAATTTCCAACACTAAAGCCCGATACTATGATTCATTTGTGATTTATCTTCTCAATATTAATTAAAGAAGTTGCAAGTGATTAAGAGTGCAAAGAAACCAATGGAGGAAAATACAGTTCTGGCCATCTCTATTTCCATTTATAAAGAAGAAATAAAAAGAGGGGATTCATCATTCATTTATATTCTTCTAATTCTGTTGTTATTGAGTCATTTTTCAGTTGTGTCCTATGCTTTGGGACCCCATTTGGGGTTTTCTTGATAAAGATACTGGAATGGCTTGCCATTTCCTTCTCCAACTTATTTTATAGATGAGGAAACTGAGGTAAACAAGGTGAGGTCCAGGGCCACACAGTTACTAAGTGTCTGAGGCTGGATTTGAACTCACAAAGATGAGTTTTTCTGACTCCAGACCTGGCGGTCTGTGGACTGCACCACTCCAAATGACTGGGTTCAAATCCTTTCTAGCTCTGAGACCCTGGGTAAGTCATCTAACTTCTCTTAGTCTCAATCTTTTCATCTGGAAAATAAGGATCCTGAAGTAGATGGCCTCTCAGGCCCCTACTGGATCCCAAGCTTTGCTCCTTTGGGGGACATAGAGGCAGGGGATATAGAGCTCTATAATCATTGGTGTGGGGAAAAAACCTCAAGAGCCTTGAATTTACATAGACTACAACCCCTTGGGAATTGAAAGGTCAGTTAACACAGGGGATCACAGATTCAGAGTCCCCAAAATTCTCCATAAGCTACAATGCTGACATGTGATATAACAGAGAAAAATTCAAAGCACAATGCCTGAGTTGGGTTTTTTAAATCCACTTCGTAAATCCATAATAGGAAAGGCATTCATTCATTCAGCCAGAGAGCAGTTATTTACCAAGCTCATTCTGTGTGCAGGCACTGTGCTTAGATGGTGGCTATACAAAGGCAAAAACTCCATGATCTCTGCCCTAAGCAAGCTCACACTCTTGGAGGAAACAAAATGAACTGAGAGAAGTAAAAACACCATTTGTACAAAGTAGGTACTGGGAGCTGGACCAAGGATTTCATTGGTGGAGACAACTCCAAGGTGAGCAGAAAACTTCTACCAGTGCAGGGCTGGACCTTCTTGGCAACATCAAACCTTAGCAAGCTGCCTCAAGTGCTGAGGTTAAGTGATTTCCCCAGGGTCACACAGCCAGTATGTGTCAGAGGCAGACTAGAACCCAGGTGCCAGGTTTTCCTGGTGCCCACACCAGCATTCTACCCATCATGTCTTGTTGTCTCTCAAATACCAAGTATCCCTTTCTAAAATGAGACCCGTTCCAAGGATGATGGAGAAGCACATGGTGGTGTGAGCAGGTGTCACCATAGAACAAATAAGGAGCTATGGGGAAGAATTGAAATAAAGACAGGTTCACTAAAGAAATATGAAGAAGCCCAGGAGCATGCTAGGTACACCTCCTAAAGTGAGCTCATGGGAAAAAAGACAGAAGCTATCAAGTGGGTTACGATCTGCATCACTGGAAGGTACATCCACATTGAAGAGATCATGGATCTAGCTGACTATGTGAATAATTAAGAGCTAATTTCCCAGAAAAGGGCCCTTGCAACTGTGGAGATCAGAGTAGGCTTTTGTATAGGAAGTAAGACTGAGGCCCCAGGAGGTGGGGTGTGGACACCCTGTGCCAAGACATGGCCATGACAGCTAGAATGGCAGGAAGGAAGGCCGATGGTTAGCTTGACTGGGCAGTTT
The DNA here is from genome assembly GCF_011100635.1 of Trichosurus vulpecula. Classification (NCBI taxonomy): domain Eukaryota; kingdom Metazoa; phylum Chordata; class Mammalia; order Diprotodontia; family Phalangeridae; genus Trichosurus; species Trichosurus vulpecula. The sequence continues at coordinate 432,748,208 of NC_050576.1, read as the reverse complement.
AGCTGGCCATGTCAAGTGAGTGAGAGTGGTATGTGCTAAGTCTGGAAAGGTAGATGGGTCCAGATTGTGAAGAGCTCTGAATGGCAAACTGAGGACTTGGGCTTGGGTCCTAGAGGCAAGAAGAAGACGTGGCAGCTATATGGAGGAGGGCTTAAAATGGGCAGATACTTGAGGTGGTGTCAGGGAAGGAGTGTGTAATTAGGAGGCCATTGAAATAGTCCTGGTGAGGAATGATGATGGGCTGATCTAGCATGGTGACTATATGAGGGAAGAGAAGAGGACAGGCCTGAGACATTACGAAGACAGAGTAGACAAAGCTTCACAACTGGTTGCATGTAGGAAGGAAATGAGAGAGTCAGAGGTGACTTTGGGATTGCCAGCCTGGGTTACTAGAAACATGGCAGTATGCTCAACAGAAAATAGGGAAGTGAGGAAAACAGATGGGTTTGGGGAAAAGATTATGAGCTTTGTTTTGGACTTGGTGAATTTAAGATACCTGTGAGAAATCCATTTGGAAATGTTCAAAATGGGTAATTGGTGACAGAGGCCTGGAGCCCGGGAGATTAGGGTTGGCTGAATAGATCAGAATGTCACCTACTTAGAGATGATCATTGACCTCTTGAGAGCTGATGAAACCAGTGAGAGAGAAGGGATAGAGACAGGGTAGAAGACAACCTGGCCCAAAGCCATGGGTTACAGCCACTATTAGAAGGATGGTGGACAGGGGCCATGAAAATCCAGAGTGGAAAGAGTGTGGGGAAGAAGGGAGTGGTCAACAGAGAGGTCAAGATGAGTGAGAAATGAAGAAAGGCCACTGGACTTGGCAAATGACAACCTGTTGGTGAGTTTGAAGGGAACTGTTTCAGCCTGGGGATGAGGTCAGAAGCCAGATTGCAAAGGGTTGAGAAGTGAGTGAGAAGAGAGGAAGTGAGGGCAGTGACTATAAACAGCTTTTTCTAGGAATTTGGCTGTGAAAAGGAAAAGAGCAAGATATAGAGGATGCTAGCTTGGGGTGGGGTCATGAGAAGGCTGCACAGCAGTTGGCCTGAAAAAGACCTGGAAATGTTGGTTGATTGGTGAGCTCAAGATGAGTCAGTAAGGCAATATGGCACCTCAGAAAGCACATTGGATCCTAGGTCTCAGAAAGAGAAGCAGGACAGGCAGGAAGAGGGGGTGGCTGGACCTGGTGTCTCTGTCCTTTAGACATCTAGGGAATTGTGTGAAGTCCTTAGTCACTGGAAGGAAAGGTCTGGAGGGGAGTGGTCCCAGGGTCTGTCTCGGGCCCAGGGATGGTTCACATTTTTCTCATTAGTGATTCCATGAGAATGCTGATCAAATCAGGAGATGATAGGAAATAGCCAGGATGGGGGATTGGGGAGGGGTGAGTAGAGGGAGGGGTGTGAATTAGAAGGAAGACAGTTAACACTTTGGAGGCCATTTTTGGAAGAGCACCGACAAGCTAAAATATTTATCTAGTGGATGGTAACCAATTGCAGCGAAGGGACTTGAGACCATCTCATAAGAAGGTCCATTGAGGAAACTGGGACAATGTAGCTTTGGAAAGAAGATTCAGGGATAGACATGATAGCTGTCAGTAAAGAATTGAAGAGTTGACCCTAAGGGTTGAAGAGAGATCACCCTTTCCCGCTTGTCCCAGGAAGCAGAGCCCAGTGATGTTAATTAAGCAGCCCAGTGGTCAGAGTGCTGGACATGGAGTCAGGAAGAATCGACTTCAAATTTTGTCTCAAACGCTTACGAGTTGTACAGCCCTGGACAATTCTCTCAACCTTTTTCAGCCTCAGTTTTCTCTCCTGTAAAATGGAGCTATACCTCCCAGGATTATCGGATTATCGTGAGGAGCAAATGAGGTAACATAGGGAGAGTATTCTGAAGATCTTAAAGCATTATTCCAACAATAGGTAGTTTGGGTATTAATTAGGAGCAATGGGCTTTATGTCAGGAAATGCAGAATGGGTGGTCTCGGGAGGGAGGGAGTTCCAACTCCCTGGAGACGTTCTAACAGAACAGTCATGTGTAGGCTGTTGGTTGCGTTGACTTAGGGATGGCTGATCAGGTGTGGGTTACAATAGGTGGCCCCCAGGGTCCCTCCTAGCTCTGGGATTTGGTGTCCTTCCACTTGGTGAAGCTGCCCAGGGAGTCCATCACAACAATGGGCTCAGCTGGCTGATTCCTGTTTCCTTAAGGGCTGTCTCCTCAGACACATGCCCTCTCTGAACTCCTTTTCAAGAACCATCCAAGTGGCTCTACAGGCCTACCTCCTACATTATTTGACCATATTTTCCTGAGACCTGGCATGAAACTGGTTAGGGAAATGCCCTTGTGATGGAGATAGAAGACCTCCATGTATGCTGCTAGGACCCCTCTGCTTTCCAACAACTTCAAAGGACAGAGAGACAGAGAGACAGGGGGACAGAGAGAGAGAGAGCGTATCAGTGGAACTGATCTCACCCTTGCTCCCTTGTGGCACCCAGCCTCAAAGCTGTCAGCTGTCCAGATGGTAGCCCTTACTCCCTTCTAAACAGTATGGGCTAGGAATCCTCGCCAGGGACAGAGAGCTCCTTACTTTCTCTGTCACCTAGGCCTCAGCAGCTGAGGTCTGGCTCTGGCTCCAGGTGGTCGCCACATGCTGCACTCTCTGTGCTCCTGGCAGAGCCTGGCTTTATGCTGAAATGAAGACCCTACTAGATGCAGTTCTTGCTGCCCTCCATGGAGCCAAGTGAGGAGAAGGTGATTCTAGGCAAAGCCTTCAGGCCAGTCATTGGGAGTCGTTTTTAAGCCTGACTGGGTTACTGCTGACTAGCTAGATGACCTTAGACAAGTCATATATCCTCTCTAAGCCTTAGTTTTCTCATCTGTAAAGCAAATGGACATCAATATTTCTAATGCCTTTATAGCTTATTTGAAACTACTATTTTTTTTCTTCTGGGCCTTAGAGGGTTTGACTAATAACCAGGAAAGATGGCTTTTGTCCCCTAATGTTTAGAAAATGCTTCATGGTCCCATGATTAGAACACAAAATGTCCTAAGGAAATTGTGGGCTTTTTATGTGTACTGCTCCTGGCTCAGAAGAATAATAAAAGTAGTTAACATTTATAAGGTGCTTTATGACTGAGCCAGATTAAAGTGTAATTAGGAAATAATAAATAAATAAAAACACAACAAAATATAGATAGCATAAATATAGATAAACTAAGTCCCTATGTGGCCCCCAGAGAGGCTTACACATGGATCAGGGGCCTGTTTCTGTTTGAGCCTGACACTGCTCACAAAGGAAGGGACACTTTGTGAGTTAGCAGCAAATCCCTTTGTGCCTCTGAGTTTGGGGAGCACGATCAGGAATGGACAGAAGCATTGCTATGAACTATCGAGGTGCCCAGAGCATGCTTATGTCTCAGGGGATATGATTAGACCCATGACCAGGTCAATCTGAATCCCCATCCCGCCAGGTGACTCACCCCCTTTCTTCCCTTATATGCTGCTTGAATTGACCCAATAATCATTTTTATCTTTCTGTACAGGTGATGTCCCCTCCCCCACCCCACCAGAGAAAGGAAGTAGATCAGTCTTCCCACTCACAGGATGCTTTTTAAATAAGGGCCCAGAGATCTTCAGAACCTGATCTTAGGGAACTTAAGTTGAAACCTTGGATTAAAGAGGAGCCAATGAAAACAAGTATATCTGTGGAACAGATGGCAGAGAAGGAGCAAACATCCTGGGAGAATTAAGACTGTACCTTCACCATACCCAAACAACCCATCATTATACTCAAACAGCTAGGCATTCAAAGAAAACAATCCATGGAAGGCCTTATTCCTTGTCTTGGATCTCTCCGTCCATTCTGCTCCCCCTTTCCCCCTTCCCCCTTCCTCCTCCATCCCATTTGAGCTTCACCGTAGTCTGTACTACATGTATTACTACACTACACTTATCACTATACTATTCACAGAGAAGTTGAGTGGCTAGAAGTGGGGATTGAACCCAGGTCTTCCTGTCCCCAAGTCCAACAGGCAACTAAGCCTTATTGCCTACCCAATGAGGAAACTTTCTAGTGGGCAATGGGATCCCGTTGAAGGTTTTAGAGCTGGGGAGAAAGAGTCAGAGCAAAATCTGTGTTTTAGAGAGCTAGATTATTTGGTTTGGACAGCATGGCTGGCCGGGAGGGATGATGGACTGGAAACATCCTAGATCAAGCAGACAGTCATGCCAGGAGCAAACACATTTGTCACAAATGCTCTAAGACATTGGGCCTGCCTCAGTCCTCCAATTTCACTGAGAAGAGTAGAGAGGGCAGGTCTTGTATCACATAGGTGAGTTCTGTTGGGTTGAAAGGACATTACCAAAGGAACAGTTAATTATGTTGAGTGTTTTAACTGTGGATAAGATGAATTGAGTAAAATGTACTTGGGGAATGGGGAGCATTACTGAGCAGCCCTGCCCCTCAGCCTTCTTCATGCCTTATGCTTTTAATTGCTACCCATTGGAGGAAAATCAACATCTCCCCTTCAGTTGTCAGGGTGACATAGACCAATTTCTTCAGGCTTTACTACTCACACGTTAGATCCTCTTCCAACTTGGCTAGGGAAGGGTATGTGCCAGCTTTTGCAACTCAAGTTCTGGATGGACTGAATAGGCCTTTGAAATTGAGAGTGGCTCCCATGTGTTTAAGTTGGACTCCAGGGATCCATTACCAAATGCAGCATCTTCAGCACAGACAATGTTTCTCCTTTGCATCCGGGTCTTAATTTTCTTTGTCCCCAGGGTTTGATAAAACTATTTGCCGATCAGCCTCTGATGAGTTTTACTCAATGAAATGGATCTGGGTGAAATGAAGGCAGTCCAAGTTTAGTTCTCAGGAAAGACATCTCTGTAACTAACTGCTGACCTTCATTGGGTGCCCCAGTGAGGTGAGGGGGAGGGGGCAGGGGAGAACCTAGATGAGACACTGCATGCGGAGGGAAGGGGTGTCTTCCCTCTAGGCTGGCATAACCTCTGTACCGCACTATTTGATAATAGGTTACCTTAGAATCAATCTCTAGCTATTTCATGTGCAAGTGTGAATAGGGCTGGGCAAAATTATGGGGTAGGCAAAGTTCCTTTTTTCCATAAATACGGTGAGGTTATTCTGGGCCATGACAGATGGAGACAATGTAGTGATGACCACTGAGGGCCAAAGAAGCTGTTGGGTTAAAGGCTGAAGGAATGTTAGCTGACATTCATAGAACTTGGGAATCAGTGAATCAGAAGAGACTTCAGAGTCAAGGTGCACCTGATCAATGGGGAGAAGCTGATGATGGTGTCCACAGCAGCAAGACTTAGGAACCCTCAGGTGCAAGGCTTGTTTGGGGGAATACTGAAATTCCCTTGGCACAGGTATGCCAGCATCCCCACCCAACTCTATTTGAAAGCTTGCTTCATAAGGTCCATCCTCAAGCAACTAAAATTCTATTAACTCATCCCTCATAGCTCTCTTTGAAATGATAGAATCCCAGCATGCTTGATCTGGAAGCTATCTAACTCAACCATTATAGAAAGACTATGAAACCATAGCTCTGGAAGGGACCTTCTTAGGGACCATCCATTCTAACCCATCACTGAACCAGCATACTCTTGGCAATATACATGACAGTCAACCAACCTTTGCTTGGAGCCCTCCAGTGCAGAGGAATGCAGCACTTCTCATAGCAGCCCATGCCACCGTGGGGAAGCTCTAATTGTTAAGACATGTCTGCTTATACCAAGCCTTCACTGAACTCTTTGTAACCCCCACCCACTGTTTCTACTTCTCCTCACTTCAATCCATCTCCCACAAAGCAGCTTTTCAGATAGTGAAGACAGTTCTCCAGTCCCCAAGGCTTCTTTTCTCCAGACAAAGCAGCCCAAGTTCCTTCCTTGAATCCTCCTAGGACATGGCATGGTCTCAAGGCTCTCCTCCATGTTTTTTTAGCCTTCATTGGAGACGCTTTACTTAATGAATGTCCTTCCTAAAAGGTGGTACCCAGAATGAAATACCATACTCTGTGAAGCTGAACATGAGAGTGGGGTGATCATCACCTTTTTCCTGGAAGGTTTTTCTCTTGATGGAGCCCATGATTGTATTAGCTTTTGGGTCCACCACCTCACACTGTTGACTCATATCAAGCAGGCAGTCCACCCAAACACACAGATCTTTTCCAGATAAACTACTGTTTAACTCACTGAAGTTATTAACATTAGCAAGAATTATTTTATGAGACTGCTTTCCTACTCAACTCTAGTATGGGAGAACAAGTGCAGAAAGATGGGGTGGGAAAACCCAGTGAGGACCAGTTTTGTTGTCTTCCAACTCTCTGTTGAGGACTGGTGTGACAGCTGCTCAGGAGTCATATGCCACCAGACAAAGCTTCCTCAGAAAATAAAGAAGCAAGAACTACATGAGGAAATTGTATAAAGTCCTGAGAGTTCAATGGCTGGTCTTCTAATACAGAAGATAACCAAACTTCATTCAATGAAAAAGTATATGATTTCCACCCCCTCAAAGACCAATATTTTTATAGTTTTATGGAAGGATCCTGTGAGCTTGTTTCTGAGGATGGAGACTATTGGTAAAGTTTCTGGATCCCAGGCCACTTGTGGGCATAGCTGAAGTAGAGGATGCTTCTGCAAGAGATTAGGTATGAGTGTCAGAGCCCAAGCCAAGGATTCACTTGTATATTTGGATTATGCTGACCTTAGACCCTCCCCCTTCCTTTCAAGAAAGGGGTCACTTGACCTTCCTAAGTGTACTTGGCTAGAAGGGGGTGGGCATGGTGTGACTTCATAAAACATTGTCAAGATACATTTATGGAAGCAATGCAGCCCGAGTATTCTCTTAGAATCTGTGTTGGAAGGTCAGGACCACAAATTGTCAGAGCTAGAGGAGATAGGGAAATAGAACCTGAGAGATGAGCTGGACCCTGGAACAAAGAACATCAAATCTTGGAGAGACCTTAGAACATAGAAATTCACAGTGAGAGGGACCTTAGAAAATGGAATATCAGACCTGGGATAGACCTTAGAACAGAGAACAGAGAACATCAAATCTTGGAGAGACCTTACAACATAGAAATTTGGCATGGGAGGGACCTTAGAAGATGGAATGTCAGAGCTGGGAAAGACCTTAGAACAGGGAACACAGAACAGAGAACATCAAATCTTGGAGAGACCTTAAAACATAGAATTTCTGCATGAGAAGGACCTTATAAAATGGAATGTCAGAGCTAGAAAAGACCTTAGAACATAGAACATCGGAGTTGAAAGGCAACTTAGAACAGAAAATGTCAAAGCTGTGAGGGATCCCAGATCTTTGATCATAAGCTGTTAGAGATAGAAAGGATATTAGAATATAGAACATGGAATGCCAGATTTGAGAGTGACTTCAGTCTACAGAATGTCAGACCTGGAAGGAGGCTTCAAATGTAGACCATAAAATGTCAGAGGTGGAAAGGCCTTTAGAACCCAGAACAGAGAATTTAAGGTCAAAAGGGCCCTTAGGAAATAAAGACTCAAAGGTGGAAAGGACCTTAGAAATCAATAACTCAGTGATACCTGTGTCTATTGTAACCCTGTTTTCACTTACTTGTGACTTCTGGAACCTAAAGACATAAAAGTCCTAGAGATGACTGGCCAAAAATTGCCATGGGCATTTTAAAACACAACAAAACACAACATCTTAAAACTGTCCTTCCCAAAGCATGGAAGATCTAGAAGACAGCCAAAGCGATGGGGATTGAGGTAATTGTGAAACAAATCCAGGCCAAAGGCTTGAGATAATGATCTTCTTAGAATCTGAGAACCATAAAATGTCATGGCTAGAAAGGACTGTAGAAGCCATTGACTCCAACCTCTTTATCTGACAGAAGAGGAAACAGAGGATCCAAGTGACTTGCTTTTTACCCTGAAAGTTTCCAAAAACATTTCTATTCTCTCAGAATGTTCAATGGACAGAAGATATCCAAGTACACGCTTGACAGCTCTCCAAGAAACCCAAGAAAGAGATGCTTAAGTGAGTTTGCGGGCTTCATTGGAGGACTGCTCAGGGGTCTTCCAGATCTGAGGTTCTATGGCTCTGTGCTTAGAGGACCAGGAAACAGAGGGATGCTGAGATGGTGGGGTGGGGGGGGTGCAGATGTTCCTGGGGACCAAAGACTGGAGGGTGATGGCAGAGAACGTCTGAAAAGTTTCCTTTGGGTAGGGAGGGCTTGGGGGATTTCTTTTAGACTTCTGTGGAGTTGTTGCTTTCATAAGAAAACAGAAACAGGAAGGATAGGATGGAGTTGCTGCCTCACAGTACCATTGCCTATGATCCTGGCAGTGCTATTCAGTGAAAAGAGCATTAGCTCTGGAATCAGAGGTCCATGGTTCAAATATCAGCTCTGTGACTTCTTACCCATGACTGTGGGAAAGTCATTTATCTTCTCCTCTGCAAAGTGAGATAATTGGGACAGACGGCCCCTAATGTCCCTCCCAACTCTCATCCAGAGTCCCATGAGCTGAATTTAAACGAAGCTTAGATTTATGAACCCTTGGGTCAGAAAGTCCCTTCAGGCCCTGGCCTCAGTTTCCTCCTCTGTAATATGAGGGCATTTGCCTCCATGGGCGCTAAGATCCTTTCCAGCCCTCATTCTAGAATCCCGAGAACACACAGGGTCCTGGGAATGGCCATGAACAAATAGAAGAAGCAGGGATGGCTTGATCAGCTGTGTGCATGCTGTGAATGAAAGGAATGCAGCATCATCTGAAGTGCCTAAGAATCATGCCATCGTCTTGACGTGGAGGAAAGCGCTCATCTTTGCTCATTGTGTTCACTATTATAAATCATCAAGCACTTGGGGACAAGATGGCAGGCTCTTGTTCCATTCTTTGGTCAGGCTGGCCACCCTTACGTTGAAGAATTTTCCAGGATTATTCAACAAATCCCCAAGATCTCTATGCCTGGAGGCATCCAAGCTGAGAAGGGGTGGTGACTTGTCAGGGATAACAGAGAGAGCTGGTGCTTCTGGTTGGGCTTGGCGAGGTGACCTCCTAACCTGAGAGACTGAGATTCTAAAGACAGCTAGGAAGAGTCCCAACTTTCTCCTAGAGGGGGCTGGTTTTTCTTGGAATTCCATACCCTGCCCCCACTTCAGGAACACTCCAGAGGCATCCTCTTTCTGTGTCTCTAGCCTGACATATTGTCTAGATAATTGGCAGAGGAGATTATGTGATATGCAACGTGGAACGTGACAGGATGAGAGTTGTGGTGTTCTGCACTTGCCCAGCTCCGAGCACTTTACAGGCATTATCTCATTAATCCATGCAGCCTCGTGGAGAAGTGGGAAGGTGGCAAGCAGCATTATACTCATCTCCTGGATGTGAGGATAGGAGCAGCTCAGTTTGGAATTCAGAGCTCAGCAGTGGGGAGAGGGGAAGGAGGGGAAGAAGAGGCAAAGGAAAAGACAATTTAAAAGAAGAACAGTGATTAAAATGGATATGGTTCATCTCTGGAAGGGAAAGAAAAAACAATTGAGGCTGTGTAATTATCAGCAGAATCACACCTCTCTGCCGGATTCTGATGGAACAATTCCTGAAAGCCTTGGTGTCACACCACGCTCATTACTGTATTATGAAACTCTGGTAGATGTGCTCTTATTCTAAATTAAGAAAACAAGACAGAATCTTGATGTCAGGCCACGTTACAGGCGGTGCATTTCGACACAGCCACATCATGTATTACAAGAACTGAGGCTGGTTATCAATGAGGCCAGCTCACCCACACCTTGCCCTGGAGGGAGCCTCTCCAGTGACCCAGACATCAGGGTTCCTGGATTCCATTCCCAAGGATGTATTGTCTGACCTGTGTCAAGCCTCTCCATGCTCAGGTTTCTCGAGCTAAACAATCCACTGCCTCCCTGAAGTCCAGGAAAGGGAAAAGGAAATTAATGTCCACAAAGCACTAGAGGTAGAGAGACAGCAGAAAAGCATTGTGGTCATGCTCCTAGACATTTACCATGTTGTCACTGGTAGTCAGACTTTATCTATCTTCCCTCCTAGGCTGTAAGCTTCTTCGTGCCCCTTCTGTCCCTGCCATGATGTCTTGTTGAGATCAAGAGCTCAATAAATATCACCTACCCAGCTGAACAAATGAGTGAAGAACTGGGGAGGTTTCCAAAAGACCCTCTTGGCTAATGCCTTTGAGCAGATAAGTGAATGTAGCTACTTTTGCCTGTTTTGGGGGCATGGTGGTTCAAGACTCACGTTCAAATCCAGCCTCAGACATTTACTAGCTGTGTGAACCTGGGCAAGTCACTTCTGTGCCATCTGCCTCAGTTCCCTTGTCTGTAAAATGGGGATGATAAATGCACCTACCTCACAGAGCTGTCGTGAGGATCCAATAAGAAGAGAGCAATATGAAAAGCAAGCCTAAAAATGTTAGCTTTTCTTGTTGTTCTTGCTGTAATTCTAGAAGATATCAAAATCATATGAGATCAATGTATGGAAAATACTTTGCCAACCTACAAGTGCCATGTAAGTGGGATTTGTTATTACCATGATGCTTTTGTCCAACACTCACCCCCCACACTCCCTCAATCTACCTTGAATTCAGTTTGTATTCATTCTTCACTACTTGTGTGTGCATATGTTGGCTCCCCCCAAATAGAACAGGGACTGTTTCCTTTTTTTCTTTTCACCCCCTAGAGCCTGGCACCTAATTGGCACTTGAGCATGCTTGTTGATTAGTTTAAGGCCATGGCTGTCACTCCTCCCAGTCTGTCAGCTTGGACAGACAGCTCTGTGTCTCTAGACCGTCTCACAGATATTCAATTCAGCATGGTGGAAAAGGTTCTGGGTTTGAAGCTGGGCTCTTGATTCTTAACTCTATGACTCTGCATGAATCACTTCCTCTCTCTAGGCCTTGGTGCTCCCTCTGCCAAATGAGGGGGCTGGGCTGGCTGGGCTCTAAATACCTTTGGAGTCATTTGGACCATGTGCGGCAAATGCTGGGATTCTGTGACTTCCCAGAGTTCGGGCTGCGAAAGCAGACCAGGGTGGGGGCAGGGTGAGAATCCTGGTAAGTGGCAATCCAAAGCAACAGCGGTATTCAGCCCAGGGAGCAGCAGCGTCAGGAGCTGGCCATCCCTGAGCAAGCCAGTTGTGTGTGTGTGTGTGTGTGTGTGTGTGTGTGACAGAGAGAGAAAGAGAGGGAAGGAGGGAGAGAGAGAAAGAGAGAGAGAGTTTTTCTCTTTGCAGAGTCTAGAGCTCACAAGTCCGAGAATTCTCCTTTACCCTTCACAGGGATGGTTACAGTTAAAAAAAAAACAACATACAGATGATCTCTGCTTATATTTGTCAAACTTTTCCTCCTCCCAGGAACAGTTAGAGAGAAGTGGGGGCAGGGTGTCCCATTGTCTCTCTGGCCACTGGAAATGTACTAGGAGCTAGGCAATGTGACAGGACAAACACTCCCACCCACTCTTTCCCTCCCAAAAGGCTGGGCCTGTGACCTCTGGGAGAAGCCACCCACAGTCCTGATAACAAGCCCAACTGTCTTGTTCACCACGAAGGAGCAGTTGTTAGTAGGATGGGGAACATCACCAAGGCCCAGTTAATCTGGGAAGTATATTTTGTGAGCAACATGGACCTGATGAGCTGGGTGTTACAGCTTGGGCAGATGCAGAAGAAACATATGACGTAATCCAGGTGCTCAAGGAACATACAAGGACCTCATGAAACAAAGACTAGTATACATCTACCAACTATTCATTTGCCTTTGGATGAATGAGGAGGGAACTAATTTCTCTTATCAAGTGACCAGCATGATGTCAGAAAAGGTCCAGTTCCCTTTGTCCTCATCTTGGGTTCCATTCCCCTCCCCCAAATACGTTTACCAAATATGTTCAACATGACTTTGGTCAATAGTGGCCAATAGTTTTGCTAAGGCACCATTCATTCATTCAGCAAGTAATTATTAAGCACCTTCTATATGCCAGGCACTGTGGATATAATGACAAAAATGACATATTCTCTGCCCTCAAGGAACTAATCTTCTGGGGGGAGGAAGTGTATGTACACAAAGTATTTGGAGGTAAGGGGTTCACAAGCAAAAAGGGGGTATGGGTCCTTGGTAAAAAGGTAAAATGTGACTTGAACCTTGAAGGAAGGTAGGGATTCTAAGAGGTAAAGGTGAGAAAGGAAGACAAGCAAAGCATAAGTCAACAAGCATTTAACAAGGGCCTTCTATGTACAAGACACAAAGAAAGGTGAAGGGCAGTCCCTGCTCTCAAAGAAATAAAAGTCTAGTGGAAGACAACATACAAACTATTTACAAGCAAGTTATAGATAGTATATAGAGAATGAAATGGAAGTAATCTCAGAGGGAGACATTAGCATTAAGAGCTTATCATAGAAGATGGGACTTTAGCTTCAACTTGAAGAAAGCCAGAGGAGCCAGGAAGCAAAGAGACAACTCCAGGCATGGGGGGACAGCCAGCAAAAATGCATAGAATCAGGAGATAGAATGTCTTGTACAGGGAGAGAAGTACAACGTAAGAAGACTGGAAAGGTAGGAATGGGCCAGGGGCTTATGCAAAGTTGTGGAGATGAGAAGAGGAATGGCTGAAATACTGAGTACATATTGGGTATCTATATGAAGCAAATCTGGAAATATGGGATGGAGTCAGATTAGGAAGAGTTTTAAATGACAAAAATGGAGAATTTGGATTTTATTTTAGAGGCAAGATGGGGTCATTGGATTCTTGATCAGAGACAAATGTATTTAGGAATATCAACTTGATAGACATGTAGAACAGAGTTGGGAGAAGGAAGCCATTGGAAGCACAGAGGCCCTGGAATCCAGTATTCCTCCATAAAGCCAATGACTATCCCCACTTACATCCCTTCAGAGATCACAGAGTCAGCTGCTTGAAGTGCTTTGCTGTGTTTGAGCCAATGAAAAGCAGAGCTGATTTTTGGTGAGAATTGATCTAGACTAGATAACCTGTGTTACATGAATGTAATGGAATATTACTGTACCATAAGAAATGATGATCATGATCATCGCTTATGCGTAGTAAAGCAAGGTGAAAGCAAGAAAACAATGTGTACAGTAGAGACGATGATGGAAATGGCAAAAGTAGCTACTGAAGCAATAAAATCTCAAACAACTGTTGTCTGAGGTGGAGGAAGGAGGGAAAGCATCATGTCAGAGAAGGTCCATGGTCATGCTGGACCCAAAGAGGAGCTAATGAAAATGCATCTCCCTCATTTTCTTGGCAAAGTTAGGGAATTACGTGTGGGTAACACCATGTATAACTTGGGATTTGGGTGACATGTTGAGTAGTCTTGTTAACTTTTTTCTTCTTTTTTATTGTATATTATTTGAAATGGCTGTCTTGGAGATAGGGCAGAGAAGAATATATTCAGAAAGGTTAAATGTTTGATGTAAAAAACAAATTAGATTTCTTCTCCATATATATTATATATATAATACACATATCTACACAAATATATTATGAAATTATGCATATCTTAGAGAGAATAGTAACCTAGAATCCCTGGGAATTCCATCAGGGAAAGAGGGAGAAAGAGATCGCCCAGTGAGATCCAGTAACCATAAAGTCTTTCCTGAAAGAAAGTAACTTATTCCCATCTCACATTAGAACCCAAGGCATGCTTCATCAGAAAGCTAGGAAAGGCCATCGATCCCCTGTTAAAGTCTCTTGACTACGTGCTCAGAGTATCATAAGATCATAGATTTAGATGCAGATGAGATATTTTAGTACTTTAACCCACCTGCCTCATTTTACAGATGAGGAAACCAAGACCTCGAGTCATGAAATGCATAATTACATCCAACTGCTTAGCGCAGCCTTGGCGAGCTCTTTCACTAGCTGATACCCTTCATGAGAACTTAGGAGCAAGAAGACAAGAACTTACATGGAAGTGTGACGCCTTGGGGGTTGGAGATATTTTCAGAGAAAAATATGACAATAAGACTTCCTGCAGAGGTGCACAGAGAAGTCAACAAGTAAACATTATTTTCCCCTTCCCGTTATCTATTCATCACTACAGGAAAGTCCTGTAAGTTAGACTACAAATGTAATTTTAAGAATTCCATTCTGTCAAATTATTATAGCATAGAACCAAAGGATGCCCAAATTGAAAGAGACCTATTTAGCCCACATCCTTCATTTTACAAAAGGAAACAGGTCTGGAGCTTTTTGTTGGTTTGCCTGAAGCCATATGGCTAGTTGTTGGTTGAATTGCCACTGGAACTCATTTCTCTTGAATGCCAACCCAGTGCTCCTTCCACTTCACCATACCTATTGATCCTAGTGAATGATAACTGAAAGGAACCTTGGGGACCAGACAGCTCCTCTATTTTTCAATTGAGGAAACTGAGACCCAGGCATTACTCAAGATCCTGGAAGTCTTCATGGAACAGAAAACTCCTGTTGGGAGGGGTGGGGTAGTGAGTTAAAATGGTGAATTCAGGCCTAGGTATGGAAGCCAAGCTGTCTTTCAAACAAGCCAAGAACAGTCATCAAGAATATAGACTGTGGAAATGAAGCAGAAACAGGGTTAAAATCTGGATTGTAACAAATTCACAAAAGGTGAGAGAAAGGTGATTTCTGGGTTCAGAGTAAAGTAGGTCAGAATAATCAGTATTATCATACAAAAAAGAATGTCTTTGACTTGCCAATGCACACAGGGGTCTCAGTGTATGTGATATAGTAAGCAATAAATCTAATGCCATCTTAGGCTGCATTGAGCATTCAGGACCAGGCTGGTGAGCATTTGTTTACATTCTGCCCTGGTCAGACCCAATCTGGGAATACGACATTCAGCTCTGGGACTTACATTTGAGGGAGCACATTGGTCACCTGGACAGTATCTGGGGGAGGGAAAGAAGGAAGATCACTCAATCCAAAAGCATCTAAAATGCCTAAGATTTTCCTGGCACTTTGCTGGGTGCTGGGGAAATACAGACATAAATGAAACAGTCCCTGCCCTCAAGGATCTTGCATCCTATCAGGGGAGACAAGGATGGGGAATGGCCTTGGATATAAGGAACAGGTCTAGATGGTACTTTGCCTAGAGAAGAGTTGAGGGAGGGCGATAGTGGAATGTGATCACTGTCTTCCAGCAGAATGTTTGCTCTTATGCTGATTATCCCCAAAGGGCAGAACCAAGCAATGGCTGGACATTTCAGCTGTCCCTTACTCTTCCCTAGGTGATATCTTTTGCAGATCCCTGTTAATAATGTATTATAGCTTTATCACAGTCACCACAAGCCTCTCCATTACCCTTTGGGGAATTCTCATTTTCAATTCTTTGGAAGCCATAGTGTGCTAGGATTTTCAGCCATGCACCATCACCAGAATAATTGTTTGAAGCAGACCCGTGGATTCCTTGCCTTAAGGATCTTCCTCTATCCATAAAGGTCAGTACCTGTGCTACAACTTAAAATCTTACCTGAAGAATATCAGCAAAAATCATTGGCATTAAAAACAGAATCTATTGCTTCAGGGAGAAACTTGGAGTCATCACAAGAAGTACTTTCATTTTGTTATCAAATTCTACATCCAATTCGTTGGCTATCTATAGGGTCTATCCAAGATAGATAGATAGACAGATATATAGATAGATAGATAGTGTGTGTATATATATATATGCATATATATACACACATATGTATACATATATACACTATATATACATATAAACACATAAACATATACATATGCATATATGTATACATATGGATAGATAGATAGATAGATAGATAGATAGATAGATAGATAGATAGATAGATAGATAAGCTCTATAGGCTATTGATCGAACTTCAATGCATAGTCCAGACAATATACATTCTCCATGAACTTGTTAGGGCTCTTATCCAATGGGTTCTACAAAGTTCTGGAACTTGATGAAATCAGAATAAAGTCATCCAGAAACAGAGGCATCTGAAAGACCTGACCTTTTATTGGGAATCTGTCATCACCTTGGACTCTGACCTGGACCTCTTATAGGACAGGAATAATCAACCTGGGTGACCGCATAGCTCCTTGTTTTAAGTCAGATTCAGCATTAATGATTAGATGACTGTTAAACAAAATTATCAGTGTTGCCTCATCTTTCAAGGAATTTCATACAATTTTGCTATTATGTATAGGAGATACCTTTCCCAAGCAGAGTCTGTAAGGTGATGTTTTGCTCCAATGAATTCATCTTTTAAATGGTTAACAAATGTGGGCATGGTGTGAACCTATATTATCTACATATTTCAGGTAATTGGGTTGGTATAGATATAGTTCACTGTAAGAAATTATTTTCTTGCAGACTCATCAGTGTGTGTGTGTGTGTACATTATTCTGATATAAGTTTCATATAGATGGTATCCTATCAGAAAAGCGTAATATCTTAATTGCTAGAAAACTGACCTTGAAACCAGGAAGATATGGACTGAAGTCCCTCCTTTGACATGTATGGGCTACATGAGTCTGGGCAAGTTATTTAACCTTTCACTGCTCTTGGCAATTCTCTAAGACTATGAGTTGAATAGGAGGTACTGATCTGAATTAGCAGAGGGAGTTTCCTCCCCAGGGGAGTTACCTCTACTAATGAAATCACAGGACTAGGCCCTATCCTTATAGATAGGAAAGTAGGCATATGGTCAACCTTTAAGATCTAGTCCAATCTAACCAAAAAAAATGAAAGAAAAAAGAAAAGAACCTAGAATTTTAGAGAAGTTAGATCTGCTAGATATCTGGTGATTATTAAATGGGAATTGAAAAGAGTATGCCCATTTCCAACACTACTTGGCATATTTATAAAAATAAGCATTTGAGTTGGTAATAACTAATGTTCTCTCAATCACTGTATTTTGTATTAGTGAGGTACAACTTTTTCATACCTTTGGTATGTTCTTTTCCTTCAAATATCTTGCAAATCAGTTCCTCAACACCCTCAAAATTTTGTCACACCCAATATGCGTCTTCTCTGTGTGTACTTGGTCTGTTTCAACTGCCTTCCCCATCTTTGCTTGTTTGCTTGCTTTTTTTCAGTTCCATTTCCACATTCTTAAGAAGCTCAGGGAGGACTGTGATGTCAGAGTATTAAAGTAGCATCTTGTTTATATTTTATAGTCAAAAAAGTTCATTATGAAAATCTTTGTCAATATTTGGCATATTTCTTCTTTGTTGTCCTCCTTTTAGTTTTATCCTTAAGAGTCTTCAGGATGGACTTTGCTTAACTGGATCTCTCACAAAATTTCTTTAAACTGGAATTCCCTCTACTATTTCTCACTGTTTTATGGAGAAGTCCTATTGCTAATTTTCTACCATCCTTCTTTGTAAGATTTCACAAATAAGTTTCTGGTCTATACCCACACCATCCATGGCTGCCATGTCTTTGGTAAACAAGTTCAGTTTTGCTGGCAATGGTGGTTGGTTCTTTTGATTCTTTGGTTTGGTTCTTTTGATTTTCTATTTAGGGCAGTTGACCTCCACTGAATACATTTTTTTAAATAAGAAATTGTCACCAGTGCCTATGTCTTTTCTTCCATTGATATCTTAGGTGTTTTTTGGTTTTAGTGTGAATAAAGCATAAATAAACATCTCTTAGGATAACTTTTTTACATTTTGAAGGGACTTTAGAGATTATCTATTCCAATTTTTATATCTGTTCCTCATTTGACAGATCAGGACCAGATTTACCTAATGTCACACAAGTAGTGTCAGAGCCAGGATATGAACCTAGGTGTTCGTATTCCAAATTCACCATCCTTTCTATTGGCTAACTCTACCAAGGACATGTATAAATAGATTCTAAATATGTATTTCAAAATGGGAAAAATGATAGTCAGAATGTTATTACTAACATACCTTTTGCCAATATACTTTTATTTTTGTCTTTATTCCCATGCCGTTAGGTCATTTTTGCTTGACATATCTTTTAGAAACCTTTGTGCTCAGTGTATACAGAGAACACATCATGGGCAATAGAATGCTGGGATATTGGATTCAAGAGTACCTGACTTCAAATCACTGATACTAGTTGTGTGAGCATGTTACTTCATCCTTCTGAGTCTCAGATAACTATCTAAGACCCATATACCAAGTTAAAGATGAGTTGCTAGCTATCTATACCAGGAAATCATAACTCTTTGATATCATATATTCTGGGTACACAATCTAAAAGAATCAAGGAGCAAAGAGTTTATATTTTTCAAGGGAAAGGTGAACCAAGACCTTTGCATATCTATTCACAAGATATGATGGCAGGGTAGGAGCCAACCTTGAAGTTAGGAAGCCTCTGACACATATTGACATTGGGACCTTGGGTGAGTGACTTAAACTCTCAAAAGACAAAAGTCACAAAGGAATGCACTGGAGGGGCATATATACATGGGGAATGAATTCATAAATCCTGATCAATAGGCAAAAATAAACAAATAAAAGGATTGAAAGAATATGTTAAATTGGTATAATTTTTCGAGAGATTGGTGTTTTTAAGATCCATACTGATGGAGAAGAAGCAAACTGATGGGAAAGTGGTACCATTTATTGGTGGTCCTCAATGCCTTCTTCCTAACTGACTGGACAGGCAGGGTTAGATTTAGTTTTTCCTAGTGTCCTGGTCATCTCTCCTGCCTTTGTTGCGGGGAGGGATGCCTATAAGTCTTTTGGAACTGGAAGCAGAAGATGGAGTAGAGTTCTACTCCCTCAAACATCAGCCTCAGCTCCCCAACACTTCACACCTGGAGTTCTTCTTGGCAGCTTTCTCTATCATCCCAAGAAAGGTGATCAGGGCAGGATACCAGAGGGTTCCTGGGGCTCCATTTGGATCTGGCTTCACTGCTACGAATCAGTAACAAAAATTATATGCATATACACATGCATACATATATATAATTACTATATGATTGCATAATTTTATAATTGTATAATATGTTATATTCCTATTATAATTTATTATATAATTATATTTATATGATCATAATTACATAACAATATATTAGTATATATTATATATACATTTATATACACATATGTGTGTATGTGTATTGCTTTATGTTTACTGGGATCTTGTCTGCAGCTTTTCAACAGGACACCCTTTTTGCCAAAAGCTTTGTGCTTGTCAGAAAACCAAGAGAAGCCTGAGTCCTAAAGAGAGGAAACTGAGGCACAGTGACATACAATATTCTCTGCCTCACATGGTATTTGGCGAAGAACTTGGAGCTGCCCAGTTTTGGTTTATTGCTGCACCATTTTCCTGAGCCTCTCCAGCTTGTCTACTTGGGTTCCACTGATGCCAGCAATGGAAACACTGGGTCTCACCAATCCTGCCAAGCTATTTGCCCAGTTGTCCTGCACCACGACCCCTTCCTTCCTCCTTTAGGTCTGATCATTTCTTCCTTCTCCCTTTGGCCAGCCCCACCCTTTACACCCCCAGATCTCTTCTCCTTACCAACATTTCCCTGATTGTTGGGACATGTTTCTTGTGAATGGCCTCTCCCTTGTGCACGTATACACCCCGGTGCAGGATCCCTGACAAAACAAGGAGTTAGGAGGTGATGCAAGAAACTCGAGGTGTCAAAATAATCAAGTAGTTACAGCCCAGGAAGGTCAGGGATTCTTTTGTCTGGGAAGTCAAACCCCCACAAAGAGGCTGAGAGAAAGAACAAAAAAGAAAAAAGGAAAGAAAGAAATGAAGCAAGGAAGCCACATTTATACTTTGCTTGCGTCCCAGGAAGGCTACTAGTGGCTATACTCCAAAGTCCCCAAGCTGACAAACGGGCCCTGGAGCCTCAATAAGGAGTGGCAAGAAGTGGATTTCAAGGGTTTCAACATACCCCTTGTTTTGTTTTCCCTGTTTGTTTTCACACCAGCCCCACCTTGAAGTGCTTGTGATGAAATGAGCAGGACTGGAGTCTTTGGACATGTTGACATTCACAAGGGGTCCAGGGACTTACTCATGGAAGTTGGTCCAGGGCCAGCACTCAGGGAGGTGGTGCTCCACACTCCTTGCCCCTTCCACTTGACCTAGATGTGGTCCACCCTTCAGCAGTCTTCTGTTTGGCCTACGAGTCACACTGCTTAGCAAAATTCTTTCATCTCCTGTATGGTACCTGGGTGACTATAGCATATGTGAATTGATTCCTTTAAAAAAATTGCTGTCTTATCTCTTTTGGTGCCAAAGTTGCCCAGAGTGTGACACTGATCCAACTGAGTGTTGTGCCTTTTTAATTCTGGGAGGCTTGGTACTTATTTCAACCATTGCCCAAGATGGAACTGAAAGTCCTTTTTGTGAATTTTTTATTTGTGAAAATCCTCCATTATGACAAACCTCAGTCTACAGACCAGTAGACTATAAGCTCCTAAAGGGCAAGGATGATTTCATTTTTTTCTTTGTGTCCTCAGAGCCTAGCACAGTGTTTCTCACAAAGTAGGCAGATGATAAAGACTGGTTGAATTAAAGTGATTTGAGGATAGATTTCAGGAAGCAGTCACCAGCTATTCAGAGCCAAGTTTGGGATTAAAGTGGGCGATTGAACTGGGTAATGATCATTCTTAAGTCAAAGAGATGTAACTCCCAAGAACGGGATTTATGTTAACATTCACTTAAATTCCTATAGCGCTTTGAAGTTAACAAAGGACTTTACAGAATATGTTTTAATTAGTTTCACAACAATTCAGACAGGTAGTTGCCACTGGTATTGTCACTCCCATCTTAAAGGTCAGAAAAAATGAAGGATCACAGAAGTTAAGAGATATCTGGTCCACAACCTATTGATGGCTGGGGTAGAATTCAAACCCAGGACTCTAGCTACCATGCCATACTTCCTCTATGTTATTCTTATGTGGTTCTGGAGACAATAGCAAGAGGAGAGACAAACATGTTCCCAGCATTTACAGTATCACTGGAAGAAATTTGAAGTACCCCCAAGGCAACAACTTTGCTAAAAATCTGATTTGGTCATTGAAACGCTGATGCACTTACTCAGTGATAGCTCTTTATTTTATAGTCTGGTTTCTTACTCAGGAAGAATCAACCCTTATGACCATGGTAAAGGACGGAGAAAGTGATCCCATTAACAATTTAATTTGTTTATGTATATATTTCTTCACTAAGTTCTGAATGCTTTATTGATTTTTCTGCTTTTGTTTTTTATAATGCTGTCACTTCCCAGTCACCTACTCCTAGAGAACCTTCTTTAAGCCAGACCAACCAAACATGTCAACTTTGACCACAACTGAATTTACCATTCATAGTCAGCTGCTTCTCTGCCAGGGAAGGCCAACATATTTCATCAACTGCTTGTCAGGAGTAAGATTGAGCATCACTTTTAAAGAATGCTTTGCTTCTTTTAGTGTGTTTAGCTTTACGCTATTTGTGGTCATTGTATATACTTTTCTCTTCATTTTACTCTCTTCATCTCATCATTTCACTCAATTCTTCTCAAGATTCTCTGAATTCCTCATTTCTCATGATGCAATGATATTCCTTTATGTACATATACCATGATTTGTACAGTCATTTACTCAATCAATGGGTGCCCACCTTGTTACCACAAAAAGTGCCACCATGAATATTTTACTATAGGGACAATTCCTTCTGTCTTAGATCTTCTTGTGATACTGTGCCCTAGAGTAGAATTGCTGGGTGAAAGCATGTTAGGAGTTTAATCGCTTTTCTCAACGATCTCCAATTGTTTTAGAGACTGGTTAGACCAATTTCCAGCTCTAACCACTGCTTATAACTATGCCTGGCTTCCCACAGTCCCCCTTTTAATAATTTAATGAATAAGGTATACCAGTGATCTCTTGGGGATGGAATTAAATAGATTGAACATATTTCTGTTGGATTAGAGGGTATCCAAAGTACCTTCCAGAAATGAGATTCTGTCATCCTACTATTTCTGGCTTGGTGATGGCTCATGCGGGCATGTGACTGTATATACACTGCCTACATAACAGAAGTCAGTGAGACCAAGCCGACCAAATCCTGCACTGGTCACCAAATCTCAGGTGCTTTTGCCCTGTCTCAGACTCTGAGTCACTTGGCAACCAGAAGCAATTCTTAGTCGTAGGCATCTTCAGTGCAAGTTTCTGTGACTCAGTTCTTTCTTTGGTAAAATGGCAAGGTTAAACACTTTAGATAGTATCTGAGACCTTCAAATCAAAAGTACTCTGTAGGAGCTGGCTCAGTGACTCAGGATGTGATCTGGGTCTTTGAGCCAACTCTTCTCTTCTCTCCCCTTTTGTCTATCCTAGTCAATATCTCTACTCAACATTGGAAAAGGAAAAGGAAGACATTGAAGTGCTTTCCATGCCAGTGCTATCTCCCATTTGAAGTATTGACACCAGCTGGGATGGGAGAGGAGACTGTGGCTATTGACTAACTTTGGGTTTGAGGATTGTCTCAAAATCTTTCATAAGTGCCATCACTGCTCCCTTATCAGTCAATCAATTAGTCAACAGATGAGTGTTTACTGGGTACCCATTGCCTGCTCAGCTCTCTGCTAAACACTGGGGAGGATGTTGTAGAATCTGACCCTCCCTTGATGCCAAGAATGACTCAGTCAACCAGATATTATTTTACATTCTGAAGCAAAAGCAAATTTAATCTTTCAAAAGATATTTCAAGATAAAACAATTAGATCCTCTCTCTTCCTTCAAGGCTTAGCTGCAGGGTTGCCTCTGATCCAAGGCCTTTCCTGATTCCCTGTCCTTCACCCCATTTATCAGTGATCTCCCTCTCCTGAAATGTCCTTATATTTATTTAACTGGTACATACTGTGTATATCCCCATCCCTCAAGAGAACATAAGCTACTTGAAAGTCAAGACAGACTGGTTTGAGGCTCCATATCTCTAGCGTCTAACACAGTCGCTGGCACACACGAGTTGTGTAATGAATGCATCTAAGATTGGATTGAAGTTGATTTGGGTATCATTTGGAAAGTGTTTTCTACAGCACATCCAAGGGCACTCACTAAAAGGAGTCAACTGAATAATTACTTAATTCTGTCTATTCATTCACCAAATATTTACACAATGGCTACTAAGGGCCAGGTAGCCTGGAGTTGTGGATAGTGGGCTGGTCTTGGCATTTGGACAGCACTGTTTCAAGTACTTCCTCCTACACATACTACTTGTGTGACCTTGGGCCAGTCATTTAACCTAAAAGTGCCCAAGGCAACTTTCTCAGACTGAAACTTAAAGAACAGTTTCCAATCCGCTTTGGTAAAATGTTTCCTCACTGAGAGCTCCCTATGCTATTGAAATCTCTGGCCTGGACCTTACCCCCTTAAAAACTGCTAAACCCTATCCTAAGCCCCAGGATACAAAAAAAGCTGTCTCTGCCCCCAAGAAGCGTATATTCTATTGACACAATTCCTTAAAAACCAAAATTGATGAAGGAACTCTTATGTTGTGAAAAGACAATGAGATGATATTTGTTGAGAAACTAGTATAGTTCTGACACACAGTAGACACTTAATAAATGTTTCATTCCTTCCCTCTTTCACCTCGTGTGCAATCCCATAGCAACTGAAATCACCATTCCATTCATTTTATTACTTGACATCTCTAGGCTGAAGGTTGGAGTCAGGGTTCTATATTTAGGGTCAGAAAACCTGGGTCCCAAAGCAGCTGCTACTGTGCAACCTGCTGGGGGAAAATAACTTCAACTCTCTCTGGGCCACCGCTTCTTTCTTTGTCAAAGGAGAGAGTTGGATTTGACCATTAAGATCCCTTTACACCCTCAACCTATGATGCCATGATCTAGTATTCCATGGACTTGCATTGGGCTGGGACTGAGAATTTTCCTTCCAAGATACAAGTTGTGGTGTGCTTGGTAGAGGAATCATGTAAAAGCTGGAGGTTTCTGACTGGGGAGATAGCCAAAACACCAGCTGGGCCATGCAATGGGAAGCCAGAGTTGGTTGCAAATAGGAGTTTGTATTCAAAGTTGGTTTGGGAAGGAAGCAGAATTGGCACTTGGGTCAAAAACAACATCCAAAGGGTCAAGCAAAAGGATATCATCTGGAATCAAGATGTAGAGTGTGTAGCTCTGTTAGCAAGCATCCTAGCACACCCAGGATGGTGTGCTAGCGCAGGTTCTTTGATCTGCTTTTATAAAGGAAATACAGCTTCAAAGGGGTTAACAATTAATAAATTCAGACTTTATTCTATCTAGCCTTCTCACAAGGTTTGCTGAACACCAACTCCTACAGCATTCTCTAATCACCCTTCTTGAAGGGACAGGTGAGAAGGCAGGGGGCAACTCCCCCAGGTCTTGATGGTGTCAATCGATGCAGGCTTGACTTGTGCATTCCCCTAAATCGCCTCAATGGGGGCCAGTTGAAACAAACACAGATTCCCCCAAGCCTTGATGGGCGCTGATCAAGGCACAAAAAGCATCTTAGCTTGTGCATTTCAACCCTAAAAGTTCTCCACTCACTGACCAGTGCCCACCTACTTTATACTTACACTCCACCTCTCCAGGGTCCTGACCTTTACAATCTAAACAGGGGACACCTGCCCTTACAATCTACATGGGTCGTGGTGGAGATATTTTAAACTGTAGAACTCATATCTAACACCTAGGGACAAGAGATTGTTATAGCCATGGATCCTGGAAAACTAAACTTTGCTTACCCTTACAACAGCATAACAAGGGTCTGAGCACCAGCAAAAGCACCCACAGTGTGGTACATTCTCCTTTCTGAGGACTATTTTGTACAGACCTTCACTGGACTTTCCTCCACGCTTACTGACACTGAGTTGCTCTCATTTCCAATAAAATACATGATACTCTCCTCAGAAATGACCATCTTTAAGTGGGCGTCTGAAGAGATTAGTGATAGAAAATGATGACTTAGTCCCGATAAATGGGAAGAGCATCAACGGCCACCTGGAGAAAAAAATCTGTGCCAACTAGTACCAGACTTGAAAGTAGTTGGAACTATTTTCAATCCAGAAAACACAAATGTGAAGAAAATGCGTTTTTTTGTCTTTCATTCAACATTAATTGTTAACCCCTTTGAAGCTGTATTTCCTGTATATATTTTACAGTTATTCTTTTTTGTAGATATTGTTTCTTTCAGTGGTAGGTACTCTTCTTGAGGTCAAGGACTTTTTTTCTATTCTTATTGTCTAGTATAGGAGCTGGCACATAGAAGGTACATAGAAGGTACATAGAAGGTACTTGGTAAATGTTTGTGGTATGAATGAATGCCTAATATATACACGACACTGTGGTAAAAAGATCTAGTGAGGAAAAAGTTTTGAGCTGTTTTCCCACTAGCTCTGATGGTTTTATTGATGTATTTCCTACTCAGAATGTGACCATATTCCAGGAGAAAGCTTACAGATTCTCACAGGCATCAAAACTGTGACTTCAACTTCCTTGGAGCTTCTATTTCATTGTCTTGTAGATGACATGTTGAAAGTTGATCAATCAAGTGGCCAATATTGGAATTTGTTTTGCTGGACTATACACCTATGCTTTGAGGGCTTTTAAAAAATTTGCTAAATGGGGGAGGAGTGATGGGAGGAACAGCTTCATTAAAATGTTAAAAGAGGGGATGAGACAGAGAGAAAAAAATAGTTGTTAAAAAAACCTGAGCTGTCTATTATATGACTGGCCCAAGCAACTAGGAGATGATGAAAAGTCCAAGCTTTCTGTCCAGGGGTCCAGGAAGGTTAAGATGTGTCTAATACTGTTATATCACAGCACTCTGTTTCCACTGATGTCCCCATTGCGGCCATGACAAAAAAAAAAACAAATGAAAATGTGGATATGATCGAATAATTTTCACAAAAAGTCAGTTTGTGCTGAAGATGAAAAGAGTTAGAATACATTGACCCCAGAAGAGGACACCTATGTTTTCTTCTTTGGAGTCCTATAGGATTCAAATAGAAAATTCTTTATTCAAGGGGCAACTTGGCTGACTTGAATGATCTTGACCATTCCGCGGGCTTAAAAGATATCTCTAAGAACGCTGGTTGGAATCACCTGATATTGGGTTACTCCAAGAGAAGAGAGCTGGCTGACAGGTAGAGTACTTGATTAGTAATTCACAAGCAGATGAACTTTCCTTAGAAGTCTGTATGTATATGTGTGCACACATTCATAAGCACAAAGGTATTGGGGAATGTGGGTGGGTGGGTGGGGGGAGTGGTAGGCTTCACTTAATTGTTTTTGGTACTTACATGAGAACCATATAGAAGCCAGATGTCATATAGACATCAGCTTAAAGAAGTCTGCATTTTCCAAATGCCAGGACACCCCATACCTTTAAAACACTAGGAGACTGGGAGGTCAGGAAGAGCCAGGTGCTGTTTGGGTGTCTGGAAAACATCTGAACATGAGTTTCTGAGCTGGTTTTCCTTTTAGATGGACAAATCCCAAGACTTGTTTTGCCATAAACATTCTTCTCCTTGATTTTTAAGCTCTTACGCCTTTGACGCTCATTTAAATCCTTGAGTTTCTAATCCTTCACACTCTGGATGTCCAGGCATTTGGCTTTTTGTAAGAGCTGTTTGAGATCCAAGCATCTGAGGGTCCTCAGGAGTCTTTTAGGGAAAGATATGTGTGTACGTATGTTTATATATATATATATATATATATATATATATATATATATATATATATATATATATATATATATATATATGTGTGTGTGTGTGTGTGTGTGTGTGTGTGTGTATATGTATGTATATATGTGTGTGTGTGTATGCATGTATTCGTTCCTCATGAGAAATATATGTGTGTACACAAACACACGCATATGCATATATACATACTCACATTCCTTTAGAACACTTTTGGGGAAATTTTTCTCCTAACTTTCCCAGCAATAAGGGAGCTCTGAACTGGAAAGCTTTAGGAAGATTGTGCCTAAAGCCATACCTCTACCCTGCTCATCATTAGGATTCTTAATATCTATTGCCATGTGCACATACCCATCTGAAGAAGCCCATAGGTTAGTGCTCTTCAATTTGTCTGAGCTGGGACTCTTAATTTGCTGCCCCCCATACAAACTCCTTCTCCTTCCCTTTCTCCTTCTTCTTTTCCTCCTCCTTCTCCTCCTCCTCCTCCTCCTCGTCCTCTTCCTCTTTCTTCTTCTTCTTCTCTGTCTCTCTCTCTCTGTGTCTCTCTGTCTCTCTGTCTCTCTCTCTGTCTCTCTCACACACACACACACCACACACACACACACCACACACACACACACACACACACACACACACACACATCTTGCCCCAAGTTCTAGCCGCTTTAATATTTTCTGGTTCACATAGTTCTCTTCCCACCTTTCTCACTAACAATGAACGTGCTTGCCTCCTACTCTTCCTTACACACGTACCATCCTCAAAGTCCCAGCTTGGCCCAAGATGTCACGGATGAACTGCTGCTGCTGGCTGCCATCAGAGTCTCTCTGCTCTTGGGGTGCATCCTCTCACCTTCACATGCCTCCTCAACCTTCATTTTCTTTGCCTGTTTCA
The DNA here is from genome assembly GCF_011100635.1 of Trichosurus vulpecula. Lineage (NCBI taxonomy): Eukaryota > Metazoa > Chordata > Mammalia > Diprotodontia > Phalangeridae > Trichosurus > Trichosurus vulpecula. The sequence continues at coordinate 432,720,680 of NC_050576.1, read as the reverse complement.
TATCTCTCTGTTCGTTCTTTTAAAGTTCGAGAAGCAAATCAGTCTCTCTCAAAGTGGAGTTGAAGGGACAAGGGGAGCACCCAAGGCCAGTCAAATTCACATCTTATGCAAGAGCTGATCTAACAAGGAAATTCAACACCTCCTTAAGGAAACACAGGAGAACACAGGTGGACCTTGCCAGTTTCTTCTTGGGCACACCTTTTATAATAATTTTCAGCGCTCCCCCAGCTAAAGATCCATCTTGGATAAACTCTTCAGTCCAATGCTAGATAGGCGACTGCCTTGCCCTCTGTCCCCCTTCATCCTAACCTTTCATGTAAGATTGGTTCTACGAATTCCCCTTTGGATGAAGCATCGATGAGCCACAGTTTCAGTGATCGCCAAAGGGAGGCATTGATAGCCTTCATAGGGACTGGGCACCATGCCACTAGGTCAACTATCTCTCCTCTCACAGCTCTACTATAGCAGCTTTAGGACTACCACCAACCTGCTCAACTGGTTGGTGATATAATTGATGAAATCTATGAGAGTGTGTATTTATTGGGAGCATGGTAGGCACTCAGCGCTGGGAAGAGTACTGTAGACATATGAAGGGAGTTGAAGGCATGGATCTTGTCTTTCAATATTTTCATCTATCCAGCTCTATGATTTTATAGGTATAGGTACTCCCTTCCCCAATGCAGACCACAACCCCTCTTTCATTTAGTAGATGGTCTTCAGGAGTTTCACTGGCTCCAAAACTTCATGACTGTGATTTAACCAGTAATTGAGTGTCTCTTAGGCAATCTGGTCCTCAGACAAAAGATAGGCAACACTAAGGACATTATTCAAGGCCTTTGATGCTTGGTGGGGTCTTCTAAACTTTGTACTCCACCAAAAAGGGTTTGAGAAAGGTCCCCGTCCTTGAGAAATTTGCAACTGAATTGGGCCAATAAGACCTCAGAGGTGCCTAAAATGATAATGCTCATCAGGTGTACTTATACCAGTCTAGTCCACTCCATTCTACAAGGACTTAGTAAGGTCCTACCATGTGCAGGTATTGTGCTAGACAACTAGAGAAAAAAAGACAAAAGTTAGAAAAAGTTCTGCCTACCAGGAGCTTACATTCTACTGTTAAGTTTCCATGTTACATACACATGGGGAAGAGAGATTCTAAGGGCTAGAAAAGGTGTTTGAAGGCAGAGATGATAATTACTGCCTGGGACATTCAGGAAAGGCTTCCTTCCCCTTTTCCCTTTCCTTCCCCCTTCCTCCTTTTCCTCTTTCCCTGATTCCCTCCTTTCTCTGCCTCCTTCCTTCCCCCTTTCCTCCTTCCCTTTCTTCCTTCCAAACTTCCAAGGGCCTTGAATGGCAGACCAAGTTTTGGGTTTTCTGCTTAGGGTGGAGATATGAGAAAAAGGTGCCTTGGTAGAGATGAGAGCTATCCCACCCCATCCCTTTCGGAGGGATTTGTTTAAAACTCTCAGTCATTCTTTTTGTCATTGAGTTTATAACATCTAGTAGAGGGACTGGAGCCTGGCAGCTTCTTAATAAATATTTGTTGGGTAGGGTTTGATTTGATGGCAAATACAGAAATGGGGCCCAGATTTGAGGCTCTTGGCTCTCCTATCTTCCACAAAAGGTATATCTTATCAGTCTAAATGATACTCAGCCTCATTCCTGACTAAAAAGAAGTGAGTCAGATTAGGGATGGGGGGGGGGCCGGGGGCGGGCTGGGAGGGTTCCCTCCCTCCAATGTTCTTCCATCTCAAGAGGCCTATTAGGCCAACCTGTTTTTCCATCCCTTGGCCCCTGGCTGAGAAGCCCCCAGACTCATTCCCTCCAGGCCATTAAACAGCTGTCCTTGCTAACACTGGTGACTCACCAAGCATCACGAACTAGATTGAAGCAATGACCTAAAATTCAGTAATTGTGTGACTCAGGGAGAGATTTCAGAGACAGCTGCCAGCTGTGGAGAGATGTCTTTATCCTAGCCAGGTTAATGCAAAGTCTTCATTCTCTGTTCCTGTTACCATTGTGGCAAACACCTGGGTTCCTCCGGCTTCAAGGTGAAGAAACTGAATCTGATTTAGGAAGTTAGAAGCTCCTTGATAGCAGGGCCATTCCTTTGGGTAGTTATGCCCCCAGGCCCTGGACATAGGGATTCTGTAGTTTAAGCCAACTTTCTACCAAAGGACGTGTCCTATCAAGGGGATCTGTGAGCTTCTTGCTACCCAAAACATAAATCCCAAACCCTAACCTGGCATTCAAGGCCTTTCCAAGTAGATCCTTAACTCTTTTCTGTACAGTGAAAAAGAGTCCTGAATTTGCACTTAGAGGACCTGAATTCAAATCCAGATTCCATCCAGATATTTCCTACTTCAGTGACTTTGGGCAAATCACTTTATCTGTCTTGGCCTTAGTTTCCCCATGTGTTAAAAGGGGGTAGACTAGATAGCCCCAAACCTTCCCAACTCAAACCATATGATGTGACTCTACGAATGGAGTGAAAAATTAGTCTTTTGGCCTTTCTTTCAGTTGCCAAGATAGTGGAATAAACAGTAAATTGTTGTAACTCTCCCATATTTACCTCCAAACAACCATAAAATAGTGCCTCAAAACAAATCCTGGAACAGCAGAACCAGGAAAAAGATGGCTTGAAACAATCTTTGAGACCAAGAAATTTGGAAGATCAGCAGGAAAGATCTGTCTCACTCAGGTAAAGGGGAAGCACAGTCCAGGACAGGAACCTTCCCAGCAAGCCAGTAGCAAATCCCACCTCATCAAACCAGTGGTAGATCCTGAGCCCCAGTGTAGTGGAGCAGGCGAATGCCAACACTAGGACCCCCACATGCCTTAGCATGGCCAGGGGAACTGGTAGACTCCAGCTCTGAGAACCTCCATGTGGACAGACTCCCTATGCTTCAGTTGTATCCCTTGGGAAACACAGAAACACCCCACCAGTCTCAGGACCCCTACAACCTCCAGCAATAGCAGCAGCAGCCATTCAGTACCCCAACCCTCAGCTCAGCACCAGACACGTGGATCCCCTGTGGGCCTCAGGGCAACAGCAGGGCAGCACCAGGTAAGCATCCCCAGGCCAGTAGCCCCTGATACAATAAACCTGAGACAGTGCCCCTTCCACCCCTGGAGCAGAGCTCAAATTTAAAAGAAAGGAAAAAGGACAAAAAAGATGAGCAATAAACAATAAAAAGATTTTGACCATAGAAAGTTATTGTGATGACAGGGAAGATTAAAACACAAACTCAGAAGAGTTTGTCAAAACACCTATGGGCAAAACTCCAAAGAAAAATGGGAAGTGGTTTCAATCCCAGCAAGAACTCTTGGAATAGCTGAAAAGTGGGTTTAAAAATCATATAAGAGAGGTAGAAGAAAAATTAAAAAAAAATGAAAGTGATTCAAGAGAATTATGAAAAAAGAGTCAATAGCTTGGAAAAAGAAAACAACTGCTTAAGAAGTATAATTGGCCAAATAGAAAAGAAAGTACAAAAGCTAATTGTGGAAAACAATTCCTTAAAAATTAGAATTGGGTAAATGGAAGCTAATGGCTCTATAAGACATCAAGAATCAATGAAACAAATTCAAAAGAATGAAAAAAATAGAAGAAAATGTAAAATACCTCACAGGAAAAACAACTGACCTGGAAAATAGATCCAGGAGAGACAATGTCAGAATCATTGGACCACCTGTAAGCCATAATCAAAAGGAGGAACTGGACAGCATCTTTCAATAAATTATCAAGGAAAACTTCCCTGATATCATTCATCGAGAAGGCAAAATAGGCATTGAAAGAATCCACTGATCACCTCAAAAAAGAGATCCCAAAATAAAATGGGTGTTTTTTTGGCCAATAATGTCTACTTCTCTAGGAAAATCTCATGCCAAGGGCATTTCCTCAACTCCAAAATATTCCACTCCCCAGAATGGACCAGCGCAGTGTTTCAGGACCAACCCAATATCCTTTGCACATTAGCTACGAACATATTCCACTGGATACTTAGCAGAACCTGTAACTGATATAGATCCATCCTTTCCCTCTTTACTGGGGTCATCAAGAATTGTTATACATTGCCTCCAGCACCCCAAGAATGCCACCCTTGGTGGGTCCTTGTGGTTAATTAGGCTCTCAGAATCAAATGGACTCATTCTTCAGTGACAGACCCAAAGTCCATTTCCAGGCCTGCCCTCAAAGTCCTCCCAACTTGCTAAGACCTGTCTGCTCTTGTGCTTGGGTGCCATAATCATTGGGTACCCAGGATAAACCTCATGCATAAAGGGGCATTGAAGGACAATACAAGTGGGGCATCTCCCTCTCATTTTTTTTTCTTTCTAAGCAAATTGGATGACTTAAAATACACCAACGTTCAAGACGCTCAAAGTACATGGGGAGTTGGCAGCATGTCTCAGGATCCCTGGTTCATTCAGGCATTACAGCACCCACAGTGAATGACCTAATTTCTTGTAAAAGACATTGGCATGTATCTAGGAATGTGAGGTGAGACAGGCACAGAGGGCAGGTTACAGGGCTAAAGTTTCAGTCTGGCTGGGCAAGAGTCCACAATCCCGTTAACTGACAACCTGATAATTGGTTTATGGCTTTGTTCAGCTTTTAAGCAAGGAGCTGACTTTAAGACGGGCTCCATATTTCGGAAAACCTGATCTCTCCTTGTTAACTTTCTCCTCCTTTCCCTCAACATTACCACTCCCCATCCCATCCCTCACACACCTGTAGAATAGCACATCCAGCAGGATCGCCTTGGGAATTCGTACTTCACTCCATGTAAAGCCTAGTCATTTCTTATTATACATAAGGAGTGGAGACCAGCCTTAGCTTTGCTCACCTTCTAAGTGGGAGTCTAAGATGGGCAAGTATGGGCATGAAGGAAAGAGGACCATTGCTAAACAATCCTCTCCTAATTGGGGAACACAAGCAGAGCCTGAGCCCAGGGAGGGGTTCTTCCTTCCCCTTGCTGCTAGTGGTGGCTGTGTTTTGTCCTTCATTTTTGAAAAGGACCATGACATAACTTGTAGTTGACTTTGATTTGAGTGAGGGAGGGCTGTGCAAGGTCACCAGCCTCACTTTCTCCTCCAGAGCCAGGGATCATGAGATTTGGGAAATGGAGGCAGGACTCCCTGACCCCACACGGACTTTTTTATTTGTTAAAGAAGACATGATAGGATAAAGCCATTGGAGAGTAGAAGGCTAACATTGAAAGGCAGTAGGCTGGATTTCATTACACCAGTAGACAAATGAGTCCCTGCCTTTCGGTTGGCAGGACAGGTTACAAAGAATATTGTGTTACAAATACAATACGTGTATGGGGTTCGGGTGGTCTAAAAGCTCTACTAAGCACTATAAGCCAAAATATCAGTGGATGTCTAATGCCACATTACTTGGGAAAGCAGCTAAATTGGAGTTTCAGGGATCCAAGTGTGAACTCGATTCAGAGATATTAGTTGGCCAAGGGAGAAGATATTCATGGGAGACATGACATAAATCTTCATGTATTTGAAAGGCTTCTTGTGGAGGAGTAGTTCAGCTTATTTTGCTTGGTCTCAGAGGGCAGAACCAAGAGCAGCAGACAGTAGGACCAAAGAACAATCTGGAGGAAAATTTCCTAACAATGAGAGCTGCTTGAGCACAAAGTGGAGTGGAGCTGCGTAGGGAGGTCTTCAAGCAGAAGCAGGAGAAATACTTAATGGATGTGTTCTAATAGGCTTTCTACTTTGGGTGTGGATTGGACTGAATAGATGCCTGGATTCTTTCAATTCTGAGATGGTGGGAACTTGGGAAGTGGCTTTGGCAGAGTCCCCAGCTGTTAGGGCAGCTGTTGGATAGAGTACCAGGCCTGGAGTCAGGAAGACCTGAGTGCAAATCTGGCCTTAGACTCTTAGTAGCTATGTTACCCTGGCCAAGCCACTCAACCCTGTTTGCCTCAGTTTCTTCATCTGTAAAATGAGCTGGAGAAGGAAATGGCAAACCACTCCAGTACCTTTGCCAAAGAAGAGTCAGACACAACTGAAAACAGCTCAAAGTCTAACCTAGGTCCACTGAGGACCCATTCAAGGTTCTTCCTATACAGCCTTGCCTCAGACTTATGCATTAGAGAGTGGCAGGCTCAAGCCTACCTCCCAGAACAACATTTGGGCTGTGCTGTGATGGCCAAGCTCTCTGAGTCTGGGATTGTCCCCAGCCTGGAAAGGAGAGATCGTGAGGGAGATTAAGCTCTGGATGACTAACCCCAAGTCCAGCCCATCTGTCATAAATATTCCATCCAAAGGCCACAGGGACAGATTGCATTACAAAGCTCCTTTCTCTTCTACCTCAGGGCCCCAAACACCAAGGAAACATTCCTTCCTCCTTGAAGGCGATTAATCCTACCTCCTTCTTTTTATTTCCTCATTAACTTTTTTACAGAATTCTTCTGTGGAAGAGTAAATCATGGTCTGATGATAAGGTGCCTGATGAAAATGGGCTGAATGAGCAGGACCAGGATGAAGAGAGAGAGACTGAACAGTGTCTGAGGATGCCTGCCCAGATGGAGAGAGACAGAGGAGATGCTCCCGGGCTGCCCCAGGGAAGGTAGGAAGCACAGGTATTCCCCTGCCCCCTAGACAATGTCTGAAACCAGAGCAGACTGAAGGGCCCCCAAATCACCAAGGTCTGGGAAGATTGGTTCAAGCAAAGCTTCTGTGTGATTTCTGGCCACAGGAGCATTCTTTCCATCTGGTGTGCAGAAAACCGGTTCCAGTGGCTCGCATTCCACTGGAAAGCCCAACAGCCCTGGAGAATACCAAGATTTTCTTTTTCTTCAAGGTCAACGGCAAATGGCTCTTACTTTCTTCTACTGGCATAGATCCTAGTGAAAACCAGGACATGTAACTAACACCTGCTGATCCCAAGACTGGGAAAATGGAGAATTGGTTTGGGCTCCTGAATTCATTGATTAATTAATCAGCAAGTATTTATTAAACACTCACTGTGTGCCAGACATTGGGCTAGGGGCTAGGGATAAAAAAGGGGAAAAACAAACCAAAAAGTTCCTGCCCTCAAAGAGAACACATATCAATCTAGTTGACAACGTGTAAATATAGAGGCACATATAAGATTGTTGTTGTTCAACTGTTTCAGTCATGTCTGACTCTCCATGACTCCATTTAGTGTTTTCTTGGCAAAGATACTGAAGTGATTTGCCATTTTCTTCTGTAGCTCATTTTACAGATGAGGAAACTGAGGCAAACAGGGTAAAGTGACTTGCCCAAAGTCACACAGCTAGCAAGTGTCTGGGGCTGGATTTGAACCCAGGTCTTTCTGACTCCAGGACCAGTGCTCTCTCCGCTGCCACACTGAGTTGACTAGCACTTTCAGTGTTAGTCAGCATGTTGGAGTGAGTAAGTAGCTGCATTTGCAATGAGAAAGACTGAGTTCAAGTCTTCCTCCATCATCTGTGTGGTCCTGGACAAGAAGCTCACTCTCTCAATGCCCTCAGGTGGTGGTGGCAGATGTGCCTTGTTAGAAATTTCCCTCCTTGGTAGTTCCCTATACATGCAAAATCATGAGTCTGCCCCTGCTACACACATGTCACGTGTGTATGTACGCTTGCACTCTGCCTCTTTCCACTTCTCCCCTAATGAGAAGCGCTGTGTACCAGCCACTGTGCTACATGCTAGAGATACAAAGACCAAAGCGCAATGGTCCCTGCCCTCAGAGACCTTGCATTCTACTGGGGAGTACAGCACGGACAAAGATAAGTAAATAGAAATCACAAAGTCGTGCATAAAGGTGAGCTGATGACACTAAGTGTTCTTCCTAGATCACTTCGAGATTCACAAGGATGGCGACATATGAAGGGAAATGATCAACCAGCAAGGGGCAGAGAGCCAATGAGAGTTAGCTGGTCAAAAACCAACTTGGTACAGTAGAAAGAGCCCTGGATCTGGAGCCAGAAGCCCTGGGTTCGGATCCCTCTTATGGTACTGCCTATGTGACTAGAATAAGTCATGGCCCTCCTCTCAGAATTAGTACAAAAGGACAGGCTTGAACTTAATGGCCTCTACCGAGGTCCCTTCCAGCTTGAGGATCCCATGGTGCTGAGGAAAGACTGGGAATGAGATGGAGCTTGAAACCCACCTTCCCACATCGGAAATGATGTCATGGAAGAAGAATTAAACTTTTTCTACTTAGCCTCAGAAGGGAGAAATAGGAGCAAAGGGCACAAACAGCCAACAGAAGAATTTTATCTTACTAGAAGGAAAGCTTCAGAAACATTACAGCAACTCAAAAGTGCAACTGGGTGGAGCAGAGGTGCTGGGAGGTATTGGGCACTGGGTGATACAGAGGAATGATGGTTCAAATGTTTCATCTGCTTCTTACTGTCTGTGTGGCCTTAGGCACAGCATTTGAACTCTCCAGGCCCATTTCCTCATTTGTAGAATGAACAAGTTAGAGTAGATGGCCTCTCAGGGCTGTTTCAGATTTCAATCCATGACCCTATGATTCTTCCCAGCCCCTTGACAGACAGACAGGTAGATAAATGAGAAAGATAGATAGAGGAGACAGAGAGAGAGAGAGAGAGAGAGAGAGAGAGAGAGAGAGAGAGAGAGAGAGAGAGAGAGACAGAGACAGAGAGAGACAGAGAGACAGAGAGAGAGAGAGAGACAGAGAGACAGAGAGAGACAGAGGGAATTTTTAAAAAGTGTTTGCTATGTGACAGGCATCAGTGTACTAAACACTGAGAAAACAAGTGCAAGCTAGCAAGACAGTCCCTGCCCTCAAGGAACTTACATTCAATGGGAGGAAAATATAGAAAGAGGAAGTAAGAAAGAAGGGGAGAGGAGTAGAAAGGGCAGGATGTGAAGATGGCTGGGAAATGAGGTGGAGATGTGAAAGCCCATTGTGGTTCCATGGATGAAGCCCAAGGTTGTACTGAGGAGGAGATAGAGGCCAATCTCAGGGAGCAACCAACCATGGGTCAGAGAGAGAAGTCTCAGAATGAGATGGGAATGAAATACAACTATCATCAGAGACAGCCATTGATTCCAGGTCTGCCTGACCCCAAATCCAGCCTTCTCTTCACCACATGTTGCTGTTAATCTTTTATAGAGGTCCTGTTGTTGGTAAGCTTCTTAGGTCTTGGTCATGCCCAATGCTGGATCAGAGCAAAAATTATTACCAGATGAGAAAAATTGAGACCCGGAAAGCTTCAGTGATATATAGACTCTGGAGCTTAGTAGTCTGTAGACCCAAACTAGAGTCTGGATCTCCAGATCTGGGGAGCCAATCTCAACCCCCATGGATCACTTCCTCTTGTTTACATAATTGTTTTGGGTGGTGCCCTGAACCATGGAGGTTCCCTCCTGCCCACAGTAAAACAAGGCACACAAGTCCTGGGAGTGAATGAGGAAGCCTGCCACTTTCATCTCAGCCTGGTCCCCCAAAGCCCCTTCAGGGCCTGTGTGATGCCCAGGATTGTCTAGCAACAAAGATCGGAAGTCAGGGAGCTTGTCATTAGAAAGCTGACCTCCATCTTCTTCTCATCCCCACCAATCATTCACCACCACACAGCCCCACCTAAATCTCCCTTCTATTTCTCAAGTAGTGTGGGCTCTTCTGTGAAATTCTTCAAGTCCGGGATTCCCCCCATAGCCACTTCAATCCTTTTTCTCCTCCCAGGAAATGAGATGAGCAAAAAAGTTGAATGACTCACCTCTGTACACATACAGAAAGAAGAGAGAGGCAGAGAGACAAGGACAGAAAGAGAGGGTCAGAGAGAAAGAGAGGCAGATACAGAGAGGCAAAGATGGAGAAACAGAAAGACAGAGACAGACAGAGAAAGTTAACAGACAATGACAGAGACAGAGAGACAAGAGACAGAAAAATGGTGATAGGAACAGACATAAAGAAAGAGAGGACTAGAAAGACAGTGACAGAAACAGAGAGAGACAGTGATACAGAGACAGAGGGAAACAGAAAACAGGTAGACAGAGACTACGACATGAAGGGAGGGGGGAGAATGGTAAGCTTAGATAAGTATTTCGGTCTGGCTCACCCAGGCGAGAGTGATGAGGTTAATAAAATGTAACATCTAAAGACCTAAGTGGTGCCAGAGAAGTGAAACAGGAAAGTGAAAATGAAGTGTCTTTGACGCTTCTCCAAAATGCAAGGAAGCAGACACCCCCACCCCCAGCAAGTGCCTTCCAGGGAGACAGATGCTGGCAACCTGGAATCAACTGCCTGAACCATAACACACTGTGCCTCATGGGGCTGGGACTCCTCCCTGCATGTCCGTGGTCTTCCTGGCTCTGAAACAGACAAAGTCTGAGTCCTAGACATGAATGATCAGTATTGGTCATTTCATCATCTCACTATTGGAGAAGCTAGGCCTCAGGTACTGCTCGTCAGGAATGGGTCCCTCTCTTTGGCAGCTCTGGAACTGCAGAACTCTGAATCTGCCCTAGAAAAATGGGGGGAGGGAGGTAAAATTCTGAAATAGCTCTGGGCTGGCATGATTTACTGGGCCACAGAGGAGAGGGCTCCACTTCTCATTCATTCAAGCAGCAAGGTGATGAAATGCCTGAGTCCTGGATGTCCTAGACACCCATGGCTGGGACTCAAAATTTAACTTTCCCAGGAAAGAATACCTCTTGAATAGAAAGGCAACCCTTTGGGACACCTCAATGACACCCTCGTTAGCCCTGTGCTCTGTACGTGCACTGTAAGCACCATTCATTTACTCATTTGTTCATCCGATCTTCATTCATCCGCTCATTCATTTGTTCATTCTACTATGTGTGAACAGAGGGTGCCGGGTGCTCAGAGAGAGTCCAAAATGAACGTGATCCAGTCAATTTCTTTATTTGGAGTGGCTGAGAGTAATGAACTTGAAATCAGGAAGGTGTGGGTTCAAATTCTACCTCTGATGTTTACGACTTGGGGGACTCAGGGAAAGTAACTTCACCTCCTTGCAGTTTCGGTTTCCTCACCTGTAAAATGATAATGATAGTACCACCTACCAGTAAAGCAGAGTTGTTGTGAGGCTCAAATAAGGTCATGCATGTAAAGTGCTTTGCAGACCCCAAAATGTGATATAAATATTAATATTGTAGGAGCCATAGTTATTATTATTATTATTATTATTATTCAAGGAACTCAACCGTGTGTGTTGGGGTGCGGGGGCTGTGACAAATGCAGAGAGAACTATTACAGAAGATGGGTAAGTGCCAAAAGGCTCCTCTGAGTCATCCAGAAACAAGAGAGTAGTGTCTTCCAGGGGAACACACCAAAGTGAAGTATAATGAGCAGCACAAAATACTAATGAGGGGAAACATTCTGATTGTTCACAAAGCATCGGTGGGGGTGGGGTTCAGAGGAGGTAGAGTGAGAGTATCAAAAAGTCTTTATAGAGGAGATGACATTTCCTAGGGTCATAGATCAAGAGCTGGAAGGGATTCTAGAGGCCAGCTACTCCAACGTCCTCATTCAATATATGAGCGACCCAAACTCCAGAGAAATCAATTTGCCCATGGTCATACAGATGCTAAGCAGGGCAAGCCAGGGCTCAATGAATATCACTCTACTCCAAATCTGAGATGCCATTGTCATCATCATCGTCGTCATCATCATCGTCATCATCATCATCATCACCACCATCATCATCATTACCATCATCACCATCGTCACCACCACCACCATCATCATCATCATTGTTACTACTGTTATTATTGTTACTATTATCACAATACTCTTCTGCCTCCCAAAAGAGAATGGTCTGTGAGGGATGAGGAGGAATTTGACATGTGGAAATGGGGTGGGGGGGAAAGGGTCCTTGTAGGTGAAAGAACCAGTGACAGTAAAGGCACCAGATACAAGAAGACACAATCACAGATTTGGCTTAAAGTAACCCTCAAGGACACCTCATTTAACCCCCTCATTTTACAGATGAAGTTACAGCCAGAGAGGTGGTGATTACCAGAGAGGTGCTAACTAGCAAAGCAAGAGTTTGAATCCCAGTCCTCTGACTTCCTCATGTTTTTGCTTTGCCATACTTCCTCCCATTAGACCTATGCTTTGGGAGAATTTTTCTGGCAGACATGTTCAAGGTGAAATGTAGAGGGAAGACACTAAAAACAGGTAGACCAACAAGGAAGCAACTGTCGTCAACCAGGAGAGAGGAGAAGAAGGATTACTAAATGTTGGAGGGGCTATTGGGAAACAGGCCCATTGAGGCAAGATGGAGGCAAAGTAGGTCTGTGAATGGGTACAGCCATTCTAGAAAGCAATGTGGAATCACACACACATTACTATTAAGCAACTATTAATTTACTATTAAATAATGAGTTATTAAACAATGAGTGTCCTTTGACCCTGATATATCACTGCTGGATCAACGCCAAAAAGAGATTTTTTTAAAAAAGCAGAAAAAGGCCCTTATGTGGCCCCTTCCAAAAAAATTATTAGCTGCTCTTTTTATGGTGGTAAAATATCTGGAAACTAAAGGAATGTCCATCAACTGAGGAATGACTGAATAAGTGTGTTATATGAATATGATGGAGTAGTACTGTACTGTGAGAAAGGAGAAAATAGGTGATTTCAAAGAGACAAGGAGAGACATGAGAACTGATGCAGTTTTGCTAGATTATGTACATTTGTTACAAGGGATTTTTGGTCTCTTTTTTTCAGGAGGTGGGGAATGGAAGAGAGAGAAAGTAGCTTTCTGTTCATTAAGAAAATTTTAAAAGCCCAAAGTTAGCATGGATGTGGAATGCTTAAGAGACACCTATTTTGCTAGTTTTGCTCAACGGTTTTTATTCTGTTACATATCATAGAATGGGAGCGATCTGGAAATGCTTGTAATATAAAGATAAAACACCCCCATAAAACCTTTTTTTAAGAGTGCCTGCATGCACTAAAGTTGTGACCACAAGCATGAATAGGAGCAGATGGAGGGCTCCCCTAGGAATGTGTTGGTCTCCCTTCCTCTGCCTCACACGTCCATCTCTCCTGTCTCTTCATTAGTTATGTCTGCCGCCCACGATGTGCTTCCCAATCTAGGCACCATCTCCTCTTCCTCCTCTCACTGTACCACAACACCTTGACACATCTATGAGGATGCTATCATATAATGAGTTGACATGCATAGAATGCTTTAAGATTTATAAAGCACTTTACACATAGTATATCTTTGGACTCTAACAACTCTATTGTGGAGGGAGGTTCTATTATTATGTCCATTTTAGAGATGGGGAAACTGAGGTCAGGGAGATTTGCTCAGGATTATACAACTAGGAAAAGTCTGTGGCAAGATTTGAACTCATCTCTGCCTGCCTTGGGGTTAACCAAGTCCAGAGCTCAGTCCACTCTGCCTTCTCTCCTCTCATAACAGAAAAATCGGGGCAACATGTTTGAAGGTTGGTCTCAGGACCCTAACAGTACACTAGTAGCCCAAAGCAGGTTTCACAGCTTCCAAATAGACTTGACTCACACTGAAATAACCAAACTCTTCCCTGAGAGAGTTTGGTTCAATGATTCTGATATCAAAATCTTAAGGATGGAGAAGGTAAAGACTGTACAGGGAAGGAAGGGGTAAGAGCAGTGAAGCAAAGGAACAACTGGCCTTCTCCAGCCCCAGCCTCTTCCTTCTATACATTCTTCACTTTTGTGGCTGGCTAGCTTAAGGATGACTCCTCAGCAAGCAGCTGTCCCCGAAGCTTCGGCATGGCAAACAAGGGCCTTCCTGGGCAGCTGTGGCACATTCAACCAGCTAGAAGGATATGGAGTCACTTGTTTCCTTGACCATCTGACCATCATGTGCTTCCTTCACTCAGCTTGGTCATGCTTTGGTGCCTACAAAGACAAAACCAAAAGAGGCTTCAGCAACCCTAGAGGCACACTTGTCATGCTCAGGTACCATTACTCCATTCTCCCTGGTCTTCTGTCTGATCCGAGTATTTCTAAGTCATCATCAACTGTAGGAAGGAAGCCAGTCCATCAACGAGCATTTATCAAGTGCTCACAATGTGCTGGACATTGCAATAAATGTTGGAACTACAAGGAAAGGCACAAACACAGTTCCTGCCCTCAAGGAGATGGCATTCTAATGGGGAAGACAGCATGCAACTACCTACATGACAGTCTAAATGCTGGAGTAGCAAGAACAGACTAGCCCCACCCCCCAAAAAAATTAACAAACATGCCTCCACACATCACATCAAGTCCTTATTGGGAAATCCAACCAAAGGAAGGTGAAAGATAATCCCAAAGAGAAGTTACCAGCAGTGGGGAAAGTGGGAAAGGCCTCTTGGAAAGGTAGGATTTGAGTTGCCTTGGAGGAAGTGAGGGAATACAGTAGAGGGAGAAATGAAGGAGCACAAGGATTTAGAACACTGTAGAAGGCTTTGTCCTTCCCCCTTAAAGAAAATCTGGCTGGGAAAGAGTCTGGACCACATTTGGAGTCTTGAGTTCAGTTCTGGGGGCCACATTTTAGGAAGGAGCTGGATGATCTGGAGAGAATGACCAGAGAAAGGCAGCCAGTATTGGTAAGAGCCTTAAGATCATGCTCTCGAAGTTTTAGCTGAAGGAGACAGGATACTCAGTCTAGAGAAGATTAGGGGCAATAGCTATCTTTGAGTATTTGAAGGGCTATCATATGAACCTTCAGTAAAGCCTCAAAGAACCAAAGGAGAAACATGGGTGATTCATTGCAAATTTGTACTTGAAGTGAGAACAGACTCTGACCATTAGAATTGTCTAGAAATGGAACATGCTACTGTTATTGTTTTTCCTTCATTCTCAAAGAGGACCATGACATCAGGAAGAGGACTCCATGATTTGCAAGAGAATTGGATTTAAGCAGGGAGGGCTGTGCGAGTCACCAGCTTCACTTTCTCCTCTGGAGCCATCTGGCTCTAGTGGCCAGATACACATCAAGATAACTGGATATGGCTCCAGATACAGTGGGAGACCTTGGCCTTTTTAAGCTAAGGCATTTCCCAGATCTCACTTTGACTGAGGCTACCCTTTCAGCGATTAAGGGTAGATGAGAAATGAGGCTAAGAATGGCCTCTTTTACCTAGTCAAATAAAATCAATCTGGGAGGGAAAGACCCTCGGGGTTTCTGGTCAAAACCGAAATAATCACTATTTACATTCACTTTGAGCCGTCAGGGTCCAGACAATGACCAACTGGGACTTGGGCTGGGACCTATTGTTGGTGAGAGCCAATAAGTGAGAGTCAGAAGGATTTAGGTTTATGGCATGGTCCTTAAGAAAGAAATCTAACCTATAAACCCCAAAAAATATTTCAAGGTAGTCTTCAAGGAAAGGGTAGCTGACCACTTGTATAGAGGGGATTCTTGTTCAGCTATAAATTGGGTCTGGAGAACTTTGAGAGAAAATCCAGCACATTAAAGCAAAGACTATCCTGATAAGCTATCAAGGTCCCTCTGAAGAACTTTAGTATCTTGCAAGATCGTGAGACATGGGAGCCTCTGGCCCAAGACCACCCAGTATGGCACCTGCATCAAAGAAGTCTCTGTGCTCTATGAGCAAAGCAGAATCCCAGTAGCACAAAGGAGACATGAGATGTGCAAATCTAAAGACATCTCCAACCCAAATGTTTTTTTTATGGACTATTTGTGCCCAACCTGCGACAGAGTATTCTGAGCTTTGTATTGGACTGATCAACCACAGCTGGACACACTGTACCTTGACCCCAGCATTGGTTCTCTTTGAGTACAAAGGACAAACAACATCCTCACAAGTACACTTGTGTATCTCCTGGGGGACTCTCAGAACTCACGTAGAGGGCTGGTCACCATGCTGGAGCAGAAAAAGTGGCTTTTGAATGATCTAAATTCCAACCCCACGCCTCAGTGAGATGCAGCCTCCTTCTTCACTTCCTGCTTTAATTTTTCTATGGTGTAACTATGCTTTGTTAAATAGCTGCCACCCTCCACCCCAGTTCTGGTAAAAAAAAAAAATTCCTACTTTCCTATGAATTGTAGAAGGAATCTTCTAGAGGAAAAGTTGTAAAGTAAAGTGGGATGCTATTGTTAATTGTGAGCTCGCTTCTTGTTCTACTTGTCCCTCCACCCCCTTTCCCCTCCCACCCCAGCTGGGATTAGGAAGCTCAATGGATCAACATGGACAGTTCCCAGGGGATTTCATTGCCAGCTCAGATTTCCCAGGTCCTTCCAAAAATGAGATAACTCAGCTAAGCTTCCTTCTTTCTGAAAGGGTCTGCCTGCTGCCACTAGGTCAAGGTTCAAGGCCATTCAGGAATTTAAAGCATGAAGGCTTTCAACACTCAGTGATCTTACTGTCCCCAAGGCCTATTTTATGGAAAAGAAAATAAAGCTCCCAAAGATTTGAAAATGCACAGGAAGGGGATTATCTACCAGCTCCTTAAATGGGCTCCCTGGGGAGAAGAAAGTGAAGAAAGTCAGGGCTCCTCATCCCTTATGGCCCCCGGGGAAGAGTAAGAGTATTCAAGAAACATTCAACTTTCCAATGTTTGCCCAGCGATTATATCTTCTGACACTTTCACCAAGTCTGTGAATTAGCACAGACTCAGAGTCTCAGAGGCTCAGAGAGACAGGGGAAAGAGCCCTGTAGTTAGAATCAAAAGACTCAGGTTCTTTTCAGCCCAAAGGGCATTAACTAGGAGCATTAGACAGAGGATTAAATATATATGATATAGAAATTTTAATATATATTTATAGAAGATTTTATCTACATATATACATTTACATGACACTTTAATAACCCATATTTATGATGTGTTATATATGTATATATGTGTATATATGCATATATGTGTGTATATCAGAGCCTCAAAGTAGACTGGGCTAACCTGTGAGGTGACAAGACAACTTCGATACCTACAGGCTGAATTTATAGATTTTAAAAGAAAAACATATGTCACACAATAGAAATCTGGAGTTTCATGAGCAATGCTGTTTTTTCTGTTCTACTACATATAGGGAAATGATAATTTTATTTGCTGTTTGTTCAGTTTAGGGGTTTTTTGTTTTAATTTTAAAAGAAAGTAAGGAAAATGGTCTTGCTGGCTTGTAGTTATGACCTCGGTACTTAGTGTGGTGCCTGTTCCATAGTAAGCTCTCACTACTACCTTTGTTGTTTATTCACTTATTCATGCACTTCTCTTTGTTCTGTGTTCTGGGACCATGTCGAACAAAATTAGTCCCTGTCTGACATGACAGATATTCAAATACTTGAAACCGGCCATCATTTCTTCCCCAGCCCCCCCAGCCCTACCATTTGCCTCAAAGTCTTGTCTTCAGGTTAAACAACACCAATTCTTACATAGTAAGATACCAGTCCTCTCCTCATCCTGATGATTATATCTGGGTCTTGTTATTGTCTCCTTTAAAATGAGGTGCCCCCCCAAAAGAAAATAAAATGAGGTGCCCCAAAATGACCATGATGTGGACTAGCACAGTGCCCATGACCAAGACTTACCATAGTGCCTGACACACAGTAGGCACTTAACAAAGGCCTGTTGGCCAACTGAGAACAGCAGACACTACAGAGAACTCACTATCCTCTCAATTTGGACACTTAAATGCAACCTCAATTTGGCCTCTCTCAAAAGCCACCAAACACTTCTTTGGCTGCCATGCCATGTTGTTAACACATATTCAGCTTGCCATCCATTAAAACCCTTAGGAATTGTTACACAACCATCCTCTTCCATCCTGTACCTCTGATGTTGACTTTTTGAACCAGTGAAGAAGTTTATATTTATTTCAATTAATTTTCATTTAATTAATTTAGCCTGTATTTTTAATGTGCTACTCTTGTTGGATTATTTTAGATTCAGGATCTGTTATCCAATGCATTAGTGCTCTCTCTCTCTCTCTCTCTCTCTCGCTCTCTCTCTCTCTCTCTCTCTCTTTCTCTCTTCCCCTCTCTTTCTCTATCTCTCTCCCTCTCTTTGTCTCTGTCTCTTCTCCTCTTTCTGTCTCCCTTTCTCCCAGCTTTGTGTCAACTGAACATTTTTGAAACATGTAGTCTATGCTTATGTTGAAGTCATTGATAAAAATAATGACTGGCACAAGGCCAAGAACAGATCTCTGGCACTCTTTTCAAGGACACACTCAAGGATGATACCAACCCATAAATTCTACATCACTCTAGACTGGATTGTACAGGCCTTCATTTTCTCTGAATGAGCTCACCTGTTGCATGAAGAGCCACCAGAAAATTATGCTTCTAGGAAGATCAATAATGAGCTGCGAACTTGGCTATTATTATTCAGTTCAGTTTGGTTCAGTTCAACAAACATTGATTAACCACTACTATGCTTGAGGCATTGTAGGTAATATTGCACTTTGTCTTTGGACACTTCCACTGTAACAGTGGCCTAGACTTTCCTATGCAAATGAGATGAGTTCACATCACAGGCTTGAATTCTCAACCCATGGAATCATAGATCTAACGTTAGAAGAGATCTGGTAGCTAATCTAGACTAACGCCTTCATTGTATAGATGAGGAGATGGAAAATTCAGGGACGAAAAGTAAAATTACTTACTAAAGTTAATACAGCTAGAAAGAAGAGCCAGGATTTAAACTGAGCTTATCTGACTTATCCCTCCCACAACATCCTGCAGATCCATGATACAAAATCTTAATTCTTCTGCACCTTGTTGCAGGCTGTTGTTTCTCACCATTTGTAATGCCTGCCCATTACATCTTTGACCATGCAAATTCTGTCCAATCTTCAAGGATCAACCCCAATTTTCCAACCTTGAAGACAACCCTCAGGAAATCGTGTGTCTTTCATTCGTAGTTGTTAGGCACTAGGGAGTTTTCTGTAACTACACACTTCTCAGAGATGATGACCATCAGTTGAGAACAAGTCCGAGCTATGCCCTGGCTTGCCAGAAAGCAGAGTTTTTAAGAGAATTGTTTGGACAGTGTAGCACCAAGGTGAAGTAAAATGGGCTATTTGACAGGTCCCTCTGAGGAGATGTATTTTAATGTTTTAAGTATCAACCCTTCATGAAGAGATGAATCCTAGAGGTTGGTTACAAGGACTAGGGTCCAGCAGTGACCGTGAGAACAGGGGAGAAGTTACATAGTGTATGATAGTAGAGATAAGATGTCCATCAAAGAACAAAGATGACATCTCCAGAGAAGCATCAGACAGATATATAGACATTCAGGCCAATCCAGCCCATGTAGTATCACAGATATTCATATTATATAGATTTCAATATATACTCTGTCTCCTGCCATTTGAATGTAAACCCTTTGTGAATAGAAACCAAGGTAACACATAAACCTGTATGTGCCCTTCACCATGGCTCCAGAGGTTCCCAATGATTGCCTCCTCATTTATACTCTCTACTCGCCAATATTTTGTCCCACAAATTTGTCTTTCATATATACTCCTTGGTTATGTTTGTTCACCGTTGATTGTGCCCAGAACGATATTTCAGCCTGTGGCAGAATATACCTGGTGTGTATACGTGGGATGAATCTTTGCTTGCCATTTTATTTACTATGCTGTTTGCTTAAATGTGTGAGGGTTTTTTTGTTTTGTTGTTGTTTTTATTTTTATTGAATGTGTCTTCTAGCCTGCTGTTAAAAGTACCTGTATTAGTGGGCACTCCCAAGCTACAGTGTTGAGTAGGTACTGACTCAGAGAATTATTTAAGACTGGGGTAACTTCCCTGGAAGATGCACATGGGAACCAGTGTACCTCAAGGGGTATGTCTGATTCAGCTAATTTCCTTTTTTTGACAAGATTACTATCCTCGTAAATTTTGGAAATGCCCTAGACTTAGCTCACCTGCATTTTAACAAGACATTTGACAGGATTTAATTATATTCTTGTTGGCAAGATGGTTAGATAGGAACTAGATGTTAAGATGGGTTTAGAACTGGTCAAATCAATGGATTGAAAGAGTGGATAACGATGGATTAATGTCAACCTACAGGCCTGAAAATAACCACTGATATGCTGAAATAGAGAAGCCCATTTCAGAGATTCCTCAAAAGACCTAAGCTTTCATTTATTGGCTAGATAAGAAGGATATTTGGAAGTAAGAGGTGAAGAAACAGAAAGGATGCAGTGTAATGTAAATAACTGACATTTCTAACAGTGCTGTAATTACAACTCTTAAAATTATTTACATATATGATTTCTCTTGAGTCTACTACAACCTCGTGTAATATTATAGGAAGCACAGAGCACAGGACTGGAGTCAGAAACAGTGTAGTTCAAATCCAGCCTAGCTGTGATACCCTGGTTGAGTTCACTTAGCTTTTGCCAACTTCAGTTTCATTATCCATAGGATTGGAGAAACAATAGCTTCTACCTCTCGAGGTTGTTATGAGGACAAAATGAAATAATATCTGTAAAGTTCTAGGTATCACCATGAAGAGATAGAGAGGACAGAAGCAGAGATAGGCTCTCCATATCATACGGATGAGGGAATGGGTTATTGATTTGCCCAGGGTCACAGAGCTAGTGACTGACAGACTATACACTGTGTAACATGGCAGAATTTCATATTATATGTAACTTGGTGAGGCTATTTGATACAATGGAAAGAATATAGGACACGGATCAAAGGACCTTCTGCATTTTGCCTCTATCTCTTACTTTCTGTCTGTTGACTTCGGTCAAGTCCTATACCTTCTGAGGCTTTCAGCTTCTTCATCATTGAAATGAGGAGTTTGTGATCAGTGATCTCAAACGTGCCTTCTGCATCTCTTTCCATGATCCTACTATATAATTGTATGTTGTTGGATCTATAATTTAATTTATTTCACACATACCTTAAGTAGAATGTTAGCTTCTTGAGTGTAGGGACTATTTGTGTGTGTGTTTTTGATTCCTCAACTCCTGGCATACAGTTGGTTCTTAATAAATGTTTGCCATTTTGAGTTTATTTTCTAGTCACACACGTCCTCAGTGATGGTTTTTAGGCCAGATTTCCCCTACAAACTCTCATTGGTCATATGGCTTTGGCATACTATCACTGCCATAGAGCTTTCCATTGTCCTTTGTGTTGTTTGGGATATTAATTAATCTAAGGTTGTCTTCTTGAATTCACAGCCATGTAGCATCATCGAAAAGGTGTTGATGTGGAAGAGAATGCCTTTGATGTTAGTGAGTAGCCAACGAGAACAGGCATCTGAAGGCAGTGTACTGCTTCCCAAATCTGATTTTTATCCAGGCTGATTTCCCAGCACTCTATTTTGGACCCAGCTCCTTATCTGTCTATGACTTGCTCCATAGTTTTCCATACAACTACATAATAAGACTGTCAATGTGCCATTGTTTTCTATTTTGTTGTTCCCAAGGGGTTGGTTAGATGATGCTCTCTATATCATTATGGATTGTATTATGGATGTTGGAAATACTATATTATATTTGTATATTATAAATATATACTAAGCTCCCACAGTAAAAGATAGTAATATAGTTGAGAGGTAACATTAAGTAATGGAAAGACCCTTGGCCCCAGAGTCATCAAAAAAGGTCAGATTGAATCCTTCCTTTTAATGTGATCATGGACAAGTCATATCACCTCTGTGATCCTCAGCTTCCTAGACTGTAAAATGGGAATTATGGTACCAATATTAGGCAACGTAGCCCATCAAGTTACTTCAGAAGTACATCTGTCTTGGACAGGCACGATACAGGGACGGTAAGCTGGTTCCATATGTGAAGCAGAGGATAAGACTGGGCTGGGTTGCATTTGGTAAATTTCCATGTGCTTCTAATGATGCAGAGTTACTTCCTGCTGCCCAAGCCCATTTTTTAACATTGATATTCTCCCTGTGATTCCACATAACCATGAATTACAGAATACATGCTCTCAGAGGATTCACATTTGTGAGTGACTCAGAGGGCAATGAGAAGACAAATGGTGGGCAAGAGAAGGACGATTAGCAATGATGATTCCAAGATAGTGGCATCATTAAGAACATGGACAGTTAAGAAAGTTGGGGCTATAGTCAGGGCAGGAGGCAAGAGAGAAAATCTGGATGATGTCAGCACTGGACAGGTATTGGGGAAAGAAGAAAACACTCAATGCTTTTAAAGCTCTTTAATTGAAGATTTAGGGAAGGTCATTGAAAAGAACCATCAAAAGGGAGAGGTCTTCACTCAAGAGGGCCTGCCCTGGAGAGAAGATGGCTCCATCTTAATACCTATGTTGGGATTTATTTCCATTTAATTTAACAGCAATTTGTAAAGCATTTACTATGGGCAAGACCTCTACAAATAGTTAGTATACATGTGTGCAAGAGGGAAAATGTCTACACTGGCAATCTCATGGGGGACTTCTGATGTGTAAATTCCCTCCAAAATGCAGATCAATGACTCATCTGTAACTTAGAAGCTTCACTTATCTTTCCTCCTTCTTTCCAAAGATGGGGGAATATGGATGGCGAATTCTGCTTGACTCTTTTGCCTGAAGTATTCATGCTTGCCAACTCTAGGAAGGTAGAGGTAATTGTATGTATATATCTCTATCTCTATCAATATTGATATAAACACACACATTTATGTATACACCCATGTATATTTAAGTATATATGAGTATAAATGTTTTGTGTACACGTATGTATGTTTGCACATACTTGTATATTGTGTATGTACATATGCAATAAATTATCTATATATGCAAATGTGAATGTACTGGGCCATATATTATATATATATACAGACATACATGTATATGTGTATATTATATGTATGTGTATGTGCATTCATAGGGAAGAGATTTTCATTAGGTAAGTGCTTAATAAGTGGTTATTAAATGAAAGAATGGATTATTGCTGGAGATATAATGGATGCTCATTAAATGCTAAGAAATAATTGATTTTTTTTTCAGAAAATATGTATTAACAAAATAAATTATACTTGAGAAAGCTAGTTGACCTGGATAGAGCACTGAGACGGGAGTCAGGAAGACCAGAGTCCAAATCTGGCCTCAGACACTTACTAGCTGTGTGGCCCTGGGCAAGTCACTTAACCTCTGTTTGCTTACTCCCCTAGAAAAGGAAATGGCAAACCACTCCAGTATCTTTACCAAGAAAACCCCAGATGGAGTCACAAAGAACCAGAAATAATTGAAAATGATTGAACAATAACAATGACTATATGTGTGTGTGTGTGTGCAACTATGATCTAAAGAAAAAAGTGTGTCTGTGTCTGTGTGTGTGTGTACTTTAAAGTACAAATGCTCTTTGAGATGAAAACACATTGCCCTTTATTCACACATGGCTAAGATTCTATAATTTCTTGGGGACCCATTTCGAAAAGGAGAGAAGGTCTTCAAATGAAAGCTGGATCTGCTGAAGAGGGAGGGGATTCCTTTTCAGATAAGGATGGGACTTAATGACCACTGAGCCTTTCAACCATAAATGTCTGTGATTATATGACTCTGAGACTAAAGAAAAGGGACAACAGAGACAAAAGATTGTCCAGAACGTATGGAATGGTGTTAAAATTTTTAGACCTTCCTTGGAGGTCTGGACTAAGCCCCAAACCTAAGGCCTGAACAAACAATTAGGACTTGGGTTCTTTCTCGTCACCACAAGAATGCCTGTTACAAGGCTCTTTTCTCTTGACTGTTTTGTGAGGTAGACCATACTCCATGACATTTCCCAATAGGATTTTCAGATTTCCAAAGCCCATTATATATACTGTCTCTCCTACTCCCACACTGAGCTCAGGCCAAATGGACCTTCAAGATATTTCTTGAGGTCTTTTCTGGGGAAAACATTTGCACAGTCAGCCTGTCATGCTTACAATTTTTCCTCCCCTTTCAGCTCTGCCCCCCAGAAGCCTTAGGGTTCTTTGAGGCTCCACTTTGGGGCCACCTCCTTCAGGCAGCCCCCCCTGATCTTCCAGTTAGTAGTTCTCCCTCCTACTAATTCCCTTGTACTTCCAATCAGCACATAACCTGTAACCTCCTGTAGAACATAGACTCCTTAGGGGCTGGGACTTCTTGCTTCCCCAGTTAGGAACACAATGCCTTGCCCATTACTTTGTGCAACTCAATACACTTTAGACTAAACTAATATAATATGTTATGTAAGAAAAATAAATATTTGTCATACTACTTCACCCACTGTTTCCAACTTGTTCAAGGTCACATACTGAGTAAGTAGCACAGAGAAGGTTTGAACCCAGGTATCCCCCACTCAAAATCCAACTTGTTTCCTACTCTTCTACGTCTTTCCATGGTACCACATGTGTACCCATGGAGGGCCAGTGCACTAACTCCTGATTCTAGGTACTAGTCCAGAGACTAGGGTTCATGATTCTGTAATCAGCCCAGAGGGTCAGACTGTGACAACTCCTCTTATAGCCACTGTATTCAGCTCATGCCAGCTGAGAACTGTCCAGCACAAGAGCTATCCTTGATAATAACCCAGTACTTGGGGCTGAAAAGCAGGAGCCAAGAGGGAGTTGGGTGTTTGTTAAAATCATGGGTGAGAGAATAATAACATAACCTAGCAACAACAAAAAGCTAAGCACCCAACTCTGATCTTTAATGTGTGCTCTGTACCCTTCTAGCAGCTGGAAGCAAGAGGTTAGAAGGGTCCTTTGGGGAGTCATCCAGCCCACCCCATACTTTATGAACAAGAAAACTGAAGCCCAAAGAGACTGGCCCAAGATCACACCTGTTGTGAGCAGTAGAGTTCAGATATTAATCCACTTCTTCTGACACCAAAACCAACATTCTTTCTGTTATAATGTAGGATCCCAGGACCATCCATTTAGAGCCAGATGGGACCTTTAAGGCCTTTGACTTCAACCTTCTCATTTTACAGTTGGCAAAATTGATGCCCAGAGATATTGGCTATGAATCACTAGTCCAACCTTCTCATGGATGAAACTGAGGCCAAAAGAATTGGACTATGAGTCACCTAGCCCAAACTTTTCTTTTTTTTTTAAATTTTTTTTATTTTTATTTTTAGTTTTAGTTTTAGTTTACCACGCACGGTTCCACATAGTTTTGAGTTCCAGTTTTTCTCCCCTCCCTC
The DNA here is from genome assembly GCF_011100635.1 of Trichosurus vulpecula. Lineage (NCBI taxonomy): Eukaryota > Metazoa > Chordata > Mammalia > Diprotodontia > Phalangeridae > Trichosurus > Trichosurus vulpecula. Next base: position 432,695,647 of record NC_050576.1, on the reverse strand, counting down.
CCCCCTCCCTCCCCAAGACGGCATGAAGTCTCATATAACTGTCATGAATAACTTCGCATTGAATTAATTTATGCACTAGTCAAGTCGTGGAGAAGAATTTTGACCAATGGAATGAATCATGAGAAAGAAGAAACAGAACCAAAAAAAAAAAACCCAAAAACAAAAACAAAAGAGAAGCAGAAAAGGCGAGCATGTAGTGTGCCTCAGTCTGTATTCAAACTTCGCAGTTCTTTGTCTCGATGAAGATAGCATTCTCCATCGTGAGTCCCCTGGAGTTGTCCTTGCCCCTTAGGTTGCTGAGAAAAGCGCAGTTTGTCAGGGTTGGTCCTCACGGAATCCATATATCTGTGGCTGTGCATAATGTTCTCCTGGCTCTGCTCCGCTCACTCAGCATTATGTCGTGTAGGTTTTTCCAGGTTGTTATGAAGTCTGCATCATCCCCATTTCTTATGGCACAATAGTATTCCATTACCTTCATGTACCACAGTTTGTTCAGCCATTCCCCAATTGATGTAGCCCAAACTTTTCAATGTACAGGAGGTAAAATGTGTGCCTAAAGATATTGAGTAAGACAAGTGTGGTAGTAGATAAACAGAGCAGGGGTTCAAACCCATGTCTTTTGTCTCAACATTGGAGCAGCATGAAACCATATGACTATAGATTCAAAGCTGGAAGGGACCTCAGAGGCCTTTGAGTCCAACCCTCTCATAGGACAGATGGTAAAACAGACCCACTATCACCCATTTACTGTCTGAAGCAGGATTTGAAGCCAGGTCTTCCTGGCTACAAGTCAGCATCGTATCCATTGTGGCCTCTGCCTTTGTCACTATAGTTCATTGTTTCTATTCCAAGGGCTATTCCAGTATTAGGAATCAAGACTCTAGATGTGAATCCTGACTGATGGACAGAGGGAATAAAATAATAACCACCAACAATAAATGTAACAAGCAGCTTTTATATAGCACTTTAATGCTGGCAGGATGTCCACAACAACCCTGTGAGGTAGGTGCTATTGTCAGCCTCATTGTACAGATGAGGGAATGGGGATTTAAAGCAGTTACTTGACTCGCTCAGAGTCCCACAGTCCAAGGAAGGCTTTGAAGTCATGTGTTCTTGATGCCAAGTCCAGCGTTCTACCTACTGCTCTCCCTAGCCATCTCATAGAGGCCCAAATAAGAAATGATGATATTGAATTAAAACATAGCCAGCTCTTTTGGACATCTGATGGACCTCAGAAATATCTTTTTCCTTTTCTAGCCTTGCTGTGTGGCCCAGCAAAGGATGTTGTTGGAAAGGCACATCTCTGGAGCATGAGCCTCTGGGTTTAGAAGAGATGAAGAACAGTTATCTCTGGAAAACTCATGGGGGATGGTAGGTGACCCTGTGTCCTTGGAAGCTTTGACAGGTAAGACAAACATACTCGGTGGGCTAGAATATGAGCCCAGTGATGGGCTCTCTCTCGCTTACCCCTGAGTTGTGTGAGACTCAGTTCTCGGTCAGCCACTGAGCAATGTATTTTTTTTGGCTCACATCAACTCTCAAAGGCAATCTACTATACTGTAGAAGGGCTTTAAATGGGAAATTTCATCCAAGAAATTTAACACTTTTTAAATGGGCCCTGGAGCTCACCAAAGGATACCTAATCTAGGCCAAGTTTGTCTGCTTTCGTTGTGCCCATAACAGAAGTTTTACTATCTCCAACTCAAGCCAGTTAGAAAGTTAAACCAAAAGAAAAACCTAGTCCATAGAAAAGCAGAAATTCAAAATAGCTTCCTCAGGTAGCATTTAACATTTTCAAGAAATTGTTTCAAGCCATTTCTAGGAACTACACTTGACACATTTTCAGTGCTTGATACATTGATTGTAAAGAATCCCAGTAAGACCCTTGGATGCTTATGGATCAAGGGTGGTGGAGAAATTATGGCCTGTAGGTAAATATAAGAAGGAGATTATAAAAAGAAAGGCGTTGGTATAGCTTGATTATTCATGACACAAGATAGATCTTTTTATATAATTTTATTCATTTTAAACTTAAATACAAAACAAGAGGAAAAACATTCCCATGTCCACAGAAGAATAGAGGAGACGATTCAATATAAAACAATACATTGCCATGTCAGGAAAACCTGTGTAATATACACTTCACATTTTTTTCAAAGCTACCCAGCTTTTCCTTGCTTCCTTCTAGGTTTTCTTTCACTCTCTGCTGAGCACTTTTTACTTTATTTTTTCCTCCCTCCTGCCACACCCCCAAAGAAGGGTACAATTAAACACTGAGATACATAGATGTATGTGTGTATGTATATGTATGTATGTGCACACACATATATAGACATGCTTATAGATATCTATAAACATACATACGATATGCACATATACACTCATACGCGTAGATGCAAAACCGGGCTGTGCATAGCTCCACTTGTCATCAGTTTCTCTGCAGGTGCAGAGCATCTTCCTTCATTGGTCCATGTCTTTTCATGCTTCTCTAAATCAACCAGTTTATCACTTCCTACACCATGGCAATATTCCTGCACAATCACATCCTGTCTGAGAGATTGCCCATGAAATTTTCTTCCAAATTTTCTGCATTCCTTCTATTCTTTGCTACATTGGTTTTATTTACACAAGAAAAAATAAATTAAAAATAATGAAAGTTATTCATCTTACACTTCAACAATACTCTCACCTTATATTATAGCTTATGGTCTGATACTGCTGAATCTCCTTCATTTACATCTTTTTCCCCCAGTTTCTTTGAAATTGCTGACCTTTTGTTCTTCCAAATAAACTTTATTATTCTTTCTCAGTAAGACAATTTTTTAGTAATTTAATTGGGATGGCATTGAATAAATAGGGTAGTTAGGTAAGATTGTCATTTTATATTATGTTGGCTTTATCTACCCATGGACAATAAATATTACTCCAATTATTGAAATTCAATTTCATTTGTACAGAAAATGTTTTCTGTTTATATTCATGTACTTCCTACGTCTGTTTTGGCTGGTATGCTCTCAGGTGTTTTATATTGTCTTGTAATTTTAAATGGTCTAAAATAATATTTAATAATATTGCTGAGACTGTGTATTTTCCTTATTTTTCTCTTTTAATTAAATCTGTTAGCTTTAACTTTGTCTGAGATCATGATTACTACCACAGATTTTTTCACATGATAAATTCTATTCCATCTCTTTATTTTATCTTTGTGTGTATCTCTCATTTTTATTGTACTTCCTGAAAACAACATATTTGTTGAATTCAAATTTTTAAACTGCTATCCATTTCTGTTTTATGGGTAAATTCATCCCATTCACATTCTGAGCTATAATCACTTGTTGTGTATTTCTCTCCTTCCTATTGTTCCTCACCATCCTTCTCAACCTATTTACCCTATCCCTCCTTACTCTTCTAATTTACTTCTACCCACTACTTTGCCTTCCTATTCCTCAACCTACCCACCCCACTAAGAGTCCCTCACTTATCCTCTCCCCCCACCCTTTCCCCTAACCTTCTTATATCTTTCTGAATTTACAAGACTTTTATACCCTTCAAGATATATATGTTCTCTTTTTAAGCCATTCCTGAGGAGAATAAGGTTCCAACACTACCGGCCCTCTCCCCCACTAACTTCTTCTGTATCAGTTCTTCCTTTCATGCCTCATTTGTTTTGTTTTGGTTTTTTTTTGCAATTTTTTAAAATTTATTTATTTATTTTTAGTTTACCGCACACAGTTCTACATAGTTTTGAGTTCCAGATTTTCTCCTCTCCCTCCCCCCTCCCTCCCCAAGACGGCATGGAATCTCATATAACTGTCATGTATAACTTCGCATTGAATTAATTTATGCACTAGTCAAGTTGTGGAGAAGAATTTTGACCAATGGAATGAATCATGACAAAGAAGAAACAGAACCAAAAAAAAAAAAAAACAACCCAAAAACAAAAACAAAAGAGAAGCAAAAAAGGCGAGCATGTAGTGCGCCTCGATCTGTATTCAAACTTCACAGTTCTTTCTCTGGATGAAGATAGCATTGTCCATCGTGAGTCCCCTGGAGTTGTCCTTGCACCTTAGGTTGCTGAGAAGAGTGCAGTATGTCAGGGTTGGTCCTCACGGAATCCATATATCTGTGGCTGTGCACAACGTTCTCCTGGCTCTGCTCCACTCACTCAGCATTATGTCCTGTAGGTTTTTCCAGGTTGTTACGAAGTCTGCATCATCCCCATTTCTTATGGCACAATAGTATTCCATCACCTTCATATACCACAGCTTGTTCAGCCATTCCCCAATTGATGGGCATCCCTTTGATTTCCAATTTTGGCTACCACAAAAAGAGCTGCTATAAATATCCTTGTACATATGGGTCCTTTTCCCGCTTGTGTGATTTCTTTGGGATACAACCCTAGAAGTGGTATTGCTGGGTCAAAGGGTATGAACATATCTATAGCCCTTTGGGCATAGTTCCAAACTGCTCTCCAAAATGGCTGGATCAGCTCACAACTCCACCAGCAATGCAACAATGTTCCAATTTCCCCACATCCTTTCCAGCATTTATCATTTTCCTGTTTTGTTATTTTAGCCAATCTAACAGGATAGATGTGGTATCTAAGAGTTGTTTTGATTTGCATTTCTCTAATCAGTAGTAATCCAGAGCATTTTTTCATATGCCTATAGATAGCTTTAATTTCTTCCTCTGAAAACTGCCTGTTCATATCCTTTGACCATTTCTCAATTGGGGAATGGCTTGTATCCCTATATATTTGGCTCAGTTCCCTGTATATTTTAGAAATGAGGCCTTTATCAGAGATACTAGTTGCAAAGATTTTCTCCCAATTTTCTGCTTCCCTCCTAATTCTTGTTGCATTGGCTTTTTTTTGTACAAAAACATTTCAATTTGGCATAATCAAAATTATCCATTTTGCATTTTGTAATGCTCTCTATCTCTTGTTGGGTCATGAATTCTTTACTTTTCCATAAATCTGATAAGTAAACTGTTCCTTGCTTTCCCAAATTACTTATAGTATCAGCTTTTACTCCTAAATCATGAACCCATTTTGACTTTATTTTGGTATATGGTGTAAGATATTGGTCTATCCAGTTTTTGCCCTACCATTTTCCAATTTTCCCAACAATTTTTGTGAAATAGTGAATTATTAGCCCAGAAGCTGGCCTCTTTGGGTTTATCAAAGAGTAGATTGCTAAACTTGTTGATTTCTCCTACTTGTGTACCTATTCATGCCTCATTTGTGTGAGATAATTACTCCTTTTTATCTCTCCCTACACAGTTTTATTTTTTTATAATCATCCCATCATACACAGCTCAGCCCAAGCCCTTCTTTCAAACTACCTGAATAATGATGACAATCATAAGAGTGCTGACAACAGTTTCATATATAAGAAGACCTTACTGAGTCCCTTATAACTGGTCTTTAACATTTATCTCAAGTTTCTCCTGGAAACTATATGTCAAATTTTCTTTTAGGTTCTGCTGTTTTTGTCACAAATACCTGAAAGTCTTTCAGTTCATTAAATGTCCATTTTTTCCCATTCAGGATTATACTTAACTTCACTGAGTAAGTTACTCTTGGTTGTAATCCCAGTTCTTTTGCTCTACAAAATATAGTATTACAAGACCTACGGTCTTTCACCATAGTAGCTGCTGTGTTAAGTAATTCTTATTGTAGCTCCAGGATATTTTTTATCTTTATTTTTGATAGTATTTTATTTTTTCCAATTATATGTAAAGATAATTTTTAGCATTCATTTTTACAAAATTTTGAGTTACAAATTTTTCTTCCTTCCCTTCCCTCTTCCTAAAATGGTAAGCAATTTGATATAGATTATATATGTGCAATCATGTAAAACATTTCCATATTAGTCACAACTGTGAAAGAAAAAACAAACCAAAAGCAAAAAAAAACATGAAAAAAATCAACTAAGTGAAGAAAGTATGCTTTGATCTGTATTGAGAATCCAACAGCTTTTTACCTGGATGTGGATAGCATTCTGTATCATGAGTCCCTTGTAATTATCTTCGATCACTGTGTTGCTAAGAAGTAGCTCCACGATATTTAAATTAGTTGGGGGTTTATTTGTTTGTTTTTGTTTCTTTGTTTTTGTGGCTTAAGCTTTGAAACTTGGCTATGATATTCCTCAAGTTTTCCTTCTGGGATCTCTTTCAGGTGGCAATCAGTAGATTTATTCTATTTCTACTTTGCCTTTTTGTTCTATAACTTTTCCTTGATAATTTCTTTTATTATCGTATCAAGAATCTTTCTGTGATAGTACCTTTCAGGCAGTCTGACTAGTCTTATATCATCTCTCCTAGATCTATTCTCCAGATCAGTTGTTTTTCTCATGAGATGTTGCACTTTCTCTTTTATTTTTTCATTTTTTTTTATTTTTAAAAATTTAATCTTATATCTTAATTAACAGAAATAGACTTTTCCTTCCCTGCAGTGGAAAAAAAAAACAAAAAAACCCTGTAATCGACACACATATTTAAGCAAAACATTCCCGTGTTAGTCATGTCCAAAAATCAAATTTCTCAGTCTGTACCCTGAGTCCATTACCTCTGTCAGGAGGCAGGGAGCATGTTTCATCTTGGGTCTTCTGGAATCATAACAGTGATGAATGTTAATGCATATAATGCCAGGTGAAAACAATCATACTCCAAAGCCCTTCTGATGATGAGAGCACTGGAGTTGGAGTCAGAGGACTTGGGTTTAGATCCTGGGTCTGCTTTTTACTACATGGTATTGGCCAAATCACTTCACTCTGTGGGCCTCAGTTTCCTTCTCCTTAAAATCAAAGGGTCAGGCACAATTGATGGATGAATCCCTGGGGGTTGTTGGCCAAAGTTTTCTCCACAAGATCAGTGGAAAAGGAGGTTTTATTTTACTGAGGGAGAGAATCAATTTATAAGCATGTGCCCATGATATGCCAGGCACTCTGCTAGGCAGTGGGTAACAACAGTAACATCTCCCTGTGGTGTCTCAGGGCTTTCCTGTCACTTTCTCCATTGCAGCCCTGAGGCAGGCAGCACACAAGTTGCCCAGATGTTACAGTTAAGAAGACTGAGGCTCATTCAGGAGGTTCAGTGATATGTCCACAGTCACACTGCCTATTTTGTTCTTGTCTCTTTGTGTGGCTTCTCTAGAGCGGGCAAGAACAGGCCAGTCTGTGTTTTCTGCATTTACCCATTACACATACAGTGTGTAAAACAAGCCAGCATCTAAACTGTGCCCACTCAGCATCAGGAGGCAGCTTTCCACTACGATTCCCTGGTGAGTTCCCAAGCGGGGAGTCCAGGGATGTCCACCAGAGATCAGGCACATGTGTCTACCCCTCTTTTCCCCACCTCCTGTCCTTTAATAAAGGCTGTTGACTGAGAGATGAAATTGTTAGTTGTGCCAGGGAAATGAATCCCAAGCTGGATTGGCATCAATTGAAGAGAATTGGGGTGGGATGCAGTAGGCAGCTGTGATTAGACTTGTCCCTCTTGGTCCCTAGGGGCAGAAGTTACAGGGAGGTAGATTTTAGCCTCCTATGAAGAGAAACTTATTTTTTCATTTTTTCATTTTGTTTTATTATTTCTTCATATCTTATAATGTCATTAGCCAATTCTAGTTTTCAAGGAATTATTTTCTTCCTTAAGTTTTTGATTCTTGATTTTCAATTGGTCGACTTTCTTTTCATAATCTTCTTGATTTTCTTGGATTGTTTTTTTTTCCCCTAATTTTTCCTTGATCTCTCTTACTTGATTTTTCAAGTCTTTTTAAATTTTTTCCAAAAACTCTGTTTGGGCTTGGGACCATTTGGCATTTCTCATTGAAAATGCAGTATCTTTTTTTAGTTTCACTATCTTCCTCTGAAAATGAAACCAGATCTTCTCTATCCCCATAGTAGCTATCTATGATCAGGTTCTTTCTCTTTTTCCTACTCATTTTTATTTATTTATTTATTTGTTTATTTATTTGCAGTTATTAATAGATCAAGTTCTAGTTCCGAGGGGTGAGGAATGATGCCCCAAGCCTCTTGTCCTTCCTATTGTTATTTTTTTTTGTGCTCTGTCCCAGGGCCCAGTTTAGGACATTCCTCTCTACTGCTAGGCTAGGGCCCCCAGCCAGATCATCCCACAAATGCTTTTGCTACCTCTGGTCTCTCCAGTAGCTGCAAACTACAGCTGTCCTCTCTGCCTTGGAACCAGGGACTCTGCTCTCCTACAAATGCCCATAGTGAAGAGGGTACCCACCCCTCTGCTACCATACTCACCAGGCAAAACCTAGCTCCTCCTCCCCCACCACAGCCATGGCCCAGGACTGAGTCAGGTCAGCACAGCTGTGCTTGGCATCTGTCAACAACGGAAAGTCCTTCAATCTTCACCTACCCAACTGTCCGACTGCAACCCTGTCAGTGAGGTGAAAGTTCCTGAGGATGAGGCTGCTTCCTAACCCCAGTTGCCCCCAGGGCTTGTTGTTTATTGGTTCTGCTGAGTCTGCCTGGAAGTATTTTGCCCTTTGCTCAGATCAAACCTTCACCTCTGGAGGCTGAGTGTTTCTGGAGGTCTTTCAAGTTATCTTCGGAGGACAGCTGCCCCACCCTCATTCCTGTTGCTTTCTGCCGTTCTATGTTTTCACTCTGAGGTGATGTTCTGTTGTTTTCTGGAGGAAATTTGAAGAGCTGAAAGTTTTCTGACCTACTCTGCTATCTTCCCACAATCCACCAAGACAGATCTTTTGTAGTTATTTCCATCCTCGGCATTCAATCAACTTTGTCACTACCATGTATTCTGACCCATATTAAATGTGGAGAGCCTGAATCAGAGTTGGACCCTCTCCCCAAAATTTGAGTATTTGTCTGGTGGCAAAGTGAATAGGGAGTGAGAGGGGAGATGACAATATTTGGTAGGATGGGGAGCAGCAATGACAAGCTGGAAAATCACAGAATTTCAGAATATGAACAGATCTCAGTGACCATCTGATTTAATCCTTAGAACAAGACTTTCTTCTCCTTGATACCTAACAAGTAGCCATCCTGCTTCTGATGGAAGGCCTTGCCTCATGGAGAGCCCCCTCCCTACCTTTTGAGGCTACATATTCCACTCTGGGACAGTTCCCCTTGTTAGGAAGCATTTTGCTTTATTTCTCCCTAACATCATGAAAGCTGTCTTCTTTGTACCTTCCATACATTGCTCTTCTTCCTACTTGAAGGGTCCAAGAAAACCAAGCCTAATCCCACTTCCACATGACAGAGACTTCAGAAACTTGAATGCAGCTACCAGGTCCATCCTCCCCCAAGTCTTTTCACTCAGTCTTTAATTCAGAGATGCCCCATTCCTTCAATTAACCCTCATATGGCAAGAACCTTTGGGCCTTCTCTAGAACCTAACCAGCTTATAAAAGTCCTTCCTAAGCTGTAGTGCCCAGACCTGAACATCCTTCAGGTGAGGTCTGACCAGGATGGAGTGCAAGGGAGGAGATTATCCTCTTCTTGTCTCCTAGACCTTGTGTCTCCTTCAAAGGAGCTCCAGTTGGCATTAACTATGTCAACTGCCATGACACATGGTTGACTCACACTGAGCTTGCATTCCTCCAAAATCCCCCAAACTTAGTCATTCTACTGCCACTTCTGGAGCAGAAGTGAGTGAGGTCATAAGGGCTTGAGCCTGCCACATCTAGCTTGAGGTTACCCCCACTTGATGGTCTCCATCATAGGCAGGCACATAACCATGCCAGCTAAGTTCATTACAGATGCTTCTATTTTTATTTTCACTTATAATTTAAATTTTAATATCATATTTATTTCCAAGTATGTGCCTCCAAACTCTTCTATGCAGATACTCCTCCCCAAGTTAATTTTTTTTTAATAAGAGAAGATTGATCAAAACCAACGCAAAAGAACAACCATGTCCAATTGCAATATTCCATACCCATGGGTCCACACCACTGCAATGAATGTAAGTTTTCTCAACTCTCCCCTGGGTCCAAGGTGGTCATTATAATGGTAAAATAATATTTTTTTCTTTTTTTGTTGTTGTTTTATTTTCTTTCAACTAACATTGTCATAGGTACATTCTGCATACTGTTTTCCCTCTCCTGCTCATTTTCTTCTGCATCAGTTCTTAGGTGTTTTCATGCTTCTCTGTATTCATCAGAATCATCATTTCTAACATTACAATAATATCCCATTATATTTAAGTACCACAATTTGTTTAAGTGTAGATGAGCATCCATTTTGTTTCTAGACATCTAGGTGGCTGAATGAGTAGAACCCTGGATTTGGAACCATAAAAACCTGTGCTCCAATCCTGTCTTATACTCTTACTAGCTGTGTGACCCTGGGAAAATCAATCAACCTCTATGAACCTCACTTTTCTTAGCTGTAAAATGGGGATAATAATAGAACCTACCTCACAGGGTTGTGTGGAGATCAACTGAGATAATAAATGCAAAGCTTTTTGCAAACCTTAAAGCACTGTATCAATGCTAACTATTAGTTCTTTGCTGTCACTCACTCACACACACACACACACACACACACACACACACACAAGTGTTGATGTGGATATTTTGGTATATGTGGGATCATTCTTTTTGTCTTTGGTCTCCTTGGTGTATACGTCTAGCAGTGGAATCTAAGTCAAAGGGTTTGTCCAGTACAAGTTTATATTATTTAATCCCAGTTGGTCCTTCATTGCTCCATGAAAACCCTCTTATTCTTCCCTAATTGACTATCACAGCAGTTGTGCTAAGCCTTTTCTTCTTTCCTATACCACCTCTAACCTTTCTGTCTCAGTTGGGGACTTCAGCTTCTACTTTACATAGAAAAATCCCATAATTAGTTTTCCTTTCTCTCCTTTATCTGTCAAGAACTCTCAACAATTATTATTGCTCGCCCTTTCCTCCAGTCTCTGACAAGAGGTCATTCTCTCCTAGACAAGGAGAACCCCTCTTCTCATGCCCTTGATTCCATTCCTTCTAGGTTTGTTTCTATTTTCATATTGATCTGCCAATTATCCAATTTCTTTCTAGTCTTCAGTTTCTCCCTATCTACACTACTGTCTGAAAAATGCCTCCATGTCACTTTCACTTGGTCCTACCATCCCCTCAAGCCATCATCTTCATCTTTTGTCCCCCTTTCAGCCAAATTCCTAAAAAATACTCTCTTCTTTCATTGTTTTCACTTCCTCTTCTCTCACTCACATTTCAACTCCTTGCAAACTTGGCTTCCAGCTTCTAAGCTGGCCCACTCAACTGAAACTGTTCTCTGCAGACTCACCAGTGACCTGGCTCTCTTTAATTTTCATTTTCAATTGAATTTGTATTGTAGTATTCCTCAAAGACACTGATGATGTCCTGTAGTCCACCCAAACACAATATGTCCAAAGCTCTGCTTTCACTATAAACCTACGCCTGATTCCAACTTCCAGATCTTTGTCAAGGGGGAATCACTCTTTCAGTTACCCGGGTTCACAATCACAGAGCCATCCTTGAGTCTTCCTTCTCCCTCTTCCTCTCTTCCAACAATCAGCTGCCAAATCTTTCTCTTTCTATGTCTTCAACACATGTGTCCCCCTCTCTCCATTCTCATAGCCACTACTCCAGTTCAGGCTTTGATCACCTATTTTCTGCATCATTGCAATAACCTCTTACTGGGACTCACCATTCCCTTCCCAAACAATACTCCCCACAGAGGCCCAATGGATCCTTCTTAAGAATAGGTATGTCACCACCTGCTCAAAGAAGTTTTGGTGGTTCCCTATTGTTTCTAGAATAAAATGCCCATTTCTCAGCCTTTCAAAACAGGACTTCAGCCTATCGTTCTAGTCTTGTTCCATAGTACTAGCCTTCATGAACTCTATATTCTAGACAAACTTTCCTATTTGCTGTTCTTTTAATTTGACCCACCCTCTCTTTCCCTTTGTTCACTCTGTCCTTCATGCCTATAATTTACTCTGTCCTCTTCTTGGTGGCCAAACCTTAATCTTCCTTCAGGGCTCATTTCATATGCCACTTCCTAAAAGTCTTTCCTGATCCCCTTAGTAATTACTAGTATTTTCTCTCAGCCTGTCTCTCTGTCTTTGTCTCTCTGTGTTTCTTTCTCCTGAATTGTCATATACATATGTGTGTGTGTATGTGTATGTGTGTGTGTGTGTGTGTATATATATATATATATATATATATATATATACACACACATGTGTGTTTACTTGCTATAAGGTTCCCTCACAATAAAGCATAAACTCTTTGAGGACAGGGACTATCTCTGCCTAGCTCCTAGAAAAGGCATTGGATTTTACATCAAAAGACAAGGTTTTGAATGCAGACTCTGGTATTTTCTACCTCTGTGATCACACATAGATCATTCACTTAAACACCAAAGAGCCTCTGTTTCCTCATCTGTAAAATGAAGCTAATAATACTCATAGTCCCAACCTGTCAGGGTGGTTTTGAGAGTCAAATGTGCTACTGTATATAAAGCACTTGGCAAATCTGAAAGCTCAAATTAATGCCAAGTAATGTGAACCTGTGAACCCTCTCTCCCCATTAGTCTAGGACCAGGGAAATATATCTGGCTATCTTATGCCTGGGGCTAAGTAAGCAGGAGAGCTCAACGTGTATCCAAGTAGCACTAGGATCTTGACTAGAATTCAAAACTCAGTTCACTGTCTCATTCTGTTTTTCACCTGCCCAGCATTCTCTCAGAGAAACAAGACAGAGATGGGCCCCGTGACTCCCTTGTCTCATTGGAGTCTCCTATTGCTGAGTTTCAGCAGGGAGTGTGCCATTCTCTTAAGAAAGTTCTTGGGGCAGAGCCAAGATGGTGCCTGGAAAGCAGGGACTTGCTTAAGCTCTCCCCCAAATCCCTCCAAACACCTATAAAATGGCTCTGAACAAATTATAGAGCTGCATAACCCATGAAGTAGCACAGGGAAAAAGGTCTCCAGCCCAGGACAGTCTGCATAGTCACGGGGAAGGGTCTATCACATGGTGCTGGGAGTGGAGCACAGCCCAGAGGTGGGCCATACCAGGATAGACCAGACCTGGAGTCAGCCTGCCAGAATAGGCCTTAGGGCCATGAATCATTAAGTTGTGGCAGTTACCAGACTTCTCAACCCACAAATGCCAAAGATCAGATTAGTGGGAAACTGCAGGATCGAATTGAGAGTGGTCCAGTACCATTGCTGGGGGGTGGCAGAGTTGGCACAGCTGTGGAAATGGCAGCAGCAGGAAGCTCCTGAGGCTGCTTCCAGAGCTCCAGTGTCAGCTGCTTCCTGAGTCCCTGGTTCACACAGTGAGAGGAATCTAGCAGCGGATCAGAGTAGGAACGCAAGGAGCACTTTATGGACACAGAGGCAGGTTCTCTTGCTGTGCCCTGCTTGGATGTGGATTGTGGTCCTGGTTGGCAGTTCTTGGGGGAGGAGGAGTGCTGCTGTGACAGAACCTGCAGTGACAGTGGAGTAGAAGTAGCTCTGAAAACAGCAGCACTTGGACCCTAAAGCTTGGGACAAAGTATTCTCTACTCTACAAGCAAAGCTCAAAGGTCAAGTAGTTGGCTGGGAACATGAACAGGCAGCAAAAACAAACTCAGACCCAAACTCAGACTCAAACTGAAGCTCTAGATTCCTTTTTCAGTGACAAAGAAGATCAAAACATACAGCCAGAAGAAGTCAACAAAGTCAAAGAGCCTACATCAAAGGCCTCCAAGAAAAACATGAACTGGTCTCAGGCATGGAAGAGCTCAGAAAGAATTTGGAAAAGCTAGTAAGAGAAGTAGAGGAAAAAATGGGATGAGAAACGAGAGTGATGAAAGAAAACCATGAAAAACAAGTCAACAACTTGCTAAAGGAGACCCCCAAAATACTGAAGAAAATAGCACCTTAAAAAATAGACTAACCCAAATGGCAAAAGAGTTCCAAGAAGCCAATGAGGAGAAGAGTGCCTTGAAAGGCAGAATTAGCCAAATGGAAAAGGCAGTCAAAAATACCACTGAAGAAAATAATAACTTAAAAATTACTTTTGAGACAGTGGAAGCTGGTGAATTTATGAGAAATCGAGATATTATAAAACAGAAACAAAGGAATGAAAAAATGGAAGACAATGTGAAATATCTCATTGGAAAAACCACTGACCTGGAGAATAGATCCAGGAGAGATAATTTAAAAATTATTGGACTACCTGAAAGCCATAATCAAAAAAAGAGCCTAGACAGCATCTTTCAAAAAATTATCAAGGAAAACTGCCCTGATATTCTAGAACCAGAGAGTAAAATAGACATTGAAAGAATCCACCGATTGCCTTTTGAAAAAGATCCCAAAAAGAAAACTACCAGGAACATTGTCACCAAATTCCAGAGCTCCCAGATCAAGGAGAAAATACTGCAATCAGCCAGAAAGAAACAATTTGAATATTGTGGAAACACAATCAGGATAATACAAGATCTAGCAGCTTCCACATTAAGGGATCAAAGGGCTTGGAATATGATATTCCAGAGGTCAAAGGAGCTAGGGTTAAAACCAAAAATCAGCAACCCAGGAAAACTGAGTATAATGCTCCAAGGCAAAATATGGATTTTCAATAAAATAGAGGACATTCAAGGTTTCTTAATGAAAAGATCAGAGCTGAATAGAAAATTTGACTTTCAAATACAAGAACCAAGAGAAGCATGAAAAGGTAAACAAGAAAGAGAATTCATAAGGGACTTATGAAAGTTGAACTGTTTTGTTTACATTCCTACATGGAAAGATGATGTGTGTAATTCATGAGACCTTTCTCAGTATTAGGGTAGTTGAAGGGAATATACATTTATATAGAGAGAGGGCACAAGGTGATTTGAATATGAAGGGATGATATGTCAAAAAATAAAATTAAATTAAGGGGTGAGAGAGGAATATATTGAGAGAGGGAGAAAAGGAGACATAGAATGGGGTAAAGTGGCAAGAAAAAGTAGTTCTGTTGGAAGGGGAAAGGGGGCAGGTGAGGGGGAATGAGTGAATTTTGCTCTCATTGGATTAGACTAGAGGAGGGAATAACATACACACTCAATTGTGTATCTTACTCCACAGGAAAGTAAGAGGAAGGGGATAAAAGGGGGGGGGGATGATAGAAGGGAGGGCAGATAGGGGGAGAAGGTAATCAAAAGCAAACACTTTCAAAAAGGGACAGGGTCAAGGGAGAAAACTGAATAAAAGGAGACAGGATAGGATTGAAGGAAATATAGTTAGCCTTTCACAACATGAGTATTATGGAAGTGTTTTACATAATGATACATGTATGTTGAATTGCTTGCCTTCCTAGGGAGGGTGGGTGGGAAGGGAAGAGGGGAGAGAATTTAGAACTCAAAGTTTTAAAAGCAGACGCTCAAAAAAAGTTGTTTTTGCAGCTGGGAAGCAAGATATATAGGGAATGGGGCATAGATATCTATCCTGCACTACAGAAAAATAAGGGGAAAGAGGATGGGAAGGGGAGTGGGGTGACAGAAGGGAGGGCTGACTGGGGAGCAAGGCAATCAGAATATATGCCATCTTGGAATGGGACGGGGGTAGAAATGGGGAGAAATTTTGTAATTCAAAATCTTGCGGAAATCAGTGTTGAAAACTAAAATATTAAATAAAAATGATAAAATTAAAAAAACTTCTTTCCTTTGTCCTCTCCTGGTTAGGCTAAGCCTAATCTTTTGTCCCTCCTTATAGTGCCCCAGATATGGAGATCTCACTCAAGTGAGCATGTGTCGTACAGCTCCCAACATTTAAAGGCCCAAGCAACTGTTAACAATAAATGCTTCCAAACTCCTGTTGCTCTTTCATTTCCCCTGTAAAGGTCACGGTAAATGCAAACATGCAGTGGGGTTTCCCGTGGTTTGCTAGAACAACAACAAAAAAGCAAACTAAATACCAACAATTTTATTTGGGAAAAAGACTAGAAACATTGCTTAAGTGTGGGTCTGCTGTCTTTACTACAAAGCTAGGCAAAAGAGAAGACCTCTTCTCCAGAAATGGAAATTCATTTTGAAATTTCTAGAGATCCCTGTTTTAAGGGCCACAAAACTGCCGCCAAAGCTGTGTAGGGCAAGGCTATCTTTATTCTTTGTCCATTAAAAACAAAATGGATTGGTCTTTATATTATAGCTATTGGAAGTAGTTTATTTCCAAAATCCAACAGAAAATGGAATCTGCCATTGGTTGGTGATGCTGATGGTCATTCACTCCTCATAACCCTGTGAGGTAGGAGTTATTCTTATTTCCACTTTACAGGTGAAGAAACTAAGACTCACAGAGCATAGTGACTTGCCCTGTATATGCATCTAATAAGTGTCTTGGGCAAAAATTGAACACAGATCTTCTTGACTCCATGTCCAGTAAGTACTCTTTCCATTATACCACTTAGGGATAATGACAATAATGAGGAGTGTGATGATGATGGCAGCAACAAAAACGGGAATGTTGATTTCACTCTGGTGAATGGTGATAGTCACAAATGCAATCCTTTGTCAAGGTCACCTGGCTTTCCATCAAACAGAACCTATCTTAACTCTCATCTAAGAGAATCTGAACACATCCATCTTCCTGTTTTCTTGACCCATCCAAGTTCATGGGTAAATTGCCACAGGACGGGAAATAGATTTTTAAAGAAAAGAGAAATGTACCTGTTTTTCACATCTGCTCCTCCCCCCACAGGCCTGATCCTCGATGGGACACATCCTTTAGATGGCAGATGAAAAATGGGCCTCTGGAGGGCCTTGCTGTCAAGTGGGCACTGCAAATGTGGCTAAAACTGTTCTAGGAGTTAGTGAGTACTTAAAGAGGTTGTTGTGAGGATGGAAACCATTCTTGGGCTTTGCTGATCTTCCTGAAAAGTCTAAAAGGACAAGCTGCATGGGGGTTGATAGAATTCTCTCTAAAGGATTCAGCAGCCAACTGTATAAAAGGTTCAAACTCTTTACCTTAATGTGCCTAGCAGAAATCGTAGAGTTCTGAAGCTATAAGGCATTCACCTGAGCCAACATGTAACAGAAAGGGGGAAGGACTTGCCCAGCAAATAAACAGCCAAGCCACTTCTCTAGCCACTATTCCATGACATGGTATCTTGTCCTACCTAGGAGTGTTGACACACTTGTTCTAAACAGCTGATTCTTTCTGTTAGCTCCGTGCATTAGAACAGGTTAATAATATAAAGGAAGCAGCCAGGCACAGAATCCCCATGAGAACTACTTCCCTAGTCTCTGCCCCATGACCACAGGCCACATCCCTAATGTAAATTATCTTGGAGTGAAGGCTGCTGTTGGGCATAAGAGAGAATGGTTGAGGGTATAGATGGGTCACTATCAATCCATTCCCACTGTTGGAGTAAGAACTTTAGACTGTGCATCTTACCAATGGAAGGAGAGAGCCTTGCCCTTGAGTAAGAGGACTAAGACTGACTGGCCACCTGCAAATCATGAAATGTGTTATTTACCATGTGATTTTAAAACCGAAGTTAGTTGTGTTTTAGGTCAAAGGGAAGGTAGGTGGGACGGGGGCAAGAGCTGACTGAAGAACCAGGGTAAAGATAGCTATTTACTGCAATGGACAAGTCACTTCATCTCCCTGATGCTCAATTTGGGACTATTTGGACTCAGTTTGGATGATGTGAACTCTAGGGTCTGTTCTAACTCTGGAGCTATGATCCTATTGTAAGAGGCATATTCCATAACCCTCTATTAATTCAGTCAATTAGAGGGATGACAAGGCCTAGGTGTGTCTAATGAGTCAATCAAGGGCATTAAACCAGATGAGAAGGCCTCGATTAGTTTGGGAGTGAAAGTCTTTGGAAGAAATGGAACAACATTCCACAGGCAGTATATCGAGATTGTCTGAAGACACTTGGCTGTTCCCCGTCTTTATTTAAGGAATAATAAACAAGTTCACAACTCAGCACTCCAATGTCAAGCCTGCAGTTCTAGCCAAGGGAATCCCTTGGGGGAGAGGAGAAGAACCTACTTTCTCCACTCCACCCTTGGACCCTTGAGAGAATGGCCTTTAGAATTCTGAAGGATCAAAGAATTTGAACTTCTCTTCACGATCCTGGCAGTGTCTCTGCAGCAGCAGTGACAAGAACTAAAGACAAACTGGATAAACTGAGGAAAGGCAGCTTCAGGATCCTACAAGGAGACCAACAAAAAAATACAAAATGCCTAAGAGAAACTTCATGAGGCCCTCATAAAGTGGAGGAAAGGGCTTTAGGAGAAGATTTCCTGAAACTGTGAGTTACCCCCCTTTGTTACATGTACTCTCTAAACTTGAGCCTATGTTTCCCTGGACTTGGTATGTACGTAGAGGAAACTGTAGCCTTGGTTTGGGGGCATGTTTGTACCACTCTAACTATACTACTAGAAAATGTCCATATCAAAAAATGAATTGTTTGACTGAGGGAACACACTGGTAGGGGCTCATGAGCTACATAACACCAACCAGCACCAGGAGCAGCAGCTTCTTCTGGTCTCCTAGAATCCTTGAGGGGAGAAGTAGCAGGCCTTCCCTGAGGATTCAGGCTCTCAGTGACATTGAGGGGTTGGGAGAATGAGCCCAGAGTATGTACCATACTATGACTAGAAAAAAACGTCTCAAGGAAATGTAGTTGTCAAAAACAAGTCATTTCCTGATGCTTTATATACAGGCGATTGAGTGCTGACCTTATGGTAGGAAGACCTAGGCTCAGACCTTACCTCTCATCCTTCCAATATATGTGATTATATATGGTTAAGTCACAGGCTGTCTGAACTTGGGGCAACTCCCTGGAACTCCTTCACTGAGTCACAGACTATGTGTGATTGATCTGCATTGGTGGAAAAGTGCCCACAATGGGACACCTTGAACAGTGACCAACCTGTAGACGTTTTGCAAATTGACTTCTTTAAAATGCCGGAATCCTAAGATTAATGGCCTTGGGTGAAAGCTGTGTCAGATGTTGGTGGAGCTCCTGATGGATATGCACAGATTAGGTACATAATTACTTTAAAGATGCACTTTAAGTAATTTGGATTCCAGGGTGGGGATTCTATTTGTAAATTCATCCTTGATTTTAAAAATCTTTCATCTTATAAAAATTGAATTTGACATGAAGACAGTCCCTACTGTAACACTTTTCAGTCACAGGAGCTTGGACTCAATATCTATTGTCCCTTTCATCTCCAAGAGGCAGGATAATACAGAGGGGAGCACCCTGGCTCAGACATTAAAGGATCTCAGTTTCAAGACTTCATTGGTTGCCTATTACCCATGTGACTTTGGACAAATCATTTCACTTGGCCAGGACTCAATTCCCTCACTTTACAAATGAGGGGGTGGGTTTGACAGTCTCAGGTGTCACTTTCAGCTAATAGCTACTAAGACTGCAGCTTAAATGTACAAGATTACCACATGTAAAAAGCATCACAAGATATTCATGCCGTATTTTTCAATGCAAAAGTTCTATTAACTAGGAATGGAGCCCAGCCCAAGAGTGTTCTCCCGCTCAGGACAGGCACAGATTTTCTCCAGAGGCCAAGCAAGCTGGAAATAGAGGTCTGGGCACCCAGGGTGGGGCAAGGGGAAATTCAGTAGCAGTCAGTGCCAAGGCTGGCATGACTGGCTCAGATGGCTTGGAGGGCAGCTATTTTTAGAAAAATGCCTATTGGACACATAAACTGGGAGCAAGAAGTGGGTAATGAGCACACTCAAGTTTCAATCCACATTTTCAATGCTCAGAATTCTGAATCCCTAAAGTCTCCATCTCTATTCAATGCCTCCCGTCCCAGGGACGACCCGTGTTGTTATTTCTCTCATGACATTAGCCTTGGGGGTGGGGTTTCTTTTACATTGAACCACAACATTTCTTATTCTCTAGTTTCAGATTCATCAATAGCTTTTGGGGTGATGCTGAGCCCCTTTGCATCTCAATAGCTTGGAGCTCAGTTTTTACACTGACTAACTCAGTAATCCTGTACAAGAATTAGCCTCTCTGTGCCTCAGCTTCCTCACCTGTAGAATGGGGATAATAGCCCCTACCTCATAGTGTTGTAGTGAGGACCAAATGATGTGATAATTGTAAAAAGTTTAGCACATAGTAGGTGCTTTATGAATGTCAGTGCTATCATCATCATTATTGTTGTTATTTATTGTCAGTCCCACTCTAGGTATCTTCTAAGTAGCATGGTTGTGGGACTTTGACTTTAGGCCCTCAAGAGGAGAGAAAAAGTCTTGGGGGTCCACTTGTGGACCAGGGAAAGTCAGGGCCACACCTCTGCTTCTGTGTTTTGTGGAAAGATCAGGAGAAGATGGGTAGGTAGAGAGGGTGCCTTCTATTGGGAAAGGGCATTGAAGTGGTAGTAATCTGATGAGTTCAGGCAACCCAGCAAACACAGAGGTTGAGTCATCTCCACAACATTGTAAGGGCACAGATCAGTCCAGAAATGTTCTCTCTGGGGACAACCAGGACAGAAATCACTCATGGCCCCTCCCCTGACAGGTCATCCCAAGCATTTGGGTCTGACCCTGACCAGACCAATAGGGATGACTCTGGGAGGCCAGCTTCTTGGCCAGCTTTGACCCTTTGATCCCTGGGTGGCAGAGGCAGTTTGTAGCATGTTCGCATTCTCTCAGCTGGAAGCCCAAGGCATTGGTAGCCAACTGGAATTCCCTGACCCTCCCCTAACCTTGAGCAGATCAGAACTATCAAGAATAAAAAAAGAGATCAAAGCCACCAGTGCAGAGTGCATAGAGAGCAAGGGATTCTGCCATCCCTTGTGCCAGCCTGAGACCCAACAAGATCTACAGCTTCTCTGACCAGACCCATCCCATTGACTCGATGTCACCTCACTTACCTTGGATGCTCCTGGTACTAGTCTGAGCTCCAGGGAACTGGGGCAGGGATGGCCAAAGGTGAGGTGGATGAAAGGGCAGAAAGCACCTCTGCGGCTGGGAGCTGAGCCCTAGAAGCTGAAGTATTGAGACAACTCAGTGGTTCAGTGGTTCAAGCCCTCGGTCTGGAGTCAAGAAAACCTGGGCTTGAGCTCTGCTTCAGACATTTACTAGCTATGTGGCCCTTTACCCCTCTCAGACTCAGTTTCCTAATCTACAAAATGGGAGACTTTCACCTACCTACCATACAAGGTTGTTTTGAGGATCAAATTAGATGATATGTAAAGCACATTGCAAGCCTCAAAGTATGAATCAAGTATGAATACTAGATGCTCTTAGTTGAAAGGCATCACAAAGGTTCAGTAAAACAAACCACTTAAGAACAGGAATCTTCTACCTACAACCTGCCCCCCAAATTTGCAATGTCCTTGTGAAGACCTCCAGTGATGCCCCTCCACATGCAGCAGGATTTTATGGAGTAGCCTGGGAACCTGATCCTCATACGTAATGTTGCTGGGGGGCTTTCCACTATTGGGAAGTAATTACATTCATTAAAAAAATGTTTCTAAGTTAGACTCTCTCTGTCCTCTTTTTAATCCCTATACACGCAGGGCCTCCCAAATCCAGTAATAGACTATGTTTTAGCAGATCTAATTCACTTGTCCTTATGCAGTAGCCACATGAAACAAAACTGCGGACCTTCTGTAGCTTTCTGGGGAATAAATAACGCAACTAGCACCATGGTTTTACCAATGCCTCTATCTTTTTACCTTGGGTTGTCACCAAATCTCAGCTGCTCAAAGCAAAGAGATCTTCACGAATCCTTCTTTCTCCTTGCTTCTATTTCAAAGATTCAGATTTGGTTTTGGTTTTTGTTTTTGTTTTGCAGGTTCTCATCAGAAGATTAGAATAAGCCAAGCCCCCAAACCTCAATTATTGTAACCACTGAGACCCATAGTATCTTTTTCTTTGTCTGGAAACCTTGCCTGACTTCCTACCCCAATAATGAGGGGGATTGAGATCTGCCTTTCAGAACCATTTGGGTCCTAGGATGTAAAACCCTAAATCGGGACAGGCCTTGGAGACATTCATTCAATCAATAGCCATTTGTAAGTACCTACTAAATGCATTCTAAGTTAAGTGGGAGGGATACAACAAACACCCTCTGGGAGTTTATATTCTAATGGGGAATAAATTGTAAGAGTCCTTATAAAGCCTTGGTCTTGGGGTCAGGCAGATCTGAGTTCAAGGTAAACATAAAGTAATTTTGAGGGGCACTAAAACCCCTTTTATTTTACAGTTAGGAAACTAATACCCAGAAAAGGGAAAGACATTTCTTTGGGTCACATAAGTAGCGATTGTCAGGGCTGGGACTCAAAGTCTGGTCTCTGCCTCAATACCCCAGTGCCCTTGATCCTGTACCTTTATATGAGGAGTTTTGAGCTGGGAGCAGGAAGGGGATTGGGATTCCTGCCCATTTAGGGGCAGGGTGGAACTCAATGGGACATCTGAGGGGGCAGGGCCTGGAGAAGAAAGTCTTCTCCTCTTAACTGGAGGGCAGATTGTCCTGGGAGGGGAAGAAAATTAGAGATCCTCTTCCCAAAGCTGGTGAGTCCACTCCCACCCCTAACTAGCTGGGGACAGTTGGATTCTGGGATATGGAGCCCCCAGAAGAGGCTTTGGAACGCCTGTCGAGTTCAAACTCCCCATTTAGCAGACAGACAAACTGAAGCCCAGGAATAAAGGGATTGGCCCAGGATCCCACTAGTACCATAACCAGGACTCCTTCCCCAACACAATGTTACTTTAAACCTTGGCAGAGCCAAGGTCATGTGGTCTTAGAAAACTCTGGTCTCTGCTTCCATACCCCTACTTTGTACAAACCCTTCCTCCTTGGAATGTCAGAGGACTTGAGTGATTGCCCATCCAATGGGCTTTCTGTCCCTGACCCTGAAGATGAGGGTATTAATCACTAGTCGTGACACTCAGGGGGTCACAGGGGAGTTGCTTCTTTTGGAAGGCTAAAATAGAGAAGATCAAGGGCAACAAGGTGGGAAAGGATCAATACCTTTAGCAAGAGGAACAATCGATGCCTCCAATTATTCCCTTGGTGTGGACCAATTCAGGCAAGCTGCCCCGGCAGGAAATACCAGCAAGTGCAGGCTGAAGTGGACATGGGCTTTGGGGGCCTCCTGGTCTGGTCCAGCGCAGTTCTCACCCCCTGAGGTCTAAATTTGTTCAGTCTCCAGCCAGCACAAGCTATTTGGAGAATGCCCCATGAACCTAGTGAGCTTTGTCAGATGATTCCAGTGGTTTAGGGAACTCTAAAACCGAGGCCCTTCTGAGAAAACAAGAAGAAGATGCCGAGAACATAAAAGGAAATTAGACGCATTTGGGGCACAGTCACCATATGGGCTAAAGGCATAACCAGGGCTCAGTACAATGAGACCTCAGAACCTAAAATATCATTTCCAAATGAATGTCGCCAAAGTATTTTGGGCTGCTAACCTCTCCTTTTGGATCCCAGTCAATGCTTTACACCACACAAGCTCTGAATGTCTGTCTGTTTACCATGGGTGACAAAGGGACTGGTCTGTCCAGATCAAGATTCTTCCTCATGTTTACCTTTTGTGTGGGGGTTTGAATGAAGCAGGGGAGAACTATGTCCTGGAAGTCAGGGATGTGGTCTTGACTTTCCCACCAACCAGTCATGTTGCCTTGGAAAAGTTATTTAGAATAACTGGACCTTACAGTTGCAAGACTTATATAAGGTATTAAACTTGAAATCAGGAAGCTCAAGGTTCAGCTCCCTCCCTGGACACTTACAAGCTGTGTGTCCTGGGATAAGTCATTTTTTTTTTCTTCCAAGGGCAATCTATGTGATCCTGGACAAGTCCCTTAAATTCTTTCTTTACTTTTTTAATGTTTTTATTTAAAGTTCTAAGTTCTAAATTCTATCCCTTCCCCACTTCCCTGGCCTGAGATGGTAAGCAATCAGATATAGGTTATACATGTTCAATCATGAAAAACATTTCCATATTAGTCATTTTGTACAGGAAGATTTGAATAAAAAATGAAAGAAAGTAAAAAAAATCACATGCTTCAGTCTGTATTCAGTCAATATCAGTTCTTTCTCTGAAGGTGGATAGTATGTTTCATCATTAGTCCTTTGGGATTGTTTGGGATTGTTGTATTACTGAGAATAACTAAGTCATTCAGAGTTCTTCATCATACAATATTGCTGTTACTGTGTACATCATTCTCCTAGTTCTGTTCACTTCGTTATGCATCAGTCCATGTAAGTCTTTCCAGGTTTTCCTGAGATCATCCTGCCTGTTATTTCTTACAGCACAATAATATTTCATTACAATTATATACCACAGCTTGTTGAGCCATTCCCCAATTGATGGTCCTACCTTCAATTTCCACCACAAAAAGTACTCCTATAAATATTTTTGTACAAATAGGTCCTTTTCTCCTTTTTTGATATCTTTGGGATATAGACCTAGCAGTGGTATTGCTGAATCAAAAGGCGTGCATGATTTTGTAGCTCTTTGGGCATAGTTACAAATTGTTGTCCAGAATGGGTGGATTGGTTCACAGCTCCATCAACTGTAGTACGTTAGTGTCCCAGTTTTCCCACATCCCCTCCAACATCCAACATTTTCTTTTTTTGTCATATTAGCCAATCTGATAGGTGTGAGGGAGTACCTCAGAGCTGTTTTAATTTGCATTCTCTAATCAATAATGATTTAGAGCATTTTTTCACAACTATAAATAGCTTTGCTTTCTTTGTCTGAAAACTTCCTGTTCATATCCTTTGACCATTTATCAATTGGGGAATTACTTGTATTTGTACAAATTTTTCTCAGCTCTCTATATACTTAAGAATTGAGGCCTTTATCAGAAATACTTGTTGCAAATTGTTTTCCCAGTTTTCTGTTTTTTTCTTATAAATTTGGTCACATTGGTTTTATTTGTACAAAAACTTTTTAGTTTTATATAACCAAAATTATCAGTTTTACATTTTCTAATGCTCTCTATGTCTTCTTTGGTCTCAAATTTTTTCCTTTGTCCATAAATCTGACAGATGAAATATTCCATGCACTCTTAATTTGCTTATGGTATCACCCTTTATGTGTAAATCACATACACATTTTGACCTTATCTTGGTATTTGGTGTGAGATGTTGATCTATACCTAGTTTCTACCATACCATTTTCCAGTTTTCCCAACATTTTTTGTCAAATAATGAGTTTTTGTTCCAAAAACTTGGCTCTTTGGATTTATCATATTCTAGATTATTATGGCCATTTACTATAATGTGATTTATACCTAATCTATTCCATGGATCCCTCACGCTATTTCTTAGCCAGTAACAGATTGTTTTAATAATTATTACTTTATAAAACAGTTTGAGATCTGCTATTGCTAGACCACCTTCTTTAGCATTTTTCTTCATTGATTCTCTTGATATCCTTGAGCTTTTGTTCTTCCAGATGAATTTTGTTATTATTTTTTCCTAGCTCTGTAAAATAATTTTTGATAGTTTGATTGGCAAGGCACTGAAGAGATTAATTTAGGTAGAACTGTCATTTTTATTATATTGGCTCAGTCTACACATGAGCAATTAATATTTTTCCAATTGTTTAGATCAAATTTTATTTGTATGAAAAGTGTTTTATAATTGTGTTCATATAGTTCCTGGGCTTGTCTTGGCAGGTAGACTCCCAAGTATTTTATATTAGCTACAATTAATTTTTGTTGATTTTAATTTTTTATTTTTAGTTTACAACACTCAGTTCCACAAGTTTTTGAGTTCCAAATTTCCCTCCCCCTCCTTTCCTTCCCCCCAAGACAGCATGGAATCTGATCTATGTTCTACATATACCTTTGCATTAAACTTATTTATACAATTGTCAAGTCTACAATTATTTTTAATGGAATTTCTTTTTCTATCTCTTGCTGCCAGAATTCATTAGTAATATATAGAAATGCTGATAATTTCTGTGGTTTTGATTTGTATCCTGCAACTTTGCTAAAGTTGTTAATAATTCAAGTGTTTTTTAGTTGATTCTCTAGTATTTCCTATGTATAACATCATATCCTCTGCAAAGAGTGTTAGTTTTGTTTCCTTATTGCCTGTTCTAATTCCTTTAATTTATTTTTCTTCTCTAATTGTTATAGCTAACATTTCTACTACAATATTGAATAATAGAGGTGATGATGGATTTTCTTGCTTCACCCTTGATTATATTTGGAAGGCTTCTAGCTTATCCCCATTACAGATAATACTTGCTGATGGTTTTAGAGAAATATTACTTTTCATTTTAAGGTAAGCTCCATTTATCCTTCTGCTCTCTGGTGTTTTTAATAGGAATGGGTGCTGTATTTTGTCAAAAGCTTTTTCCACATCTATTGAGATAATCTTATGATTTCTGTTGATTTTGTTATGGATATGACCAATTATGCTGATAGTTTTCCTAATATTGAACCAGCTCTGCATTGCTGGTATAAATCCCACCTGGTCGTGGTGTATGTATGATCCTTGTGATAAATTGCTGTAATCTCTTTGCTAGTGTTTTGTTTAAAATTTTTGCATCAATATCCATGAGAGAGCTTGGTTTATAATTTTCTTTCTCCATTTTGACTCTTCTTGGTTTAGCATCAGCACGATATTCATGCCATAAAAGGAATTTGGGAGGACTCCTTCTTTGTCTGTTTTTTCCTAATGGTTTATATAGTGTTGGTATTAATTGTTCTTTAAATTTTTGGTGGAATTTGCTTGTGAATCCATCTGGCCCTGTGGACTTTTTTGTAGGGAGTTCATTGATGGCTTGTTCACTTTCTTTTTTTCTCAAATGGGGTTAAGCATTTTATTTCTTCTTGTGTTAATCTGTATAATTTATATTATTTAGGTATTCATCCATTTCATTTAGATAGTCAAATTTATTGGCATATAATTGGGCAAAATAGCTCCTAACAATTTTCTAAATTTCCTCCTCATTGATGATAAATTCACCCTTTTCATTTTTGTTACTAGTAATTTGGTTTTCTTCTTTCATTTTTTTTAAATCAAATTAACCAATGGCTTATTTTATTGGGGTTTTCCCATAAAACCAGATTCTAGTTGTATTTGTTAGTTCAATAGTTTTCTTACTTTCAATTTTATTAATCTCTCCTTTGATTTTTCAAGATTTCCAATTTGGTGTTTAATTAAGGATTTTTAATTTGTTCTTTTTCTACTTTTCTTAGTTGCATGCCCAATTCTTTGATCTGCCTTCTCTTTATGTTATTGATGTAAGCAATTAGAGATGTAAATTTTCCCCTACATACTGCTTTGGCTGTACCCCATAAATTTTGGTAAGGTGTCTCATTGTCTTTTGCTTTAATGAAATTATGAATTGTTTCTATAATTTGTTCTTTGTCCCACTTATTTTTTTAGGGTTAGATTATTTGACTTCCAATTAATTTTTAATTTCTCTTTCCATTGTCCATTATTGAATGTAATTTTTATTGCTTTTTGTCTGAAAAGGATGAATTTACTATTTCTGCTTTTCTTCATTTCGTTGTGAGGTTTTTATCTCCTAATAAATGATCAGTTTTTGTGTAGGTGCCATATACTGCTGAGAAAAAGGTATATTTTTTTCTATTCTCACTCAGTTTTCTCCAGAGATTTATCATATCTAACTTTTCCAGAGTTTTATTCACCTCCTAAACTTCTTTCTTGTTCATTTTTTGTTAGATTTATCTAGTTCTGAGAGGGGAAAGTTGATATGTCACTTCTCATATCCTTAGTTTCTTCCTCCATAAAATAGGGATAATAGCAATGCCTACCCCACAAGGTTGTAATGAGAATCCGATGAGATGCCACACTTAAAAGTGCTTTGTAAACTTTAAAGTGCTCTAGAAATGTCAGCAACTATTGCTGTTACCCCTTCATTTTAGAGATAAGGAAAATGAGACACAGCAAGGTACAATGAATTGTTCAAAGTCATTCAGCTTGTAAGAGGCACATCAACCTAAACAAATGTGTTCTTGTCACCATCTCACCCCCTACTATGCTGGCTCTTCATTTCATTGGTCCTTGGCTTCCTTCTCTTTAAAATACTAATGGTGACCTAGATGCTTCCTCTTCTCACTTTGACATGCACTATTCTATGAACCAACTGGTCCAAGATTTCAAGATCAAATCTCTGAAGCCAGCTTCCATTGCGTGACCCAGGCATCGGAGCCCAAAGCTGCTGTATCCTTACCTCTTAAGAAGGTGAAAAGAGGTTGCTCTCTCTCCCCCCATACTCCATGCATCCAATACCTTGACTGGCCTCAATCTATTTGTGACAGTAATACATTCCAATGCAGTAAGTCCACATCTTCCAAGAAATTTTTAAGAGCTTGCAATAAAATCGGCCAAAGGCATCCTTCATGGAACTGAAATCACAGACATATTATTGAAGTGACTATATTTGGACCGTCTTTTAACCCCAGTGACTTCCTCTTGGAATCTGGCAATGGGGTATGGATCAACGAAAGGGGCTGTTGAGTTGGTGAGTCTGGGATGATGTCATTTCTTCCTGACTTTGATTCAGTATGTTCACTCAGTGGATACCTCATCCATCAAGACAGGCACAAGCTGACATGATTATATAGATTTCCCTTTCTGCTAGATAGTTTATTTTGGTTTTTTTTAATAAGCTTAATGAGTTCAGTGTCATTTCAGAAGACTTGTGAATTAATCTCTTGCTGAGACGCATGGTGCACTACCAAAAAAATAATAAAATAATGATTTGGACAACAGAGCAATCAGGTTTGGATCTCAGGTCTGTCCCTTACTATGTGACCCTGGCCTAGTCACTCTTAGCCTTAATTTCCTTATCTCTAAGAAAATGAATAGAACTAGGGGTTGTGTGGCTTGGAAAAGGAAAAACTGGGAGGGGGAAGGGCTGCCATGTGAGAGGCTCTTTTCATTGGGCCTCAGAAGACATTCTCAGGAGCATGTGGAAAAGTTTAAAAGAAATCAGTTTGGTCTGGATGTCAGAAAAATCTTCCCAACAAGTAAAGCTGCCCCAAAGTGGAATGGACCCTAAGCCAAAGTGTGACCCTGGACAAGTCACTTCACCCTGTTTGCCTCAGTTTCCTCATCTGTCAAATGAGCGAGAGATGGAAATGGCAAACCCTTCCACTATCTCTGCCAAGAAAACACCAAAATGGCTTCATGAAGCTTTGGACATGACTGAAGGACTGAACAAAGGGGAATGTTCTGCATTAGCACGTGTGCAGTCTTCTTAACTGGAGGCCTTCAAGCAGAAACTAGAGTAAGTTCTAGTGGGATTTCTTTAGGGCATGTAGAGGATTAGATGGCCTCAAGGTCCCTCAGCTAAGGAATGATGGCAGAGGGTGCTGGACAAACCCCTGGGTTCTGTCCCTTCTTCCAACACTTACTGTATTGTATCCCCTTTGGGTTAATCATTTAATGAGTCTCGGTTTCCTTATTTGTAAGAGGGGGAATGACTTGATCACCTTCAACATTGGAAGGCAACTTGAACCACTGGAAAAAAGCATTGGATTTGGAGTCAGAGTTTCAAATTCAAACTCTGGCTTTGCCACTTACTGCCTATGGGACTTGGGTAAATCACTCTTTGCCTCTGGGCCTGTTCCCTCAATTATAAAATAAGGATGAAGGGAAGGTTGAACTCAGTGACTTCAAAGTTCCCTCCCATCTCCAGATCTCTGATCCCACAATCTTTCTCAGGTCCAAAATTCCCTCCTCCCTTTTTACCAGCCATACCATACTGGTAGATCTGGTTAGCCACAGCCAAGCATTTGAGCAGAGAGAAGGCCAAGATTCAGAGACAGGCTTCTTCAGGCTCAAAGGTTTATTTTGGAGGAGAACTCCAAAAGTTGAGATGCTTTTATTTATTTCTTTTTCCTGAGGCTTATCTGATTTATTCAAGCTGGGGATTGGAGAACCCAAGGCATTTTGGAGGGAACCAAAAGCATTCCCTCTCTGCCTTTGTTTTTTAAGCCCAATGTGTATTTTGAAAAGAAGTCTAATCCACATGTTTTTCCTAATTTCACAATTGAACTCACTAAGCTGTTGCTTGGCGAGGGCCCTTGGATGGCCCAGAGCCTCCTAATGGGCTTTGACATCCCTAGGGAGGAAGTACACCATGGAAAGACAAAATTAACATTGTCATCACTGTTCCATAGGTCCCTGAGCATGGCAACAACATGGGGCCAAGAGAGGTGACGTATGGTCCCAAAGGTTGGCCTCACAAAGAAGTCCTATAGATTAGATGCTGAAGGCTGAGTAGGGGGTCCCTGGGCCAGGCTTCCAATCCAGTTTGTCCTGACCATCCCCTGTTCCAAAAGCTCTGTAAGCTGGAGAGCAAAAAGGTCAGGCATTCTCTTCTGTTGGAAAACAATAGGACTTGGCCCCACATTTTTTTTTACACCAAGAACTATTTCAAAATGTTCTTAAAAAAAAAAAGAAAAAAAACACCAGTCCTGGCCAAAACAGATTATATCACATAACAAAAAAAATGAACTTTTAAACTTTGGAAACCAGACAGAAACCCCCATGAGCTGCCGCCAGCCTCCATTGCTCCACACCCCACCTCTGGCTAGGGCTCACTTTTCTCCCAAACAGAAGGTGCCCTGTGAGCAAGGCCTTGGGCAAAGTTTGTACTCTGCTTGAATTCTAACTTTTGTTTACCAAGGTAATAAACCGGTCTTCTTTCTCCTCCAGGTGTAAAGCGATTATGAAAAGCTATATTTGTATTTCACCCCACCTCAGATGGAGGTATGTGAAGCACCCTGGGCTTGCTTTATTGCTCTGGAGAGGAAGGGAGACAGCAGCCACATATTCACACACAGCCGGGTACAGGGAAATGCCTGGAAGGAGACAGAGGCCCCAGGTACCCTAGGGCCCCTGGGCAGTTACCACTGCAGCCCCCTCCAATCCTGGGCCCCAGAAGGCCCATATCCCTGCCCAGGGTGCCCTGCTATATACCCCCCAGGAGTCAGCCCTGCAGGCTAGCTCTGCCCAATGCCCTGGATTTCCCTACCTGCCTGTTCCAGGCGCAGCTTGAAAGAAGTGGCAATGAGTGACTTAACGTGGGAGGGTTTGACTTGGTTCAATCCAGGACAACCAGAGCACTCCAGGTTCCAAGTCTCTCTCTCTCTGTCTCTCTCTGTCTCTCTGTCTCTGTCTCTGTCTCTCTGTCTTTGTCTCTGTTTCTCTCTGTCTCTGTCTCTCTTTGTCTCTCTCTGTCTCTGTTTCTCTATCTCTCTTTGTCTCTCTGATTCTGTTTCTCTGTCTCTCTCTGTCTCTCTCTGTCTCTGTCTCTCTCTCTCTCTCTGTCTCTCTCTGTCTCTCTCTCTCTCTCTCTCTCTCTCTCTCTCTCTCTCTCTCTCTCTCTCTCTCTCTCTCTCTCTCTCTCTCCTTTCTGTCCTTCATATGATATGATCTGGTCACACCTCGATGGTTGAGAAAACTTTCACCCAAATCTCAGACTGAGACAAGTGGCACCCTGCCCAGAAACCACTCTGCCCACCATCCTCAAGCACTGGCAAGGAAGGAGTTTATGTGTGTGGAAAAAGGTGTACTGAGGCTCTTGAGGAGCTTTAGTCCTAGGGAAGCTGGAGAGCCCTTGGCAAAATTATTGTAAGGTCCATTTCTCTCAGCCTCCTGGCAGAGCACCCAGAAGCTTCATGTGAGAGAGAAGGCTGCATCCTGTTGGATTCCACCAAGATCTCTCTGTCTCTGTCTCTGTCTCTCTCTGTCTCTATCTCTCTCATTTGCTCTGTTTCTGTCTTTCCTTGTTTCTATCTCCATTTGCTACTTTTCTGACTGTCTCTCCCTATTTCTCTCATTGTCTCTGTTTCTGTCTCTCTTAGTTTTTGTCTCTGTTTCTATTCCTACTTCTCTGTCAGTCCATCTGTCTGTCTATCTGTCTGTCTCTCTGTGCATCTAGTCTTCAGTTGGGTTCAGCACCCTTGGACTCCAGGGCTATCAGAACCAAGATTTTGATTAGGAAAATAACATGGCATAGTAGAAAAGGAGTTGATACAGGAATCTGAGGACCTGAGTTCAAATCTCACCTTTGCTGTTAACCTGTGTGACTTCAGGTAGTTAGACTGGATGGCTTCTGAGTTCCCCACCTAAGCACAAAAACAGAGTGAGAATGGGGCCAGGACTGTGGATGAGTACTTACCACCACTGCCCAGAATTTCTCCTTCTTTGCCCAGCACATGCTCTCTGGTCCACACAGAAGGCTGCCCACAGAAGATCCAGCTGTCATGCAGTGTGGTCAGCCCCAAAGCTGGTTCAAACATCTGCTTGCTGGCACGATGAAGGTTGGAAGGCCATGGTTGCCATTACTATTCCCACCTACTTCAGATCAAGAATCTCTCCAAAGATGCTGCGGAAACCTGGTCAGGTGCATGTGGGGCCAGGGACATGCCTCCCACTTGTCTCTGGCCTGAGATGAAACATGGGCTTCTTACAAGTGGAAGGAGGGCTTCTGGAGGGTAGAGGAGGGAGTGACTAACTGTATGACCCTGGGCAAGTCACTTAGCCTTGAGCCCAACATTCCAGGCCAGATTTGCTCCCATCACCAGCCCCTCCACGTGTAATCAAGCCTGCTCCATGGGGAGATGGCAAATACTGTGCATTTTTGAAACTTTCCAATCATGGTCCTTGGGAGGACAGGAGCCAGAAAAGAGGAGGAGAAGAGGTAAGAAGCTGACAAATAAATTCCCAACATGTGTTCCTAACTGAAAGTTTCTAAAAATATCCTCAGAAAACTGCCTTCAGGGGAGGAGGTAAACCCTGAGTCTTGCCATCCAATATTAATGGTGGCA
The DNA here is from genome assembly GCF_011100635.1 of Trichosurus vulpecula. Taxonomy (NCBI): domain Eukaryota; kingdom Metazoa; phylum Chordata; class Mammalia; order Diprotodontia; family Phalangeridae; genus Trichosurus; species Trichosurus vulpecula. The sequence continues at coordinate 432,662,908 of NC_050576.1, read as the reverse complement.
GGATTAGGGATGGTATTTATGATCCTGTAACCGGAGGACCTCTTGGTTTGGCCCAAGGATGGGTGGAGGAATAGTGGAACAACCAGGGTGAGGTGAGTGGGTGCCACCCAGAACGTGGCACAGTGCCAGAAGTCACCCTCTAAGCCTTCCCCAAGAGAAAGTGGAGGTGGGCTTGGAAAGGGACATGCTAAAAAGAAAAAAAGAAAGAAGCAGAGTTCTATACTCAGCCATAGGGAGATGCCAGTTCCTAGACCAGGTACTAGAGAGGAATGGGGGCTGTTGAGGATGCCATAGTCATGGGTGGGGGGAGAGGAGCCAGGGGGCTAAATACACTGAAGACCATAGGACTCTATCATCTGTCCTCTGCCCTCCTGAGTGATAAGGAGAACAAAGTTCTGGTAAAGTATTAAATGCCTTTATGTGCCTTGAAGCCTCCTGAGGGGGCACAGCAGCAAGAAGAAGCTGGATTGGGAGTCCAAGGTTCAAGCCTCAGCATGGCCATCTCCTATGTGTGTGACCTTACACAAGTCATATATCCTTTCTGGGCCTCAGTTTCTTCATCTGTCACACAAGAGTCTTGTGCTTAAAGACCGCTAAGGTTCCTTCTAGCTCCAATTGTCCATGAATGTAATGGGTTCCCTTCTTTCAACAGGCATCTGTAAACACCTACTGTGTGCTAGGAATGGGGCTAGCTGCTGGAGATATAGAGAGGCCCAAGCCCTGCCCCACCCCCACCCCCTAGAACTCTAGGCTAACCAGGGGAGGCAACGGATGCCAATACAGGGATATAAAAATAGATACTCGAGGATTCTTAGGACAAGACACCAGTCACTGGCAGCTTCAGGAAAGCCTTCTTGTAGAGGAAATGAGGGATTCTGGGAAGTCGGGCACTTATGGACTTAATGCAAATGGCAGGATCTGTCCATGCTTCCACTCCTCTGCCCTAGCCCTAAAGAGATAGACCTGGAATCAAAGAGACCAGAGTTTTAATCCTAGCCCAGATATTTTGGAGCTGTGTGACCCAGAGGAAGTCACTTAACCCCTGTCTGCCTGTTTCTTCATCAGCAAAATGGGGCTATTAATGTCATGTATTTCACAAGGCTGTTATCAGAATGAAATAGGATAATATATGTGAAGTGCTTTGTAAGGACTAGGAAGTATTCTTTAAGTGTTTGCTATAATTATTATCTATTACTCTGTCTCTTCAAGGAGTATCTTGAACTCCACGTACTCATCTTGGTGGCTGTCTGGGAATGGTGGAGATGGTTTACTTGTGGAATTGACTCATGCACGCATAAGTGTGTGTGTGTGTGTGTGTGTGTGTGTGTGTGTGTCTGTGTCTGTGTGTGTCTGTGTGTCTGTGTGTCTGTGTGTGTCTGTGTATGTGTTTGTGTGTGTGTCTGTGTTTGTGTGTGTGTCTGTGTGTGTGTGTGTGTGTGTGTGTGTCTGTGTGTGTGTATGTGTGTGTATGTGTTGATGTGCTCTCCTTAGTTCCTGAGAACCCAGCAGGATAAGATGCTCTTCTACTCACTGCAGAAAGTCATGGGGAGATAGATTCCCAGCTGGGTCAGGTCTTCCCTGGTCCAAGGACAGTAGGAATGACATGATTCCTTGAGCCCTCCTCCCCAGCCCAGCCCTCACCCATACACCTTTTCCATTTCCCCATTGATCTCCAGTTGGCCAATGAGTGGGTTAAGTTTCGAGGGCTCATGAGTGGGTCTCTTCTGTACATTTAGTCAGAGTGAAACATGAGAGATGCCACCCCAGGGGACGGGTGAGTTTCGGTTGAGATCACTCTCCTATGATCACTTCTACCCTTCTCAGTCACAGTCTCCATCCCCAGCACTGTTGGTGATTACTGACTGCAGCATCCTCATGGGGAGTGGAGGCTGAGACGCAGGGACCCCACGAGAGCTGCACCCACTCGGACCTCAGCTTCTCCTGAGTCAGGGCATTCTCCTCTGGAGCATCAGTTCCATGAAAGCAGCTTGAAGAAGTTTTTTTTGTCCTCAGTACTGACTGGTGCCTAGCACATAGTAGGTGTGCATGAATGTTTACTGAAATAGATTAAACTGAAAAAATTCCATGTTCTCTCTTCTCATGATCATTCTAAAATATCCATTAAGTATCTAGGTGCCCAGAGGGGTTCTATGTAGGGTCTGGGATCAAGGGGGCAATGTCCTCCCCCACAGAAAAGCCATAGAAAAGAGGGCTGGATTTGCAATCACAAACCTGACCTGAAGTCCCCCTTCCCTGTGGGCCCAGTGTGGCCCCATCCTGAGCCTCTCTTTCCTCATCCACCTTTCTTGTACCTTCTGTCTCAGAGTGGTTGTGTGTAGGCCAGCATTGGATAATTCTTAAATAGCTCAAAAGTGTGAGCTATTTTTCCTAATATACTATGATCATCCACAACCTGAACAAAAGGGTTCCACAGTCTAAAGCAGAAATGGCTGTATGACTGACCATTTATTGGCACTTAAAATGTGCTAGACACTGAGCTAAGTATGGGGGTGCACACACAAATGCAAGGCTGTCCTTGCTCTCAAGTAACTTATATTCTAATCGAAAGTGCTCCAAAGCAGACTATCTGAAGGGCATATGTCTCACTCTCAAAGTCCCAAGAGACTGATGTGGTTCTGGACTTGTCTAAAACCTCCAGGATCAGTCTGCACTTGTCCCCAACCAGATGTCTCTACCTCCCTTAGTGTATAGCAGAGGTTCTGGATCCACTCTGCCTCTGATTTTGTTTTCTTGGACTTCCCCTGAGCCTGGGCTGCATGCTTAGGGACTCTTCTAGATTGGAACCACCTGTCCATGACCATGCCCTGGCCATCCACCCACCCCCAAGCCAGACCTCTAATGCTGAGACTGATTCTGACCGGGAAATGAGGTGGAAGCTCATTGGAGTTGGGCCACCTATCCTGAGCTACTCAGCTGTATATCAGAATCGGGCAGCACAGACCCCTGATTCAATGTCTGACTCCTGGACACAGCAGAGACCAATTGAATGTTCACTTACATAAGGACAGCCCAGCTTTCTGCCCAAAGTAAATGCCCCAGAATCAAGTTCATTGATCAGGTCCATGGGGCCTAGTTTCTTTATGTGGGGCCATCAGTAAAGAAGGGAAGCCTGAGCAAAGAATGTCTTATTCATAGGGCATTTCATCTTACCAGATAAACTGTAACCAAAGCATTGCCATATTGAAGAAAGCCCTGGAGCCAGTGCCATGGAAACATTTCCTGATGACACAGCTTCTTCTCTGCTGCTGGTATGGCATTCTCGTCCTCCCCAGACCAAGAGCAAGCCCCAGATGAGAGGTGCCAGACCTCTTCCCCATCCTCCTCTACTGTCGCTCTGAATCCCCAAAGCTTTCACCAGAGTTTATCAAGAGACTGTTGGGGAAGGAAGCCAGCTGCAGGCTCTGGGGAGGCCACATTAGGTGGACAGGATTCCTGTTCTTTGGAGTTGGCTGCCAAAATCCCAGGATGCCAATGCTGGTGGGCTATGGACAACTGGACAAAATGAGGATAGAAGGAAACTGTTGCCTGACTGTTTTGTCTCATAACAAAGAGAGAAGACAAACAAAAAGGTAGTAACCTAAGGGCAAAATCGGCAATGCAGAGAAAAAGCACAGTGGGCCCCACTAGACCTCTACAAACCCTCTGAATTCTATGAGTCTAGGGATCCAAGTGGGCTCCCAAAGACTTTACTGCTTCTCAAAGGTAGAGCAAAGAACACTAGAGAAAGGCAGGGAAGATTGTTCCACATACGTGGAGAAGGAAGCAGCAAGAAACAGGCTTTGGTTCTCCAGGGAGCAACGGGATAAACCCAAGATGGGAGCAGCTGAGGGCAGACAAAAGTAGGGGCAGCTAGGTCAAGATGGGTGAGGTCACAGTCATATTAAGAGCCATGTGGTAGGGCCTGTAGATACAAAGAGAAATGAAATTATCACTGCCCTCAAGGAGCTAGCAATCTGTCCATCTATGGGTCTGTCTGTCTAGCTAGCTGTCTGTCTACCTAACTATCCTTCCATCCATTCATATATATATATACATATATATATGTATGTATGTATGTATGTACATATATATATATATACACACACACACACACACAAAAACATTAAACATTTTCGAGGTGGGAAAGGTAAGCAAAGGAGGGAAGATGAAGAAAAGGTAGTGCTGGAAGTGGGTTTTGAAGGGGACTGGGATAGGTGGTAATGAGTAGGGAAAGCATTACAGACACTGGGAACAGCCTGTCCAAAGGCAGAGGAGCGGGACATGGAATGATGTGTATGAGGAACAGCCAGGCAGCCATTTTAAAGGGTTAGGATGTGTAGAAAGGGATGCTTTATAGAGAAAGGGTTGGAAAGGTAAGTGAGAGTCAGGTTGTGAAGAGCTTTGGATGAGGGAGGAAATGTAATCCTAAGTGCCTGGACAGCCCCCCAGTTGGAGCCCGTTGTCTGGCACTCCCAGCTCAGAAAGTCTATGTGAGTGTCCACACAACATCCCTCCTTTCCTGGTCCTTCCTGGGAAGGTAAGCAGGTGCATACCAGAGGCTACACTGGCTGCATGTGAATAAAAGCCACTGATCCCATTGGATATGTGTTTAGAAGAACGTTCTTCTCACTATGATGGCCTCACTTAGTAAGCCACTCTTACATGCTGTGGAATCTTAAGCAATAAATTGGTTCAGATTGTGATCTGAATCTCATTGGAAGATGAACTCAGAATTCATGGAAACTAAAATACAAATAGATATTTTGTAATTCATCTTTTAAAACATCACTATAGAAGTCTTTCAGGAAATTTTTCTCCCACCTTTTGAGGGACAAAAAGCTTCTCATAATGAGACACAGCATGGTATCATAAGAATACTCTGGGATCGGGAATCAGGAAACATCACGCCAAAGTCTGGTTCTACCACTGGCTGTGCTGGACAAGTCATTTTCTTTGGCAATTTTTTTCTATCCAAACACCTTTGTTTATCAAGTGGCACAAGCGAAGTGTGCAGAGATAGCTTGGCATAGTAGACAGAAAACATTGGGCTTAGGGACAGAAGATGTGGTTTCAAACTCTGCCCAAACTGTGTGATCCTGGACCAGTCTCTTAACGTCGCTGTCCTTCCCGTAGCTCTATAGGAATTATCTGCCGAGGCATAGATAGGTTGATCTGCAGGGAAGATCTGCAGTGAAGATCCAGATTGGGAAGGGCTTCACAAGCTGAAGAGAAGAGTATGCATGTTATCTTGGGGACACAGTAAGAGCTTCCTAAGGCTTTTTGAGCAGGACACTGACATGGTTTCCTGGGTTTTAGTGATAGCAATTGGGCAGGCCTGTGGAGAATGGACCAGAAAGGGGAATGGTGGACACAGGGAGGCCAATTAGGAAGCCTTGCTGCAATTGAGGTGAGGTGGTGGTGGCCTTCTGGGTGAAGACAAGGATTCAGATGTCAATGGAAAGCTGAGCTAGATGCTAGGGATGCAAAGACAAAGAAGAATCATGCTCTGCCTTCAAGAAGCTTATTCTTTTGAAGGAAACAGCAATTACAAAGAAAATTAAATGCAAAATGTTTATGAAGGAACGTTCTGGGGGAAGGCATCAGACACAATGGGAATCCAAAGTGGCTTTTGTGTTGAAGTTGGCATCTGAGCTGACCTAGGAAGTCTATGAGTTGGAGGTGAGGAAGAAGGTGAGAGAAGATGATCCAATGGCTCTGCTTCGGTCCTCTGTGCTTCAGTTTCCTCACTTGTGAAATGAGAGGAGTTGGAGCAGACCACTAGATGATCTCTCAGGTCCCTTCTGGCTCTGCTAACATTCTCTGATTCTAGGCATTGTCTTTCAAATGTAAAGGATTTCCCCTTGGGTTCTTTCTGGAGTGGGCAAGGGTTTGCTGGGACCCATTCCCACTCTCAGACTTGGGCTTTCTAAGGACCTGTGCGACCCTTGGCCAGGGTAAGGATGGCAGCTGGTATCTGTGGAAGGGAAATTTTGCCCTGACCTGCCCTGGGAGGGCATCTCTGCCCTCGGCCTCATTAGGCCCCTGCTCCAGCCCACAAAGGCAGCTCAAGTCTGAAAGCAAAACCTTTCTGCTGAAAATGAAACTGTGCTGAGTGACATCACCTGAACTCACAAGTTTCCTTAGAGGAGGTACATTACTGAAAATACCTCAAGTTCTTGGAACTGAAAAGGGTTTTGTTTTTCCTTAATGGACTTCATAATTTCTTCTACTGGTTTTACTGTTTGTGTTTTACTGTTTCTGAAACTGGATCAGTCCGTCAGACTTTCTAGGTACTCAAGGCTTCCTTCACTTTCTGGGCAGATGCACTTACAGTAATAGCTCCTCCCCATCTTTCGTGCAGGAGGCTTTTTCACATTCTGGGCCAGAGAAGTAAGGGAGGGGGTCAAAATCACATCCTCAGAAACAGCACTGTCTCTAAATAAAATGGAATAAAACTCCAAGGGGAATAATGCCAGTGAGTATGGGAGGTGTATTTAGGTGTATTTATCTGTCTATCTATCTATCTATCTATCTATCTATCTATCTATCTATCTATCCATCTCTCTATCTGTCTGTCTGTCCATCTGTCTGTCTGTTTATCTGTCTATCTATCCATCCATCCATCCACCCATTCGTCTGTCCATCTGTCCATCCATCCATCCATCTATCTATCTATCTATCTATCTATCTATCTATCTATCCATCTCTCTATCTGTCTGTCTGTCCATCCGTCTGTCTGTTTATCTGTCTGTCCATCTGTCCATCCATCTACATCTATCTATCTATCTATCTATCTATCTATCTATCTATCTATCTATCTATCTATCTGTCCATCCATCTCTCTCTCTGTCTATCTGTCTATCTATCCATCCATCCATCCACCCATTCGTCTGTCCATCTGTCCATCCATCCATCCATCTATCTATCTATCTATCTATCTATCTATCTATCTATCTATCTGTCTGTCTGTCTGTCTATCTATCTATCTATCTATCTATCTATCTATCTATCTGTCCATCCATCTGTCTCTCTGTCTATCTGTCTATCTATACATCCATCCATCCACCCATTTGTCTGTCCATACGCCCATCCATCTATCTATCTATTTATCTATCTATCTATCTAACCTGCACTTGTTATTTTATTAGTATATATAACTCTGGGTAGAAACCTTACCTGCCTATGCAGATCTCATCTTTACTTTTAAATTTTATTATTTATTTAATTTTTTAATTTTCAACATTGATTTCCACAAGATTTTGAGTTACAAATTTTCTCCCCATTTCTACCCGCGCCACACTCCAAGACAGCATATATTCTGATTGCCCTGTTCCCCAGTAAGCCTTCCCTTCAGTCACCCCACTCCCCCTCCCATCCCCTTTCCCCTTACTTTCTTGTAGGGCAGGATAGATTTCTATGCCCCCTTCCCTATATATCTTATTTCTCAGTTGCACGCAAAACAACTTTTTTCTGAGCATCTGATTTTAAGACTTTGAGGTCCAAATTCTCTCCCCTCTTCCCTTCCCACACACCCTCCCTAAGAAGGCAAGCAATTCAACATAGGCCACACGTGTATCATTATGTAAAACCCTTCCACGATACTCATGTCATGAAAGAATAACTATATTTTGCTCCCTCCTATCCTGTCCCCCTTTATTCAGTTTTCTTCCTTTACCCTGTCCCTTTTCAAAAATGTTTGCTTTTGGTTACCTCCTTCCTCTATCTGCCCTCTCTTCTATCATCCCCCCATTTTATCCCCTTCCCCCTACTTTCCTGTGAGGTAAGATACGCAATTGAGTGGGTATGTTATTCCCTCCTCGAGTCACATCTGATGAGAGCAAGAGTCACTCATTCCCCCTCACCTGCCCCCTCTTCCCTTCCAACAGAACTGCTTTTGCTTACCACTTTTATGTGAGATAATTTACCCCATTCTATCTCTCCCTTTCTCCCTCTCTCAATATATCCCTCGCTCATCCCTTAATTTTATTTTTTTACATATCATCCCTTCGTATTCAACTCACCCTGTGCCCTCTGTCTACTCTAACACTGAGAAAGGTCTCATGAATTACACACATCATCTTTCCATGTAGGAATGTAAACAAAACAGTTCCACTTTAGTAAGTCCCTTATGATTTCTCTTTCTTGTTTACCTTTTCATGCTTCTCTTGATTCTTGTGTTTGAAAGTCAGATTTTCTATTCAGCTCTGGTCTTATCATTAAGAAAGCTTGAACATCCATTATTTTACTGAAAATCCATATTTTGCCTTGAGCATTACACTCAGTTTTGCTGGGTTGGTGATTCTTGGTTTTAATCCTAGCTCCTTTGACCTCCAGAATATCATATTCCAAGCCCTTTGATCCATTAATGTGGAAGCTGCTAGATCTTGTATTATCCTGATTATGTTTCCACAATACTCAAATTGTTTCTTTCTGGCTGCTTGTAATATTTTCTCCTTGATCTGGGAGCTCTGGAATTTGGCAACGATATTGCTAGGAGTTTTCTTTTTGGGATCTTTTTCAAGGGGCTATGGGTGGATTCTTTCGATTTCTATTTTACTCTCTGGCTCTAGAACATCAGGGCAGTTTTCCTTGATAATTTCAAGAAAGATGCTGTCTAGGCTCTTTTTTTGATCATGGCTTTCAGATAATCCAATAATTTTTAAATTATCTCTCCTGGGTCTATTCTCCAGGTCAGTGGTTTTCCAATGAGATATTTTACATTGTCTTCATTTTTTTATTTCCTTTGGTTCTGTTTTATAATACCTTGATTTCTCATAAAGTCACTAGCTTCCACTTGCTCCAATCTAATTTTTAAGTTATTATATTCTTCAGTGGTCTTTTGGACCTCCTTTTCCATTTGACCAATTCTCCCTTTCAAGACATTCTTCTCCTCGTTGGCTTTTTGGAGCTCTTTTGCCATTTGAGTTAGTCTATTTTTTAAAGTGTTATTTTCTTCAGTATTTTTGGGGAGTCTCCTTTAGCTAGTGGTTGACTTGTTTTTCATGGTTTTCTTGAATCTCTCTCATTTCTCATCCCAATTTTTCCTCTACTTCTCTTATTTGCTCTTCCAAATGCTTTTTGGGCTCTTCCATGGCCTGAGACCAATTCATATTTTTCTTGGAGGCTTTTGATGTAGGCTCTTTGACTTTGTTGACTTCTTCTGGCTATACGTTTTGATCTTCTTTGTCACCAAAAAAAGATTCAAGAGTCTGAGTGTGAGTATGAGTTTGTGTAATTTTTTGCTGCCTGGCCATGTTCCCAGCCAACTACTTGACCTTTGAGCTTTTTGTCAAGGTATGACTGCTTGTAGAGTAGAGAGTGCTTTGTCCTAAGCTTTAGGGGCTGCGCTGCCATTTTCAGAGCTACTTCTACTCCACTGTCACAGAAAGCTCTGCCACAGCAACACTCCTCCTCCCCCAAGAACCGCCAACCAGGATTGTGCGACCCTGATACAAGCAGGGCAAAGCAAGCCCTGCACTCCCGCTCTGGTCTGCCGCTTGGTTCCTCCCACTGTGTGAGCCAGGGACTTGGGAAGCAGATGATGCTGGAGCTTTGGAAGCAGCCTCAGGAGCTTCCTGCTGCTGCTGTGGCCACCACCGCACCCCCTCCACCACCCACAGAGTTGAGGCCAGACCACTTTCTAACCCGATCTAACAGTTTTCACACTAACCTGCTCTGTGGTCTTTGGCACTTGTTAGTTGAGAAGTCTAGTAACTGCCACAGCTCAATGATTCATGGCCCGAATGCCTGCTCTGGGCCACTCCTGGTCTGGTCTGTCCCTGCACAGCCCATGCTGGGCTGTGCTCCACTCCCAGCACCATGCGATAGACCCTTCCCAGTGACTGTCCAGGACGTCCTGCTTCCCTCTGGTCTTTCGTGGGTTCTGTAGCTGTAGAATTTGTTCAGAGTCGTTTTTACAGGTGTTTGGAGGGATTTGGGGGAGAGCTTAAGCAAGTCCCTGCTTTCCAGCTGCCATCTTGGCTCCGTGCCCCCCCCAATCTCATCTTTAAATGAATATCTAAGAGAGTTGTCTGGGATACCAAAGGGCTATGTGATTTGTCCATGGTTACCCAATTAGCATGCATGTGACAATGATGCAGCTTGAACCTGGGTCTTCCTAGCTCTAAATCCATTGGGTTTCCATATTCCTGGATATCCATTATACCAAGCTACGTCTTGGGGAAGCTGACAGTCACCTCTACCCCAGCTTTTCATTTTAGGAATGCTGAGGTTTTTAAGATGAAGGCTGGACCAGAGATTTCCCATTCCTGCTCTTTCATTTTATAGAACTTGAAACTGAGGCAGTAGAGGTTATCCTTCCCTCTGGCCAACTCCTTCTTCCTCTTCCAAACTTATTCTGGGCTGTGGCTCCTCCTCTTGAGGCACTGTTAATTCTCACCAAACTGGCTTGGCCACTCTTCCTTATATACAACATTCCATCTCTTGGAGATGAACCTTTGCCTAGGTGCCTTCCCCCCATATCTGGAATGCACTCCCTCCCTCCCAACTTGGGCTTCTTAGTGACATTGGCTTCTTTCAAAGCAGGGCCCAGGTGCTCCCTCCTACTCAAAGCTTTTCTGCATCTTCCTCTCACCCTCCCCCACAAACTGTGAGCACCCTTCTTCTTGAGATGACTTTGTATAGACTTGGTGTTTTCTTATCTGGGCATGTATTGTGTCCCTCCAGTCCAATGATGATTTCATGAATGTCTGTGCAGCCAGCAGAGTACCTTGCACATAGTAGGCATTTGCAAGTATTTGAATTAAATTGAACTGAACTGAATTAATTTACTTCCAATATACAGTAAGTGGAGAAAATAGGAGTCAAGGCAGGGGTGGAGCATGGAGCATTATGCTATACAGGTGAAATTTATTTTCTGGTCCAGAAGAGGGTCATGATTGAATCAATTCAGAGGCAGAAGGTGTGAAACTCAAGGGGATGAGATGGACAATCGATCCCCCAGGTTCATAGCCACCCTGTGTCTTAATTGAATTCCTACTATGTGCTCAGGACTTTGCTAGGTTCTGTGAAGGGCATATAGACAAGTAAAGTGACTTACTTGATGTCACCCAGACAGTGTGTACAGGGGAGGCTGGCCTGGAGCCTGCATTGTTCAGAGCAAACCACTCACCCTCATACCCTGATCTTATGTGACTTTCCTTCCTGATCCCTCTTAATTCCAGTGCCTTTCCTCTGGATATCATCCCAATGTATTCTGCCTAAAGCCTGTTTGTACCTGGTTATTGGCTTGTGTTCCCTATTAAACTGGGAGCTCCTTGAGGGCGGGGAGTGTCTTTTACCTTTCTTTGCATACCTAGGGCTTAGCACAGTGCCTGGCACTTAGTAAGTGCTTAATAAATACTTGTTGACTGACTAGCACATCTGGATAGCCTAAGAAGCACAGGGCTTCCAGCCTTCCTTCCCGCTTCTAGTCCCCCTATCCATTCTACAATTTGCTACCAAAATCATCTTCCCAAGGCACAAATCTGACCCTGAAACCTTCCTGCTCAAAATCTGTTAGCAGCTCCTGATTGTCCCTAGAACTAAATTCAATCTTCTTAGCTCAGCATTCAAGACCCTCCATGACCATCCAGCAGCCTCCCTTTCCAGTCTTATTTCACCTTTCTCCCCACCACATAGTCTGCATTCCAGCCAGTCAGTGCCTGAACTTGCGTCAGTTCTGACACTAGCCCAGCCTGGATCCAGGTGCCTGGAATGGGCCTTCTTCTCATCTCTGCTTTCACAATCTTCCTCCACCTTCAAGGCTCATCTCCCAAGCCACTGCCTAAGGGAGGTTGTCAGCATCTTCAAGAAGCGAGGACCCCAAATGGCCCCACTGGCCCTCTTTCCCTGAAATGTTTTGTGCCTTAGTGATCTGTGAGGAATGTTCCCCTTAAGCATCTCCATTCCAGTCCAGCTCCCCTGATGGCTACTCCTCATCCATTGGCTCTTGCCTTCTTGCCTTGGCATAGGTGATCCCCATGGTGGAAACACTTATGTCTCCTCTTAACTTCCTCCAAAGCACAGCTACCCTATGAGGGCTTCCCTTATCTCCTCACCCTCCTGTGCCCTCCCCCATTCATTGGGACTCTCTTCTTTGTGAAATTACTTTGCACACACACTCAACCTGGATTGTTGTTCATTCTGTTTACCCCTGTCTAACTAACTCTTTGTGACCTCTTTTTGGAGTTTTCCTGGAAGAGATCCTGGAATAGTTTGTCATTTCCTTCTCCAGCTCATCTTACAGATGAGGAAACTGAGGCTAACAGGGTGAAGCAACTTTTCCAAGATTACACAAGCAGTAAATGTCTGAGGCTGAATTTTAACTCAGGAAGATGAGTCTTCCTGACTTTGGGCCTGGCACTCTGTGCACATAGTACGATCTGTATTTACTTATGTGCATACTTTGCATTCACTTACCTACAGCAAAATGTAACTTCCTTGAGGGTAGGGATGAACTTATTTTGTCTTTATTCTCCAATTCCTAGCCCATATCCAGAAACAGAGGGGGTTTGGTTTTTTTTGGTTAATTTCTTTGAGTTGAATTGAACAGACAATGTGATTCAGATAAAATTATGTCTCTGACTGCTTGTAGGTGCCGATTTTGCTTGATAGAGCCCATTTTCCAACAAGTCCAGTGAAGGAATCCCAAGACTACATTGTGCAAAAATGATCTACCCTGGGAAGCTGTCTGGGTGACTCTTCACCCCATCCCTGGAATTGGGGCAGCCAGCACCAAGCACTGTCCAGGCTGACAATATGGAGGGAGAGTTTTTCTCAGGGTAAACAGCTGAAAGTGCTGGGCAGCTGGTCCCCCTCTGATAACCTCAGGCCCAGGTGAGCCTGCCCTGCTTAGCATAGCTGGGCTTCTTATGCTGGCAGTGCCAGGCCCTGGCACCCCACCCAGATCAATCAATCTGTTCTGTTTCTATCTACAGACAGTCTCTGGGCAGGAGGTCAAACATTTCCTCATGTGGAAGGATCTTCCCCCCTGCCAGGTTCACACAAGGCAGAAGAAACATGCTCAAAGTATGCTGACAATAATCATCACTGGCCTCCCTCCCTTCTGTATCAACTTGACTGCTACACGGAGATCTGCAGACTCAGCTCCTGAGCAGTATTTTTGGGAAAGTCGTTGGCATTCTTTTCACCATAGTAGGGTGACCTTGGCCAGCCCCTCTGCCTGTCTAGTCCTCAGCTTTCTCATCTGTAAAATGGGGGTAGTAATGGCACCTGCCTCACAGCGGGTGTTATAAGGCTCCAGTGAGACACTGTGTGTGAAAGCACTCTATAAATGTTATCTATTATTATTATTGACCTCCCTCTTTGCCCCCCAACCCCAGCCTCAACGTAAAGAGCTGATGAGATGACCCACTCTTTCCAGCACCACCACACCCTGCTCCTAGTCTCCTAATTTACAGAGGACACCTCCTCACCTTGGACTAACCCACACCAATACCCAAGGAATGAATGGCTGCTCCTTGTGCGAGCCAGAGGGGATTTGGCTGCTCTCGAGCCTACCTCATGCTAGGGCTGGATGCTGCAGACCACAAGTCATCTCTGCATCCGTCCCCCACCCCCCACCAGAGGTTCTGAGCCTGGGAGGTTGCCTTCATTGCATCGGGGCCAATGCTGTAAACAGAAACACATGCAGGGAGCAAGCACAGGGCTGCTGGTGTTTGTACTCACTGACGGGTTAGGCAAGAGACAAAAGCTGGCCAGTCCCCAATGAAACCACTTACTGTGTAATACTGTGGCTTTATGTGGTAATGAAATGGTGCCTGGGGCACCCGTACCCTGGATTAGCCAGGCATCCCCCTGCCCTGCCATCACCCAGAGCACAAGGAGGGAAGGCCATCGCCCCAGGACAGAATAGCCTTCCCTCCCCCGGGAGTGATTTGGATAGTGATTTGTGCACGCGCACGCACATACACACACACACACACATGCACACATGCACACATGCATACACACAGGCAGATAATTTAGCTGTGCAGCTAAACTTGACTCTCATAGGAGGGAATTTAGAGGTTCAAACTGAAGATGGTTCCACCTTAAGTGGCCTTCACTCACTCTTCCCTCTTTACAGGACAGGCATTGGGACTTGTAGTCTCAAAACAGGTAGAGCCTTATAGATCATCTTGCCCAATCTCTGCATTTTATAGAGAAGGCAACTGAGTCCTAGAGAAAATCTGACCCACTCAGGGTTACACAGGTATGAAGTTACAGAATCCAGATTTGAACCTCGGTCCTCTGATTCCAGGAGGAATTCTAAGAGAGAGCCAATGGCTCAGTGGATAGAGTGCTGGGTCTGGAGTCAGGAAGACCTGAGTTCAAATCAAGCATCAGATCTTTACTAGCTGTGTGATCTTGGGCAAGTCACTTAACCCTGTTTGCCTTGGTTTCCTCATCTGTAAAATGAGCTGGATATGGAAATGGCAAACTGCTCCAGTGTCTTTGCCAAGAAAACCCCCAATGGGGTCACGGACAGTTGGCCGTGACTGAACAACAATCTCTGATTCCAAAGCAGGGAATTTGCCCACAAAATGGAATTCTATCTACTTTCATTATGGTGAACTCATAGGATACTTAAGGTTGGGAAAACTCACTTCCCTTGAGTTCCCCTTCTCCCCAACCCAACTCTTCCACAGACCCCAAGCCTGGGCAGGTTCTTCCTTTGATCTTTGGCTGACTTTATGGGTTATTATATATATATATATATATATATATATATATATATATATATATTATATATATATGTATATATATATATATATATATAATATGGGTTATTCCCACCCCTTCTTATGATTCAATTTAATCCACTGATTCCTCTATGTTGCTCTTCTCCTATGATTGTCCTCACCTTTGGGGATAGTAGGTATAGGTCTTTCACAGATCTTCATAAGACTCACAAACATAATCAATAGAATGTAAGCTTCTTGAAGCCAGGGACCAGTTTATTTTTTTTCTTTGTATCCTGAGCTAGTGCTTGTCATACAGTACTTAAGGAATCTTGGTGGAAAGGAAGGAAGGAAGGAAGGAAGGAAGGAAGGAAGGAAGGAAGGAAGGAAGGAAGGAAGGATGGAAGGAAGGAAGGAAGGAAAGGGAGAGAGGGAGGGAGGGAGGAAAATAGATGTTCATATCCCCACCATTGGCCACTTCTCTTTTCAGGCAAACTGATTTAAAGAGACCAGTAAAAGAACAGTCATTTCTAAGAAGAGAGGAATAACCCCATCAGTTTCTATCCTCAAACCCACTCAGAATCCTCTGCTGTCTCACCTCCCTTTTGCTGATGAAGACACCAACTATCCTCAAACTTTGACCCAAAGGTCCTGTGCTAAAGAGATGAAGTTTTACTTCTGGACCCACTCCTAGGTGAGGAAACTCCTGCTATGCAAATTGCCACTTTATCTGCAGTCTTAGAGACTTGTCTGGGGGTGCTGAAATCATATGTGACTAGTATAGGGTCCCACAAGTCAGCACATGTGAGAGGCAAGATTTGAACCAAGGTCTTCTTGATTCCAAGATGCTCACTCTGCGTGTGTGTGTGTGTGTGTGTGTGTGTGTGTGTGTGTGTGTGTGTGTCTGTCTGTCTGTCTGTCTCTGTGTGTCTCTCTAGTCTCTCTGTCTCTCTCTCTCTGTCTCTCTCTCTCTCTCTGTCTCTCTCTGTCTCTCTCTCTCTCTCTCTCTCGTTGGATCTGCAATCTTAGCAGATGCTCTGGCTTGAGCTCCCTGAATGACTTCCAATAGCCAAGACTCCTGCTGGAAAGAATACTTTTGTTGGCTACTTAGCGACTTTCTGGTTGACATGCTTACCCAAAGGCCGAGGGCTGGGACAGCTTCAGATGATTCCTCCCTACTGAGGGGCTAGGGTGAGGCATTCCATCAGGGTGGAGGAACCAAAAAAAAAGCTTTCCCTGGTTGTTCGGTAAGTATGTGACACACATCTGTCACAGTTTCAATTAATAAATGTTGTCCTTGTGCCCAGAATCATACTTCCAACTCCTCTCCCTTAACATGAAAGAAAGGTGGCCCTTTACCATTGAGCTAACATGGCTAAGTCTCCAGAATGGCAGGCAGAGACTCCCTAACTACTGACCTTTATATAGATAAATAGCACTACCCTACTGCTTGCTCTTTCTCAATTCCAATTGCCTCTGACATCGTTGATGCAGGAGGAGCTAATAGGAACGATTACTTCTTAACTGTTGGACTTAATGTATCAGTTTTGGGACACTTGGGCTTTATTTTTGCACACGTGTTTCAAACTGGTACTAATTACGTTGATCTGGGTTTCTATTCCAAGGAGGATGATGACAAAATATCAATTTCCATCTTCCAAGCATAATGTCCCAATTCTCAATGCATTCCAAACTGGAAGAGTCTTGGCACAAATCTGAAAATATTTGGCTCTGCTTTTATCTCTTTGTCAGTCAGTCCCTAGATCAAGCTGCATTAAAACTTACTCTCTAGTAAAACGTGCATGCACGTATTTATTTGTATACATGTGGACCCACACATACCATATTAAAAATACTGTAAAATGCACAAGGAGCTAATAGCTCAAGTCAAACAGGAGCCAAAATTGAGAAGAGAAGGTTACTAGCTAATATGTTATAATGCTTTCAGGTTTGCAAAATGCTTTATGGGTATTGTCTCATTTAATCACCACAACAGCCCTGTGAGGGAGGTGCTATCTTCCCCATTTTACCAATGAGGAAACAGACTGAAGGAAATGAAAAGACTGCTCTACGATCAGACAGCTGCCAAGTGTGTGTGGCAGGATTTGAATTGAGGGTTTATTAACTAGCGATTGGTGAATCAACAGCTAGTTAATGATCCAGTATTAAATGGAACAGGTAGATAAAAACCCAGATGTTTCGCTTTATGCTTTAGGAGCTTTGAGTAAGGCTGTGGGGAGGTGGGGGGAGGCGGAGGGCAGATGCTCTGGTCAGACCACATCTGTTGTACTAGGTTCAGTTCTAGGTGCCATATTTGATGAAGACATTGACATGCTGAAGAGTTACCAGGACTCTAAAGGAACGGTTAACTGTGTCAAACCAGGTCTGGTTGGAAGAATTAAGAGTGTTAAAGAAGACTTGGGGATGGGAGATGGGAAGTGAGAGTTGTCTGCTAATATTTGAAAGATTGACATGTGGAAAAGGACTTCAGCATGTTTTCTTGAACCCAAGGGCAAAGAAATAGGAGAAATGTGGGTGAAATGACTGACTGAGAGGTAGATTTTGATTTCATGCAAAGCAAGACTTCTCAACAATTACACTTAAGTGGAATTCACTACCTCAGGAACGAGTGGTTCCCTCCTCACAGTAAGTTTCTAAGCAGAAACTGAATGACTACTTGAAACAGTGGTCATGGGTAAGGACAGTTTGGTCTTGATGGCCTCTGGAGTCCCAGCCAGCTCTCTGGGGAGGGATATCTGTTCCCAGCAGCAATAAAGAGGCTACTATTGCCACTGAGGCAGAAAGTCTCTATAATCTCTTACTAGCCTAGAAGCAACAGAAGTCAGGACTGAGCTCCTGCTGCCATGGAGAGAAAAAATAGATCTGTGAATGACTATGAGACAGGTGGTGATAAAGATGCAGCCATGAGGGGAGAAAAAAAAGAGGTATCCTAATGAAAAATGATGATGAAGACAATGCTGATAATGATGATGATGGTGGTGGTGATGGTGGTGGTGGTGGTGGTGGTGATGGTGGTGGTGGTGATGGTGGCGGTGGTGGTGGTGGTGGTGGTGGTGGTGGTGGTGGTGGTAATGATGGTAATGGTGGTAGTGGTGGTGGTGGAGGTGGTGGTGCTGGTAGTGGAAGAAGTGGTGGTGGTAAAGGTGATGGTGGTGGTGGTAGTGGTACCTGACATTTACATAACACTTGCAAAGTACTTTGTAAATACTATCTCACTTTATCATCACAACCATAGATAGGTACTATTGCCATCTCCCATTATACAAATGAGGAAACAGAGTCTAAGAAAGGTTAAAGAACATGCCCTGGAGCCCCTCAGCTAAGCCGTATTTGGGCTCAGATCTTCCTGACTGAGTGGAACATTCTCTCATGGCTATGCCACCAGCCTCCGTCCTTACTTAATAAGTCTAATTCTAGATCTGACCCCCCTGGAGAAGGTGAGGCCCTGCAGACACCTTAGTATGTATGCTTTTCCTGGGTGGCAGATGAAAACAATGCTATCAAATGGGACGCTCTCTTTGCTGCCTCAGCAAGAATGCACACAGCCAAATTTGAGGCTGCATTTCAAGAGTTAGCTTTTTTTCAGGTGACTGGAAACATCTACTTTCTCTGCTTCCTTTACAATGGTCTCCAGCTTTAAAAAAAATGGGGACCCACCTTAAATGGTAACATCCCTCACTGCCAGTCATCCAGGGATAAGTGCAATTAGTGTCTATTGATTAAGGAAGTAAATGACTGTACCCATTCAGTGGCTGCTGTCATTCCAGCCAGAGTGAGACAGGGAGACCCAATCTAAAAAGTTTTAAAAGCAAAGCCAAGACTGTGGAGTATAGGCTGGGATCCAGGTGAGCTCTCCCAAGATTCCCCTCCAAACAACTTTAAAAATAATCCTTCAAATCAAATTTTGTAGTGGCAGAGTCATCAAAGGGTCAAAGGGAGACATTTTTCCAGCCTGAGACAACTTAGGTGGTTTGTAAGAGAAGTCTGTGTCACCAGAGTGGATGAAGGCCCAGAATACAGGAGGAGCTCCAGCAGTGGGCCTTGGAGGAACAGCAGCAGCTTTACCACTGCTCAGAAAGAGATTACAAGGGACTCTTAGATGGCACTGGGCACAGCTGGCACTGATCAGCAGCTCTGCCCATAAGCAGTTCTGAATCGAAATTCTTGGGGAGAAAGGGGCATTGGGAGTTGGTCACGAGGGAGCAGGGGCCCTGGTCACAGTTCCAAGGCAAAGAAAATACCAGTGCTTGTGGCTACACTAAACCAGTGGCCCTTCCTGAGTAAAGACCAGAGTACAGACCAGGGAGCAGTGACTGCCCCTGTCCCCAGATCATACAACCTTGGAAGCATCAAAAACCTGAAGACCCTAGAAGTATCTCCAAAAACAGCAGCATGAAAAAGCCGGAAGCTTATAGAACCCAACTTTCTCATAAAGGTCAAAGCCAAGAAATTATCTGGAAAAATAAGCTAATGACAGAAAAAAGAACTTACTCATCAAAAGCTGCTATGGTGACAGAGAAAGCCAATACATAGATTTAGAAGAAAACAATGATATGAAAACAGCTACAAGCAAAGCCTCAAAGAAAAATGCTAAGTAGTCCCAAGGCCAATTGAAGCCATGAGTTCAATGAATATCTATAGGCTGGTGCTTCTTGGATCTATAGTAAATTTTCCATCCAGGTCTTTCTCCCAGGTGTCACTCTGAATCAACAATTGTCCTTCACCAAGATGTTCTGTAGGCAACTCAAATAAATACATCTCAAACTGAGCTCATTATCTTCCTCCTCTAAACTTACCCCTTCTACAAACTTCTCTCTTTCTGTTGAGAAAACCATCCTCCCAATCACAGGCTTGGCTCCCAATTTTGGACTGAGCCTCCCATCTCCCCTTTGCCTCATTGTCCATATCCAGATGGTTGTCAGATCTTGTCCCCTTCTCTCCATCATACAGCCACCGCTCTGGTTCAGGCCCTCATCTGGTCTCACTTGAACTCTTGGCCAAAGCTTGCCAATTGGTTTCTCTGCCTCTAATATTTCTCCTCTCCAATCCAGCATCCACATAGAGGATTTCCTAAAACACAAATATAACCATGTCCATCCCCAATAAGGCAGCTAGGTGACATAGTGGATAGAGTGCTGGGCCTAGAGTCAAGATAACTCAGGTACTGACTAGTTGTGTAGCATGTGTCACTTAACCTCTCTGTCCCTCAGTTTCTTCAGCTGTATAACGGGCATAGTAGTATGGAGGAATTATTGTGAAGATCTAATGAGATTCCATTTGTAAGATGCTTAGTGGAGTCCCTGACATGTAGTAGGTGCTTACTAAATGTTAATCTTAATCCTCTTCCTGGTTCAAGCAACTTGAGGGATATCCTATTACCTTCCAGATAAAATACAAACTCCTCAGGCTGGAATTCAAATTCCCTAGACATCTGGTCCCAGTTCACCTTTACAAACACTGTGCATGAGTTTTCTTCACACACTTGATACCGCAGCCAAACTGGGCTACTTGCTGTTCCCTGAACTCCATGTTCCTCTGCTGTTTCTTTTGCTCCAGCTAGGGTACACTCCTTTGTGCTCTATTCCTCTTAGAATCCCTCCCTAGCTTCCCCTAAGGCTTGGTGCTGGGGTCATCCCAGTGTATTGCACATAGTAGTTGCATAGTCAATGTTTCATAAGTTAGACTGGTTGGGATGAGCAAGTGGAAAAGGCGTTTCAGATAAAATTTACAAGAGTGGCTATACCTAACCAAGGGCATTCAGTTCTTGTGCAGTGCAATTTTGAGGGGTTTAATGGTCAGTTTTCTTAAAGTTATCTTAAAGATGGAAAAGAATGTAAAGATTAGAAAAGATCACAGATTTTGTTGTTACTCTCTTCAAGTGATCAACAGACATTTGATACTACTGATTTATATGTCTATTGTCTTAAATCCGTCAGATTTTCAGGAGGAAGATATGGCCCACATATAAAGAGGGAATCTGATGAAAACATTAGAAGGAAACAAGTAAGTTTTCATAGGCTATTTAATTCAAATAGCTACAGTTTCACAATCACCCAATTTTTCTGGAAGTATAGAGAACAAGAGCTCCTACTGAGTGGAAGTATGTGCTTCTGGCTACAGCATGATCTTAAGAACTGAGAAGACTTGAGTTGAAGTTTAACACACATTTGCTCTGTGAATCTAGCCAAGTCATTTAACCTCTAGGTGTTCTAGGCAACCCTTTAAGACTATAACTTGCAGAGAAGGTCCCAACCTGCAGTGACGGAGTTTCCTCATCCATTAACTTCCTATATGAATGAAATCACAAGTCCAGTTTCCATCTCTATTATCAAGGAAAGAAAAACTTTTTTAGTTAGTAGAGCAAATTGTATCCAGAATTATTTCTAAAACAAGCTAGTTCCCATGCACATCACCTGTATATCAACTGAGCCTCAGACCTGACACAACAAAAATGGTTCTGGGAGCTCTTAAAAATTAGAATTGCAGCTTGGGCAGATCTCTCCAAATCTCTGGCCCATGCCTCTGTTTAGGTAAATAATGGAAACACCAATATCCGATGACCTTTGCTCTTCCCAAAGGGTCCTGGACGCCCCCACCAGCCCTCAGGACGGTAAGACATAGAGAATGGGGGTTGCGTACTTGACCCCAAAATAATACAGAATGGGATGGTGCCCTATCCCTTCTCATTTCTGGAGGCACACGTTGGTGCCTAAAAAATTCTTGTTGATTACTGCTAGATCAAATTCAATTCGTCAGGTATACCTTCCTTGTAGTTGGTGCCATGTTCCTTTTGGAGCTGTATTAGTCCTTCTTTCTAACAGTCTCTGGTTCTGTTGCTGACATCACTAGTGCCAGCAAGGGCAAAGTTCGTGGCTTTTCTCTTCCTCACTCTGGCTCTATGCCTAATCTCTGGCTATGTTGTTCCCTGTTCATCTTGCTCCTCTCTTTTATGTTTCTGTCACCTTTTCTCCATCTTCATCTGGCACCGATTCCTTATTGTATTGTGGCTCCCTGGAGGTGCCACATGCTTCCCCTGTGTGTAGCTCCCACATTTGGCCAAGCATCTCCTCTTCCTCTTTTATCTGCAACCTGAATTATCCCTCTTGTATTTTGCAGCATCCACCCTCCTTTCAGTATGCCCAAACGACCCCCGGGAATGAGTGCAGAGAGGTTTACCTGAACAACGAGAGAGCAGATTCCAAGCATGTCCCCTCCCCACGTGTTAGAAGACCACAAGATTACTTGGTAGATGCATCCCCAGAGATAACCTTGGCCTCCATGACATCAGGGATTATTTTAGTTTGTCTTCATAGTCTCAACTCCTGCTACCCTACTTAGCTCATATTGGTGCCTCATAAATTCTTGTTCATGTGTTGCTTGATCAAATGCAAGTAAAACTTCAAGCAGGAAGATGTGTACCCATGAAAGATTATTGTCACACATGAGACAAAATATATTCTCTGGTACATTTATAGTGCAGATTAAGCTGACCACATCCAATGTTTCCTACATTTGATTTCTCCTCCAAGTCAGAATTTGTCAGAATTCCAGAAATGGACTGAAAGTTTATCACCTATTAACTGCACAACTGGCTGGTGTAAAAAGATGGCAAAATAATATTTACAATGTTTAAGAGAATAATCACTTTTCAGTTTCCTCAAATATCCATTAAAAATACAAATTGAATATAAGCTCCTTGAGGCCAGGGGCTGCTTCTTCCTTGTCTCTGAATCTACAGCCCCAGTGCAATCAGACCCAAGATAGCAGGTGGTTAATAAAGTCTCATTAACCATTATTTGTTTGCTTTTTGCCGTTCACCCTTCATTCTCGAAAAGGACCAATGACATCACAAGGGTGATGTCTTGACTTGGGCCATGGATTGGATTTAAGAGAGGAAGAGTTGCTCAAAGTCATCAGCCTCACTCTTTCCTCCAAAGTTATCAATGATTAATAGCAAGACAAAAGTCAAGACAACTAGTGATGGCCCAGGATGCCCTTATTGAACACATATGTGAGTATTTGCTATGTTAATTATAAACAATTTTATTTCCTTCTTAAAACAATATCTTCAAAGGTCTAGGAGACAGTATTTTGTTAGCCTAGTTTGGATGATGTTTCAACAATCTGGCTAGCAGCTTCTGTGGAGGTATAAGATTCACCCACAGCCAGCACCCAGAAAGCTGCCAACAGCACAGGTTCTTCTGATCTGCTTAATTAAGGAAAGCAAGGTGAAGGGGTTGACAAGCTTACCTTTAATTCAGCATTCAAATATCATGCAGTTAGTTCAGGGGAAAAAGCCAGCACCCTGAACTTCAAAACAAAATGCAAACAAATTACAAACATCAACAGACTTTGTCTGATTCAAATCCCAACACATAGTTACCAGAGTTCAACAAAGTTTCAACATCCGGGTTTACAAGCTGGAGGGCTTCTTAACTACAGCTGCCCAGAGTCTCCTCATCAACACCATCTCCAGAGCCCCCCCCCAACAAATGGCTCTGTCCCCCCTTCTCATAGGGCTTCAGACATCAAACATCATCTGAATCACCGGAGTTCAGGCTCTGGTGATTGGTTCTTGAGTTGGCCCCTTAGGACCCTGGGAGGTTCACATCCACATGGATTACGTTAACACCTAAAGGGGTTTGGGCCTGGGGCTTAGCACCTAGGAAAGCTTACTGAGACAAATTGAGTCACTCAAAGAAAACAAAGGCCATTCTGGTTACAGATGACTGAATGCACTTAAAAGGAACAAGATTGCCTTTCAAAGCAGAAGCCTTGTGTAGATCGGAAGGAGCCAGAGTAGCTCACTCAAGCATCCTCTGATCCTTTTCCATGGGAGAGAGAGAGGACTAACATTCACGTATTGGGGAGGGGGACCTACTCCCCCATCCCACACACCAAATTGATCATTTGAATGGATCAATTCACCTCTCTTTGGAAAACAAATAAAGTTCCCTCTGGGACAAGAGACATAGCAAGAAGGGCTGGTGCGGTAACTAGGTCACTAGGCAACTCTAAGAATAGTGAAATTGACTAGTGTGAGAGGAACATCAAATACCCATCAACCCAATTAATTTAAAAACAAGATGTTTTACATCCTGATACATTTATCAGGTGAGTATGCGTGTTCAATGGAGTTACAGAATCAATTAATCAATGAATCAAAGGAGTAAAATAAGCAGGAACAATTCTTACACACCCGTCTATTGAATCAGTCAATCAAATGTATAAACTAGATGTGAACAAGTCTTTCAATAAGTTGAGAAAAATGCTTCCAGCCCTTAGATGACATCAGGTGATGAAATTATTGGGATTGGCTAGAAGAATTAGACACACCTCTGGGCCGATGATGGCAAACGAACAAGATTCCAAGGGGACCATTTAGCATCTGCTTTGAGAATGATTGAATGAATTAGATCCTTGATCCTGTAACCATAAAGCAGCAAGGGGTGTGGGGGCAGACAGCATTGAGTAGTCTCTCTCCCCACTCCTACATTGAGAAGAAGAAGAGGAGGATATGGGGGGGGGGAAGAGGAGAAGAAGGAGGAGGAGGAGGAGTAAAAGGAGGAGAAAAAGGAGGAAGAGGAGGAGGACCTTTGTGACCTTTGACAGGTTGAAAGATTTGGACTTCCTATTGGTGACTTCAGCAGCTCTGCATCCTGCATTAGGAGGTGAAGGAGAAAAACCTGAGAACAGGAAGCTTCAGGACTCTACAAAGACAACTCATTGTCACCATTACTATTCAATATTGTACTAGAAATGCTAGCTATAGTGATAAGACAAGAAAAAATTGAAGGAATAGCACAGACAATGAGGAAACAAGACTCCCTTTTTGTAGATGACATGATAGCTTATTTAGAGAACCTGAGTCAACTAAAAAACTAGTTGAAACAATTAACAACTCTAGCAAACTTGCAGGATATAAAATAAACTCACACAAATCATTAGCATTTCTATATATTACCAATAAAACCCAGCAGGAAGAGATGGAAAGAGAAATTCCTTTTTAAGATAACTGTAGACAGTATAAAACACTTTGGAGCCTACCTGCCAAGATACACTCAGGAATTATCTGAATACAATTACAAAACATTTTTCATGCAAATAAAAACAGATCTAAATAAGTGGAGAGTATTAATTACTCAGGGGTAGGCTGAGCTAATATAATAAAAATGATACAACTACCTAATTTGTTTATTCAGTTCTATACCAATAGAAATACCAAAGAATTACTTTATAGATCAAAGGGTTTAAACAGTTTTTGATGAAGAAATTAAAACTATATATGAAAAATGCTCTAAATCATTATTGATTAGAGAAATGCAAATTAAAACAACTTTGAGACATCATCTCACACCTATCGGAGTGCCTAAAATGATATAAGGGTAAAATGACAAATGTTGGAAGAGAAAAAATAGGACTTAATACACCATTGGTGGAATTGTGAATTGATTCAAACCATTTTGGAGAGCAATCTTGAATTATGCCCAAAGAGTTACAAAATTGCATAGACCTTTTGACCCAGCAATACTACTATTTGGTCTGTTTCCCAAGGTGATCAGGGAAAAAGGAAAAAAAAAACCTATATGTTCTAAAACATTTATAGCAGCTCTGTGGTGGCAAAGAACTGGAATTGAGGTGATGCCCATCATTTGGGCAATGGCTAAACAATTTGTGGTATATGATTGTGATTGACTACTAGTGCACTGTGAGAAATGATGGGCTGATTGACTTTGTAAAAATATGGAAAGATTGCATGAAATAATGAAAATTGAAGTGACCAGAACCAGGAGAACACTGCATACAGTAACAGCAATATTATATGAAGAATAATTGTGAACAACCATGTTATTCTGAGTACTCGAATCAACCATAAAGGTACTATGAAGGCAGATGCTCTTTACCTCCAAAGAAAGAGATAATAAATAGAAATACACATAGTATGGTTTTACATATATTTATAAATCTGGATTGAATGAAAGTGGGGAGGGAGGGAGACAGTAAAGAACTTGGAATGTAACAGAAAAAAATTAATTTAAAAATGCACTCAGCACAAAAAAAAAAGAATTACTTTATAGAGCTAGAAAAAATAATAACAAAATTTGTCTAGGATAACAAAAGGTCAAAACTATCAAGGGAATCCATGAAAAAAATGTAAAAGAAGGGGCCTAGCAGTACCAGATTCCAAAGTGTATTAGAAACTGGTAAGCATCAAAAGAGTTTGGTATTAAATAAGAAATAGAGTAGATGATCAAAGGAAGAGCATGGAAGCAAATGAGCACATTAGCTTAATACCTTCAACTACTGGGAGAAAAAACTCAGTATTTGACAAAAAAATGATGGGAAATCTAGGAATCAGTCTGGCAGAAATAAGGCATAGATCAACCTCTCATAGCACATACAAAGATAAGCTCAAAATGGGTTCATGGTTTAGACATAAAGGGGGACATTGTAAGCAAATCAGGGGACCATAGAAGAAATTACCTGTCAGATTTCTGGACAGGGGAGGATTTTCATGACTAATCAAAGGCAGAAAAGTTCAAAGGTGGTAAAATGGATACTTTTTATTTTATAAAAGTTGTAATTTTTACGCAATAGAAGAAACACAGCCAAAATTAGAAGAAAAGTAGGAAACTGGGGGGATTGCAGCAAGTTTCTTTAACAAAGGTCCCTTTCTCCAAGTATATAAAAAACTGAGCCGAATTTATTTTTTCAAAAGGAGCCATTTTCCCAACTGATAGATATCCAAAGGATACAAACTTTAAATCATTAATAATTAGAGAAATGCAAATTAAAACAAGTATGAGGTACCACTTCACATCCATCAGCTAAGCTAAGATGACAGAAAAGAAAAATGCCAAACGCTGGATGGGATGTAGGAAAATAGGCACAGTAATGTTGGTGGAGTTGTAAACTAATCCAAACATTTTGGAGAACAATTTGGAACTATGCCCAAAGACAAACTGCACATATCCTTTGATCCATCTATACTGCTACTAGGTCTATATTTCAAGGAGATCAAAGGAAAAAGAAAACTCAAACTCATACATAAAAAATATTTGTAACCAATCTTTTTGTGGTAGCTAGAACCTGAGGGGTTGCCCACCAGTTAGAGAATAGCTGAACCACTTATACTATATGAATGTGATGTAATACTTTTGTGCTAAAAGAAATGATGAAGGTGATGGTTTTAGAAAAACCTGGGAAGACCTCTATGAACTGATGCAAAGTGAAGTGAGTAGAACCAGGAGAATCATCTAAATAGTAACTGCAATATTGTAAGGAAAATCAACCATGAAAGACTCAAGAACTAATCAACATAACGACCCACCACAGCTCCAAAGGACTTAGGACATAAAATACAATCCACCTCCACATAGGGAATTGATGGACTCAGAGGGCAGACTGAAGCATATTTTTCCCTTTCTTTATTTTTTTGTTTTTGTTATTCAGAACATGGCTAGTTCAGACACATGTTTTGTATAACTGTATATGTGTATTGTATTTCTTGTTTTCTCAACGTGTATTATATTTCTTGTCTTTTCAAGGAGGGGTGAAAGAAGGGACAGAATGTGAAACTGAAAAAATATATGTGTATGTGTATATACATATATATGTGTATGTATATATGTGTGTGTGTGCATGCATATTTACAAAAGGCACTAATTCTCGGAGTCCAGTTGAGAGTTACACTCTCCTAAGGGGTACTTCATGAGGAGTTCCATCAGACCAGGAGCTGTGAGATGGTCCTTTGCTGTAGGTGCTCTCTAAGGTTTAAGCCAATTTTTTTTCTGGTCTCTATATGTACTTGCAGAAGACTTTAAGGGAGAAATGCTTTATGTTAACTGATTTACTATACCACTTTGTTACATATCTGTTTCTAAAACCTAATTAAGGCTGTTTGGCTAGTAGTGAATGAGGAGCACATCAGTGGGGGTTCATGAATGATAGTGCTGGGAAACCACCCATCAGTTACCCCTAGAATCATGAGAGAAGCAAAAATCAGTCACCTTCTGGGGACAAAAAATTAATGGTATTCCAGTGTGAGTTGGGAGAGTGAGCCCATAAAGGGAGTCACACTTCATCATAGACACTATGGACTAATTCCAGTCAATAAGCACTGAATAGGAATATGGAGCAGTCAACCCAGTACCGTCAGTAGTTGAAAGCAAGCCATAAGACCTTAGAGAGAAGAAGCAAGTAACAAGAAGATGTCATTCTTTGAAGCCATCCAGTTTACTATGGGTAAATAGTAGATTAACATCTGATAGGTGACTTCTGGACTACTGGGGAGACTTGGATGGAAGGAACATGACCTTCAGTGAGAACTGTTTCTATGCATGTTACTGTTATTTCTATTTTAATCAACTTTTTCTTCATTAAATGTTTTAATAGATTCAGCACTCGCTGGGTGTAGAGGGGGTGGGGAAGAGTTCTTAAAGACAGAGAGGGGCAAAAGTCAAATTTTAATGTTTCTAGGAGCTAAAACTTGGGCTAATTCTGAGCCAAAGCAATCATTAAAAGAGAGTTACTCCTCAGTTCAAATCTAGTCTGTGTGTACTCAGAGTTGAAAGCCTGAGCCAAAGGTTTGTGGCATTAAATAATCTGTATCTGCTGTTTGATGTTAAACTGTATTATACATATTGCAAGGACTGCAGATTTATTTTTTTTCTTTTTATGTAATATTTTATTTTTCATCATTTACAAGTTTTTATTTATTTTCACCTTTCAACATTCACTTCCATAAGATTTTGAATTCCAAATTCTCCCTAAGATTACCTCTTCTTCCAATCTGCCCTCCCTTCTCTCACCCTCCTCTTCTCTTATGCCCTTTTCTTCTATTTTCCTGTAGGGCAAGATAGATTTCTATACCCCATCGTCTGTATATCTTATTTGCCAGTCACATGTTAAAATAATTCAATGATGGAAGAGAGAAGAAGGGAGGGGAGTTGAACAACAAGTTATCTGCTTCCTCTCTCCTTTCATGTGGGGAGAATGGAGCTTTCCAGCACTTCCTTATCCACTTCAATGGGATGGGGAGAGCCATGAGGCAAATAGGAGGACTTAAAGGAGAGAGGGAACTTCCTCCTGTGAATAGAGCTCCAGAGGTCTATAATTCTGAGGGTCATTCTGCTAGCCAGCCACAAAGAGTGTGCTGAGGTAATGTAGGACAGCAAAAGTGTTGCTAGCCAACCACAATTAGTATGGGAGTTGTACCAAGGAAGCAACAAAACTATAAGCGAGATACCAATGAAAGAGAGATGAAGTGACCATCATGGTGGCAATAACCCGGAGTGGATTTCCTTTAGGAGAAGCATGAGTGCCCAGAAGAAGCTACTCTTTAAATGAGGACCTCACATCCACTAGGATTGAGTGGAATTGTTATCTGGATTGTGAGTTGTGGGCATGGTATAGAAGGTTGGGAGAAGGAGAGGTAGACTAGAAAGTAGTACTGTGTTATTGGTTTGTTATTACTGTCCTTTAGTGAACCTGTTCTTTCTTAATACTTTGCTAACCTCACTTCTTGCAGGGAAGAAGAGATCTTGGGAAAGGACACCATGGATATTAGAAAATAGGGGACATGTTTCCTATGTTCCTAGGGAAGACCCTGGGTTAAGAAGCGAGTCATTGATATTGTTCTCTGAGAAAGAGCCCACAGATCAAATGCGTATGCTGTGCTCTCAGGGCTAAGAATCTTGGTTAAAGATTACATTTTAAAACCATTCTATAATTCAAACTTATCGAAGATTTATAGCTGGAAGGGACCTCAGAGGCCATCTAGCCCAACCCTCTCATCTTACAACACAGGAAACTGGCCCAGAGAGGTAGTGATTTGCTCAAGGTTACATAGGCACCAAGTAACAAGGATGGGATTCGAACAAAGGTCTTTGGTTCCAAATCCATTTTTCTTTCTACCGAACCATAATTCTGGTTGTTGTTTTCCTGATTTAAGGCATGGATCATGTCTCCTCCTCTTCATCCTCCTCCTTCCTCTCCTCCTCTTCCTCCTCCTCCTTCTTCTTCTTCTTTATCTCCTTTTTTCTTCTTCCTCTTCCTCCTCCTTTTCCTGATCTTACCCAAGCTGGAAGTTCAGGGGCTACTCATGGGCTCACGACTGATCAGCATGGGTGCTTGGACCTACTCTGTTTCAAACCTGGGCTCATCTGTCCCTCCCTGAGGAACACGGTAGACCCCCATCAACAGGGGCTCACCATATTGACACTGAACTCTGCAAAACTTCATTGGTGGCACAAGCCATTGCAACTTAGAAGTCCTGAGTTCAAGCAATTTGTCAACCTCAGCCTTCATGGTAGCTGCAGTTGAAGGTGGGGGCCATCACAACCAGCAGGGATTGCATCTTACCCTTCTCTTTCTCTTATGACACCTACCCAAAACGGGAAATGCAATACAACTCCTCTCCAAATACTGTTTGGCTTCTTGTTGTTGCTGCTGCTACCGTTATTAGTTAGACTTGGAATCAAGGAATTTTAGGACTGGAAGGAACTTGGAGCTCTTCTGGTCCCAACTTTTTTTTTTAATTTGGATGACTAACTTCATTTCCCCTTTGGTTTGTGATAACTGATCATCTTGGAGCCTCTGGGCATCAGGGACACTGACACACTCACGCAAGAGTGTATTAGTGCAGTGAGTGCAAAGCCATGCTCCCGTCCCTCAAAACAAACCATGTAGAGATATCAAAGAAGAAAGAGACATGTGGGATGCCAAGCTGTTTGGGGATATGCCAGGCAAGACTTTCCTGTCTACTAATAAATCCAGATCTAGTCCAACATTCCTATTTTAAAGCACTCAGCACAGTGCTAGGTACAGAGTCAATATTTGCTAAATCCTTTCTGGTTGATTGAGGAGGTATCTAAGGCCCAGAAAGTTTATGTAACTCACCTGAGATCACATACCTGAAGACAGCCTGATGGGAGCCCAAGTTTCATGGGTCACAATGGAGCTCCATTCCACTACGAATTTCAAATGCCTTATTCATTCTTGTTCCCTGACCTATGGTTTGGAAATCATATTTTCATAAAAGTAAGGAAGCGCTGTGCAGATTCTTTCTCTTTGGCTCTGAAAATCACCTTTTTGTCTATAAATCAGGAAAGAAATATATGGTTTGATACCATAATGTGAGCTTAAAGCCACCAATTTAAATCCCAAAGCCAGAAAAAAGTAGCATTTTCATTATTGTCGCAGTAACTTAGCACATGTGTGATTTATTATGCATACTTGGGAATTCATCTTTTAAGAAATGTATTTCATGTATGCTGATGAGGATAAGTTAGTGCCAGTGTGAATATTTTCATTTCTTTTAAGTTCCAACATCATTCCAATATTCCAACATCATGTTATCTGTGATAAACATCCTCAAATTTGCCATTAACATTTGTGGGATCGTCACTTTGCTTTTCTATTTTTAACATTTTGAAATTGTTTATCCGCGTCATACCAAAACCAAAAGAGACTTAGGCTGTTACTTCACTTCCAGTAAGAGATGGGCAAAGGATAATCATAGAATCATCAAATGTTAGAACTGAAAGGGAACAGAGAATATAGAATGTTAAAACATAGAATGTTACTGCAGAAATCATTCTTTGAAAATAGAACGGTTATAATGTAGAATTTTAGAACTTGAAAAGAAAAATGGTTACAACCTAGAATATTAGAGTTTGAAAAGAAAATGATTACAACATAGAATTTTATAGGTTTAAAATAGAATGATTACAACCTAGAATATTAGAGATAAATGGATCATAAGAGTTATAAGAGTTATTTGAACATAATAGCTGTGTGACCCTGGGCAAGTCATTTGACTCTGTTTGCCTCAGTTTCTCATCTGTAAAATGAGTTGGAGAAGGAAATGGCAATCCACTCCAGTATCTTTACCAACAAAACCCCAAATGGGGTCATGAAGAGTCAGACATGACTGAAATGATTAAACAACAACAAAGAATTTCAGAACTAAAAGAGTCCTTACACATTATATAATCCAACCCTTTTATTTTAGAGGAAGGAAACTGAAGCCATGAAAAGTAATTCTTGAGTTCTTTGTCTCCCTGTGTGAATCTGTTGCCCCACACTGCAGTGTGAGAGCAGACCCACCAAACATCAGATGTGACCGTTCCTGTTCACCGTTTCCATCTTTGTCTGAATAGCAAGACCACTGGCTCGGTCC
This sequence comes from Trichosurus vulpecula, assembly GCF_011100635.1. Lineage (NCBI taxonomy): Eukaryota > Metazoa > Chordata > Mammalia > Diprotodontia > Phalangeridae > Trichosurus > Trichosurus vulpecula. The sequence continues at coordinate 432,631,021 of NC_050576.1, read as the reverse complement.
ATTGAGGTTTCGACCCTCCAGCTCATTTTTTGTGTTCCTATGGGATCTGGTCTGTTAGTCAGCCCATCAATTGTCCTTCGTCCTAGCTAGTTTCACATCTCTTAACATAATAGACAATCTATAAAATATAACCTATTTCATTAAATTAGAAATATAGAAAATATAGGAAAAGATGCAGAAATTAAAATTTAAGTTTTTTTTAAACTGTATCTTACTATTTCCTCCAAAGTAATAATTTTTAGCTGTAGTTACTTTAAACCATATTTACCTTAAGCTTGAGCCTGAATTATTCCTTATTGAGGCTACATGGTGCAATGCAAAGAATAGTAGATGTGAAGTCAGAGGCCCTGCATTAGAATCGCAGTTCTACCCCTTACTACCTATATGACCTTGGTCAAACCATTTAACTTCTCTGAGCCTCAGTTTCATCATCTGTGAAATGAGAGGTTTGTACTTCAACGCTCTGTTCCATTCCAGTCCTAAATCCATGATTATAATATTTATATTTTCAAAGTACAAGTCTTTCCCATATATTGCATATAAAATAGACCCTAAAGTTGTTGTAGAGCTTTATTAATGAGGCAGGAATGCTGTCTTTGATGAATTGACCCAAATGTGGCAAAACAGATTTTTTTCAAACTTAAAAAGGAGTCACTTTGAGAAAATTGCTCATCACAGTACATTTCCAATCATAGATGCAAGGCCTGATCTAGATGGAAACAGTTAGATTATAAATTACCAAAAATTTCAAAAAGCTTGAAAAATCCCAGTTCAACCTTCTATGGCCTTCTCTTTATCCCAATAACCTTATGAGATTTAGATCAGCAGTCTCACCTTGTTGTGGTGGACTCCACTGAGATTCTGTGATTTTTAAACAAAACTGAGAGTGAATTGGTGAATTGGTGGTGCCAGTAATATTCCCTGAAGGAGGCCCCACCCCACTCCTTAGCATGAAACATTCTGTAAACAAGAAATCAAACCTTTCATTCTATAATTACAGTGTGAGTTCCCTGAGAGTAGGGTCTCATTTTTTCTGTTTATTTCCCCAGAGTTTACCACAGTATTTGGTAAATAGTAAGCACTTAATAAACGTACTTTCATTATTCATTCATTGTTTTCAATCGACTACTTGTCTGGGGTAATACTTTATGCCTACAAAATACTTAAAATAAAAATGCCCTTTGGAGAGATTACACATAGACATAAGTTCACACACACTTAGTTGTAAATGATATATTACTCCTTTCCTGAGAGTAGATTTTGATGAAAAGAGGATATGAAAGCTGCTCCCCAAAGGCTCAGAGGAAAAATAATGGTGATACCTCAAAGAGAGAAAAGGATGTACAGAAAGGCCACCACAAAATAGCAAACTTGCCTCCTTCACTGAGCTCTGACTGATGATGATGCTGATGGTGGTGGTGGTGGTGGTGGTGGTAGTAATGGTGATCATGGTGGTGGTAGCGATGATAATAATGAATCTGGTGGTAGTGATGATTGTGGTGATGATGGTGGTGGTGGTGGTGGTGGTGGTGGTGGTGTGGTGATGGTTGTGATAACTAGCATTTTGATAGCTCTTTAATATTTTCTAAGTGCCTTCTATATGTCATTTCACTGATCCTCACAACAGCTCTGTGAGGCAGGGGTTATAACTGCCATAATACAGATGAGGGGACTAAGTCTGGGAAATGTTAAGACACTTGCTCAGAGTCAGACAGCCAGTGAGTGTCTGAAGCAAGATTCAAACTCAGGTGTTCCTGACACCAAGTCTAGTTTTCTATTCATGACACCACATCACCTCACCTTAGACCAAAGTCTAAGGATTCTCCATGAAATTAATTCGTTGGTCTCATTTTAAGGGATCACTTGGGGCCTCAATATCTTCTTTTCTAGTCCACAATGTAATCCTTTAATTATCAATAAATTTGCCACCCCCAAAAGATACTGGCAGCTGAAACAATGTGAAATGAGGGCATAGCTTTACCTGCCCCCCCACCACCAAAAGTCCTCCTTGGAGGCCTCATCATGGCATGGAAGGAACCAATATTCTCTGAGACCATAGCAGCAGAGCACAAACTCTGGAAAATCACACCAAGATGGAAAGACTTCCCTGATCTGTCAACTGAGGACTATCCCAGCTCAGTTCAGAGAGAGACTGGGGATAATAACGTGCCTCATTATGACTGTCTTATGTGGTTCTTGTGAGGATCAGAGGTGATAATGTAGGCAAAATGCACTAGATAAATGCCACCTATTGTGATTCTTTTCAATCAACCAACTAGAAAGGAGCTGAGACAACTGGGTTGATGATGCTGGAAGAAGTCAAGGGTCTTGGGTTCAAATTCTGGTTTTGCCTGTGTGGCATAGAGGTCATATGACCTACTTGGGCTTCAGTTTATATTATATATACATGTGTGTGTGTGTGTGTGTGTGTGTGTGTACACATCAGTTTATATCACATATATCCACACATAGATATACAGATATGTGCATATATATGTTTTTTTTTCTGTGTAAGTGAAGCAATCTCTAGACTCTAGACTGAAACCAGGAAAGCTGATTCTCAGCTAAATATACCTTTCTCTGTAGTAGCTTCAGGAAAGAAAGAAGGATTCATGAGGCATATGACCATTTTGGGCAATAGCACTCAGAGAAGAACAATGTAAGTTCCTTAAATTGGTCAAGATGTAGGAACAGGAGATATCTTCTGGGGCATTCCGAGGACTTCGTAAAAGTCTATTGTCCTGAAAGCTGAATGAAGTCAGTAGAAACTCTGGGTCCCTAAGGTTCTGGTTAAGAGCACAATTGTGTTGCGGAGGCTGAGAAGAAAGAGAGGCTAGGTTTCTGTTATAAATAACCTCAAAGCTCAGACAATATCACTTTTTATTGAAACCCTTTACAAGATGGAAGATGCAGCCAGGAGAGAAGACGACAGTTCAGCAGGCCAGGTTGGCAAAGCCAATACCTCGTTTCATTTTCTCAGCACACTAAGTCCTTCAGATAACTTGAGTTAGTGATTTCTGCAGACATCAGCAGTTCATATGAGAATGCAAAGGGAGAGTGGGTGACTGGATGGGGACAAGCCAGGCAAGAGTGAGGTACATTGAGGTTTTTTTTTTGCCATTGCCATTCACCAAATTGCCCTTTGCCTTCCCCTGCCCTTCTTTACTCTCCCTCCCTGCCTACCTCTAAGTAGCAAAGTTCCCATGAAATCCTTTGGTTGCCTAGAGTAGATGCTTCTCAAAATCTAAACAGGGTTTGTCCTTCCCCATCCCTGTAACAAAATGCATAATGGGTCTGTGTAACTGTGTCAGGACCAAGTCATCTGCTAGGTGGCATCTCCCTACTCTGATAAACTGACCCTGATTGTTGTTGATCCTGGGGCTTCCTGGAGACAATGCTTTATCTAGAAGTATAGCTCCCAATGGACAGGGCATCAGAGGATCACAGGATTTAGAGCAGTGTATTGGCAATCAAAATGGGTTTGAGTGACATGTTTGTGACATCAGAGGGTTTTAGACCACGTGGGTTTAAGTTGCATTTTTGTGACAATTTTAGGTCACGTGGGTGAGTCGCATGTGTGACTCACCTTTGACCCTGAACAAGATATATAAGATCAGGGGTTGGCTTTCTTTTTTTCGAGCTCTGAGCTGCAGTAGTAGTGATGCGTGACTCTGAGTCAGCTGTTGTCGAGCTCCCCGGCTGAACTCAGATGTGGTAACTATGAATTGTATTTGGTCTGTTTGTAATTTGATTGTACTTGCTCTGAAGTTCAGGGTGCTGACTTTTTCCCCTGAACTAAGTGAATGATATTTGTATGCTGGATGAAAGTAAGATTGTTAACCCCTTAACGTTGCTTTCCTTAGTAAAGCAGATCAAAAGGACCTGGGCTTTTGTACCATTCAGTGTGCTGGTTGTTGTTGGTTTTACACACCCACAGCAGCTACTAGCTGGATTGTTGAAACAAGGAGGAAGAGATATTGTGGGTCAAAGCCATCACTAGGGCTCAGAGAGAAGAAATGCTTTCCTCCAGGCCACCCAGGGAGCTAAGAACAGAGCTGCCATTCAAATGAAGTCCTCTGACTCTATATCTGGTGGTAGGAAAACTGGGCACCATGGTAGATTAGTGGGAGACATACTGGAAAGCAATTTTGACCATGTGGTAGGAGTGAGCCCCTGACTCTGCTTACAGTCAGGGTTGGTTCTGTTGACCAATCATCCTTCCTTCTAGGTTTGAAAAATAGACTATATCTCCGATCAAGTATTTCCAAATAAATCCTTTTCTAATGCCTAGCATTCTGCTTTGTACAGAGTAGGAGCTTGGGACCATCTCCAGTTGTTCTGATCTATATCTCGCCACTGGACCCAGATGACTCTAGAAGAGAAAGTAAGATTCGTGCCCTTGAACAGTCTTCCCTCACTTAAATCCAATTCACTTGCATATCATGGCATCATCTTCCTGATGTCATAGTCCTCTTCAAAAACAAAGGACAAACAGCAATAGCAAGTAGGAACTTAATAGACATTTGTGGAATTAATTAATGAACTAAACATCATAACATTAGTAGAGATAATAACAAAGTTCAGCTGAAGGAATACATCATGCCATGCATGGGTGTCACTTGGATAGAGAGAGTTCAGAAAAAAAAGAGGCTCCCTTTCCTCCAGTTTTCTCAGCTCTCAGGTGACACAAGCTACATTTAGGTTTGTATTTACAAGACAACATAAGCAGAAGCACTCTTAAACATTCAGGAGCACTCACTATTTATTTATACTTGGAAAGGACGTCAGAGGCCACAGAGTCCTACCCCCCTCATTTACAGATGAGATCTTTTTTTTTTTTTACTTTCAAGGCCTATGACAGAGAACTGTCCAAAGCTGACAACCCCTATCCGCTGCTACTGAATCACTGAAGGACAAAGGATAAGGGATGTACAAAGCAGCATGAGGGATGAGGAAGTCCTGACCAAGACATCAGAGACCTCAAAGAAACAGCAGAAGCAGCAGGTACAAGCCAGGAAGAAGGTAAGCAGAAGAGAAGGCTTGGCATTCGCAGGAGTGGAAATCAGAGAAGATAATCAGCAATAAAATCCAGATCGGCCTCAGTGACCACCTATTCCAATCTATCCATGAAGAAACGCCCACAATAACATAATGAAAAGGTCCCTCAGCCTCCGCCTAAAGACCTCCAACAAGGAAGAAACCCAGCATCTCTCAGTGCAGCCTACTCCATTTTAGGACATTTCTCATTAAGAAATTTGTCTCAACATCAAGCCTAAATTTTTCTATTTAAAATTCCGTTTGATTCTGTCTTCTTGGGGCCCACTATAACCAACCAACTGCCTTTTCCATGAGACAGTCCTTCTTGAATACAGCTAGCACATTTCCCCTACCAAGCTCCAGTCTGTCAGGAGTTTCCTCATGGACCCTAACTCTGCCATCCAGCATTCTAGCCCTCCTTCCCACCTCAGGATCATCTGCAAATCTGAGAAGCATACTCTCTGTTCTTTTATTTAAGGGAGTGATAGAATATTGAAGAGCACAAGACCAAGTGCAGACCCTTGGGGTCTTCCATTGGAAACCTCCAGCCAGCCATGCTGACATGGTCCCTGAAGAGGGCATTTTGATATTCCAGACTCTTTCCAGGGCCCTTGGGTCTCAGAATCATTTCCTCATTGCCCACAGTGCATTGGGAAACCTCTCCCCACCCTCCCACCAAAATCACAGAATCTGAGATTTGGGAGGGGCTGTTGAGTTTAACACATGCACAAAAAGCATCCCCACAGGAATGTGCCTGACACGTGGTCATCCCCTGTGAACGAGAGTCCAGGAGAAGCTTGCAAGCTACACTTATTAAAAATATCTACTCATTTGAGGAAATCTAGGAATCACAGCAGAGGAACATCGCAGGGAACATTTGGATAAGTACCAACCACCCGAAAAACAGAAGCACCATTGTTGTGGGGCTTGTACAAAAGATAATTTCAGCAGAAGGAGGAAATAAACAAGGAATTTAGGAACTAGACCACAGCCCCATCGCAGAGGCCTGTCCTGGTAGTGAGGGAAGACTTGGGCTACTGGAGCCTTCTTTTGGGCACACTTGGAGCTGCTGAGGAAATCCCCCACTAGTCTTCGTGCTAATTTCATTCTTCAAAAGGTGGAGAAAGCAATGAGGGAACTTCTCCCTTAGACCCAGTTCTGACCAGCAGGGAGGAACTGATTGCCAAAGTAAAAACCATGAGATTTGGGAGGGCATGTGACTACTCTGTCTTTGAAAGCGTGATAGAAGAGACCCAGGCATAGTCTGACACATGTGATAGATCCAGGGAGGTGCTATTTCATGAGAATTCAGAAAGACAAGCAAATAGACGGTCATTTGTGAAGGAAGCAAGCACTAACTGGTGAGATCAAGGAAAGCTCCAAAGAGGTGGCCTCTTGAACTCGGCTTTTAGTACAGGGCCCAGCGGATGGAGGACCCCAGGTCAGGAAGAACTGAGTTCAAATCCAGCCTCAGACCCTCAGCAAGTCACTAGATCGATCTGTGCCTCAGTTTACTCATCTGTAAACTGGGGGTAATAATAGCACCTACCTCCCGGGGTTGTTATGCAGGCAAAATGAGATCATAATTGTAAATGACTCTATAAACTCTAACATGACATATAAATACTAAGTATTGTTTTTACTGTTTCTCCCTTTCACACTCTGATAAGGCTTATGGACTCTTCTCAGAATAACGTAGTTAAACATATATAATAAAAGACACATGATTCTACTGTTACATACTATATTATACTATACTATGTCATATCACTATGTTATAACAGTAAATGACATATCTTTGAAACAAGTTCACAGCTGGCGGAGGTGCTGAGGTACGGGGAGCTTTGGAATAAGGAATGGGGCTGTGCTAATCAGTTCATCAAGGAACATTTATTAAGTACCTATTCTATGCTATTAGTGCTGGAGATAAAAAGAAAGGCAAAACATAGGCCCTGCTGTCAGTAGGCTCCCAGTCTAATGGGGGCGACAACGTAAATGACTGTGTACAAATAAGCTACATGTAGAATAAATTGGAATTAGGGTTAATGAAGGATGATATAGTAATTTCAAGGAACACACATCCAAGTGTTTTCAGGAAAGAAAATAGAAGGCATTTGAAGAGACTGCTCTAGATACACAGGAAGCTCACTGACCCACGGAGATCTTAAGAAAGGTCTAGGTGGCGAGATCAAGGCCCTGTTAACCAGAAGCCTGGAACAATTCTTGAAGAATTCTTTCTGCAGCACCAAAGGTTAGAACCAGGAGAAGTTGGTGAGCAAAGCAAATGACTACAAAAATGACTTTTTAAAGCCATGTTGAGAGCAAAGGGAAGATCAACTTGGAGCTGAACGATAAAGTCACAGCAAATAATGGAGAGAAAGCAGGACTGTCCTCTGTCTTGTCAACTCTAGTTGTGTTTCTCTTTTCTCTGTCCAGGATCTCTGGCCTGGGGAGGATGGTACAAAAATATCCAAAGGGGAATTGGAAACAATGAGAAATGAGGAGGTGTTTAGAAAGCCTCTAGCTGCCCTCTGTGAGTTCAGGTTATCAGTCTGGTATGAACTGCACTGCAGAATATTTGAAGAGCTATGTGATATGGCTGCTGAGATGTCAATAATCTTGAAAAAAACAAAGACAATAGAAGTGCTATGAGACTAGAAAAAAGCAAATGTTCCTATTTCCAAAAAAAATGAAAAAGAATTGTCAAACTATAAATTGATTATTTTTTAAATATTACAAAATTAAATGTAACAAATAAAGCCAATATAATAAAATAATACTACCTAGTTTATTAATCAGTGATATACCAAACTACTAACAGATTTCTTTGTAGAAGTTTAAGAAATAATTTTAAAAAATCTGAAGATAGAAAAGGTCAGACATCTCAAGGGAGATAATGAAACAAAAAACAGGAAGAAGGAAGGGGGCCTGTCAGTACCAGATCTCAAACTATTTCACAAAGCAATCATTCTCAAAAGAATTTGGTACTAGTTGCCAAAACAGAGATATTAACCGATGAAACAGATTAGGTATGAAACATAAAAGAAAACAAACCTAGTGGTCTAGCGTTCAATAAATCTAAAGACCTCAGCTACTGGGGGAAGGATTCAATATTTAATCAAAACTGCTGGGAAAACTGCACATCGAGATGGCAGAAATTAGGTCTAGACCAGCGTCTCACACCTTATACAAAGATAAGCTCTAAATGGATATGTTTCCTTGACATAAAACAAATTAGAGGAAAAAGGAAGAAATTACCTTTCAGATGTATGGCCACGGGATGAGTTCATGGCCAGATAGGGAACGGAACGGTTCACAGAAGATAAAATGAACAATTTTGATTGCATAAAATTAATAGGGATTTGTACAACAAATCCAATATTCCTAAGATTAGAAGGGCAGTAGTTAACCAGGGAGAGGAGGCAGAGAGAGAAGTCTTGCAGCAAGTTTATCTGATAAACATCTCATTTGTAATTTCAAAAAACTGATTAAAATTTATAAGAAGAAGAGGCATTTCTCAATTGTTAAATGGTCTAAGGATGTGAACAGGCAATCCTGAGGGGAAGCAATCCAAGTTATTTATAGCCATATTTTTAAAAATTTTCCAAATCACTAATAATTAGAGAAATACAAATTAACACAATTCTGAGGTTCTACTTCACACCTATCAGATTGGTGAAGCCTAAAAAAAGGAAAATAACAAATGCTGGAAAATAAGATTGGAAGAGCAAATGAAAATAACAAATTGTGTTTGCCCTTTGACTCAGTGATATTACTACTAAGCTTATAATGGAAATACACCAAAGAAAGAAAAAAGGGGTCTCTATCTACGAAAATATTTCAACTCTTTTAATCAGTGGGTTTGAAGAAGTCACAGATGGCATGGGTATTGAATATTTCACCAGTACGAAGTTAGGTGGAATCACCAACATAGTGGATGACAGGATACAAAAATAATTAATGAGCTAGAAGAATGGAATAGAGCAAATAAGATGAAATTTAGTAAAGAGAATTGTTTTATCTTTGGGTTCAAAAATCCAAAGTCACAAGAAAAAGACCAGGAGGCATGACTGTACAGCAGTTCGTGAGAAAGACATTAAATAATAGTATTAGTGTCCTGCCATCCATCAATCAACAAGCATTTCTTAAGTTCCTACTATGTGTGAGGCATTGCACTAAGCACTGGGAGGATACTAACATAAGTGAAACCATCCCTGCCTTCAGGAGTCCACATTAACCTGTACATATGTAGGCAGATACAAAGTGTTTGGAGAGCGAACACCCTAGCAGATGGGAGTGCTCAGGAAAGACTTCATGTCAAAGGCTGTGCTCCAGCTTGAAGGAAACCAGTGATTCCAAGAGAGGGAAGGATTGTCTCCTAGGTTTGGAAGTGGGGGACAACCATTAAAAGATGCAGACATTGGCAATTGAGCATTGCCTGGCAGAATGTCAAGGAAGCCAGTAGGGCTAAACTGTAGGTGTGGGGTTGGGAGGAAGAAGAGTAATGTGCAAGAAGATTGGGAGTTCAACATGAGACAACAGTATGGACTAGCAACCAAGAAAGCTAATACCATCCTATGCCTTAAGAAAAACATAGCATCTAGAAAGAAGGAGATCCTCAGCCCAAGGGGCTCTGCTTTGACTGGAGCACGTTTAGAATATCATATTTAGTTCTGGACACCAAATTTCAGCAAGGTTGTTGAAACATGAGAACATTTGGAGAATATCGACCTAGATGGTAAGGATTCTGGAGACTGTTTCTTCCAAAGATCAATCATAGGTACTGAAAATGTTTAACCTAGAGAAGAGAAGGCCTTGAGAGCTGTCTTGAAGATATTTGAAAGATTATCCCATGAAGAATGATTGGACTTTGCTCCTTGGTACTCAGAGCAATGAGTACAAGTTACAAAGAAGGAAATATAAACTAGATGGAAAGAACATGCTGCTAATAACCTAATTTCAACTCTATCTGGAAGTGCAAGCAGTCTCAGTGAGATCATGGCAGTCTTCTCATTTTATAACTCCACCTGTCAGATACGCTTTCTTTTTTAACAAACCATTCCCTTAACCTGTTCAGGTCCAAGTTGGTTGGACTCACTGGCCATTGAGATCCCATCCCACTATGAAATCCCATGATTCTTTGATTTTGTGACACAGGGTGTGTGTCATTGGAAATGAGATTTGTCTGCTTGAGCCTAGAAAGATTTTAAGAGAGGGGGAAATTTACCTGTCCTTTTCAGGGCCAGAGTGCCCAGATTTTGGTGGCATGAAGGAGAAAAACTGCTTCAGTGTAGAAAATGACTGAATCAAAGATTTTGTGTTGACAGCAGGAGGAAAATTAGGAGTCTTGGCTAGCTGAGCAAAGGTGACCAACAAGACAAACCTGAAAGTATGAGATACAGGAAGCCACCCCTGGGAAGAGGAAATGAATCTGATGATAATTAAGAGTGATTGGCTGACTCACTATTAAAATCAGGAAGCTTTGCCTGTTAAGGGAGATACTGTCATTGAGCTGATAAGAGCTACATGGATTTCTTTTTCTATGTGTACACCACATGAAATAGGGTATATTTATTGCTTAAGTGTCAGCAGTGAAGAGATAACTGTCATCAACCAGGGTCTCATTTGTGGATCTGTTGCCAGACTTCATCATTTGTATGTTTAAACTAAAGACAGCTTTAGTTGATTATTTTCCTTCCCACAATGGTGTTCTGGCCTGGTGTGGTGTACTGACATATAAGGAGCACTGAACTCTAAGCTAGGTGACCTCCAGTCCAATACTGCCTCTGTTCCTGAGAATTTGACCTTGGACGGGTCATCTCCCCTGTCTGGGACTTAATCTACTTGTATGCAAAGTAGGGAGATAGAGTGGACAAGATTGTATCTATGATCCCTTCCAACTTGAAAACTGGATGCTCAACACCTCATCATCTGACCCTAGGTGGGGTGGAAAGAGGCCAGGAGTGGCTAAGGACAAGGGGTGGCTTGAATGTAAGGAAAAAGGACATGGCAGTAGATGAGTGACAGCATGGAAATGATGCCTGCTTTTGGTTTTGTTTTAATCTAGAGAACTGAGTATTAAACCTAGTCCATTGTCTAGCAGGCTTTTTGTCACTATTGCTGCTGTGAGTGAATAGAAGCAGATGTAGCAGAAGGAACCTACATTCTGAAGATGTGGTTTCAAAACCCAACTCTGGTACTTCCTAGTTGTACATTTGTAGGGAAGTGCCAACCCCTCAGTGAGTCTCAGTATCCTCATCTTTTAAATGAGGATAAGAATAAAGCTCCTACCTTACAAGAATATTGTAAGGAAGGTACTTTACTTTCAAATGCTATAGAAATGGGAAATGGTAATCCCCTGTTTACACAAAGTCACCTGTGATCCGAAAACGGTTTTCACAGGGGATGGAAAACCCTTGTGAGTGAGGAGGTGTGCGTGTGGCTTGGTTCATTGATCAAACAAGAATGAGACTATATGACTAGTCTACTTCACAGAGGAAATAAGCATGCCAAGAGAAGTATGGAGGTCATAATTCACCAGTCAACAAGTATTTTTAAGTGACTACTGTGATCCAGACATTGTGCTTGGCACTAGGAATGCAAAGGCAAAAATGAGACAGTTCCTGCCCACATGGAGCTTGTGTTCTATTGGAGGAGAATACTTGTGCATATACAGGAATGTGCTAAACATGTAAAAAGTAAATGCATTATAGCCTTGGAGAGAGGGGAGAAAGACTTGAGGCCAGGAAAGGTTTCATGCAGAGTGTGGCATGTATTTGGAATCTGGAAAGTAACTAGGGATTCTAAGAGGTAGACATGAAGATAGCATGCTTTCCAGGCTTGGGGAACAGTCAATACGTAGCCACAGAGATGGAAAATGGAGTGTCGGCTATGAGGAACGACAAGGCCAGTATGACTGAGTGGTAGAGACAATTGAAGGGAATAATATACAGTAATATCATAAAAACAAACTATGGCCCAGTTGTGAAAGGCCAGGCATGCCAGAGATGACTTTCTATTTTATCCTGAAGGTAATAGTGAGCCACTGGAATTTATTGAGTTTGCAGAGGGGATAACATGATCAGACCATCACTTTAGGAAAATCTCTTTGTTGACTGTGTGGAGAGTGGATTGGGGTGGCGAGACACTTGAAGAAGGAGACCGGTTAGGGGGTTATTGCCATAGTCTAGAGCAGGGTTTGACTAACTACAACTGGTGGACCAAATACACCAGAAAGTTAAGAAAGGTTGGGAGGTCTTTTATTTCTTCATTTATAATAAAGTTTTACTGTATTTTTAAAATGTACAGCCATTCTTAGATTGCTGGCCATACCAAATCAGCCAGTAGGCTGGATTTGGCCTGACTCCTGGTCTAGAGGGGCCTAAATTATCATGGTATTTGTGTGAGGAAGAGAAAGGGCCAGAGGCAATCTGTGTTGTGGACAGAGAGATGATCAGATGTGACAAGATGTGGCATCCTATTGGAAATGTGGGATGAGTAAGAGGATGACCTGGGTGCCTGAAAGCACAGTGGTGCTCTCAAAAGAAGCAGAGAATGTAAGCAGAGGGGTGGATTTAGATAAAAGAAAACAAGTTCCCTTTGGGACACGTTGAGTTGGAGCTGCCTGTGAGATATCATCTGTGTCCAAATGTCCAATAGGCAGCTGTTTGTCAGGTAGGAATGCAAATTGATGAAAAAGAATTCTTGTATTTACTATGTGCAAAGAAGGCAGTGCAGTACTCCAGACACAAGTGCAGCTGGAGCTCAGGAGGGAGCTTATACAAGTGTGGGGGGGTCATCAGTGTAGACATGACCATTGAAGCCACAGAAAGAGAGGAGCCTCGGAGAGACAGAAATGAGGAGGGAAAACATTCCTGGGGTGGATAACTCAGTCTGGGCAAAGTCATGGAGGTAAGAGATGAACTGTTGTTTGTAGAGAACCATAAAGGAGGCAGTTTTGCTAAGATGTAGTTTGCGAAGGAGTTTAATGGATGATAAGCCCTGGAAGATGGGCTAGAGCAGGCTTGGAAAGGGTTTTAAATGCTGAACAGAGCTGCTTGTATTTTATCCTGGAGATTTTTGAGTGGGGATTTGTGGGGCTCACTCAGACCACAGGAGAATAAGTCAAAGAAATTGAGGACATTTAGTCTAGGAATATTCAAGTACTTGGAGAGTTGTCCTGGGGAATAAAATAATTATGATAATAATATTTATATAGCACTTTCAGATTTTAGGATCTTAAGTGTTCTGAGAATGCTGTGGGTCTGTGTGTGTCTATATATACAGGGCCATCGACTTTCCTGTGACTTAATCCAGAGCTCCCCGTCTTGGCCCATCGCCTGCTCAAACGGAGAAGTTAAAAGGTTGCACTTCCTTAAAATGAAGTATTTCCCAACAGAACCTGCATCAGTCGGATTAGTGTAATTATGCATGCATTGCTCAGGGCTCCCACACTGGGAAATAATAGTCCGTGCTAATTCGAAGCAAGGTTGGGCTTTCCTGGATCTGGCTGAGAGAAAACAACTGGAAAGGTGGCCCCGGTGGATCATGGATCTGTTCAACGCAACAGGCAGGACATCGAGGCAAGTGAGGATGCTCCACCCATAAGGAAACACTCCTGTTATCTGTCTACTTCAGGTAATGCAACTGAATTTTGGTTTGTTCTGGGGAATTGCAGCATGTAGATGGTGACTAAGGAGCCACGGAAGGGGATGGCAGAGAGCCAACCAAAGAGGCTTCTTGGCTTGATTTTGGCTTCTCCACTCATTTCCCCATTGAGTTCTTTCATTGCCATGCTATGGCTTATGGGACTCTGATGGTGGTAGTAATCTAGGTTTGCTGGTAGTGTTCAAGGCATAGGTGCATTTAAAATGGACAGAACCATGATTCCCAAGTAGTGGGGGGCCAAAATAAGGCTTTGAGAGCCATTTTGAGCTCCTGAATGGGTAGCAAGGGTGCCCAGCCCTACCGTGATTAAACTAGAGAGTCCAAATGAATGTCTACCAATGCACTCCTAGATCTAAGCTTCTTCTGCTATACCAACATATCCCTGGTAAGACTACATTACTGGGAACTTAGGCTGTCCTCCTTCCTAGGTCACCATGACCTTCTTTTTAATGGCAGAAAACAGACATTGCCAACTAGGCTGAGGATGAAGATATATATCTCACTAAAATAAAACAAAGAAATCAGAATTTTGGTTTGATCGGGGGAATTGCAGCATGTAGATGGTGACTAAGGAGCCATGGAAGGGGTGGGAAGAGAGCCAATCAAAAGATAATCAAAAGAATCTAGGGATGTGGCTTTTGATGTTGCTGTTTAATGTGTAGAAACATGTTCTTGTTGAGTTGTAGGAGGAACGAATTTAAGTCTTTTTTCCGTCACTTGGGAAACCCAAAAGTAAGTTTTTTGAGTCTGCGTGGGAGAAAAGGGAAATGATACTGACCAATGCAGTCTGAGTGAGCAGTTACAATGAAAGGAAAGGACAGCACTCTGCCCCTTGTCTGTGTGACCCTCTTTGTCATTCCAAGAATAACACCACCAGAGCTTTCCAGGAAAAGGCCGGTGGTTTGTACCTACAAATTCTTCAGACTTTCTTTCCCGGGTCCTCTGATGGGGACTTTTGATGATGAGGGAAGAAAGGAGAGAAAGTAAACCTCCATCACTTGCCTCCTGAGAGCTAACTTCACTTCTAGTACTAGGAAGAAAGACTGAAACAGATCTTGGACGCTCACAAGTTGAGGAAATGGCAAACCTAAATAAGGAAGGCTTATTTTTGAAAAAGTTGAAATTCTCCATATTCCTCATTTTATACTTTTTAGGTACACTGATAGCAAGGAAATCCTTTCTAAGACATCCTTCAAATAAGTGCCCACCAAATAAGTGCCTCCCAAAAGTGCCTGCCTATCAAAAACCAAAATCTAACCCAGGGAGTTAATAAACCAAATGTGCAGCTGTCTGCACTCACATGGCATACCTTGTCAGAGCTCTTCTTTAGGGAGGCTGGGAATTTCAAGCCTAACCAATGCTCCTGCTAGGATGAAAAGCTTTGGAGAGAAGTGCCTGACAGGAATGTAGAAGGGAACAGGTAGCAGAGGACCCCAGTTCTTTCTCTGGAGGTGGTGATGTATGTCATCTCCATAAAAAATTAGATTTAGGATTGAAAGAGATGTTAGAGAGGTCAATCTCTTCATTTTATAAGTTACCAAGCAGAAGAATTGCCCAATGGCACACAGGTGATGGCAGATCTGGAATCTTTGGGCCTCCTGAGTGCAAAACCATTGGCCTTCCCACTATGCCAACCAAGTCCTTTAAATCTAACCTGAAAGCAATGGCTTCCTGTCCCTGGAGTTCTTTAAGCAGAGGCTGGATGACCACATATGGTGGACATTGTGGAAGGGATTCATGCTCCAGATACAAACAGTCTAATAAGATGGAATGGAAGAGCGAGAAATGTAAAGGAAATGCAAGCTTGGGTTCAAAACATCAAGTACATAAGTACAAGACTGGGGGTACCTGGCAAGACAATGTTTCTTGTGATGAAATATTTTGCTGAGGAGGAGGGTCTAGGTTGCTTCAAGTTCAAGATGAGTTGGTGATGTTATGTTACAGGTAAGCAAGGCAGCTTGACATTAGGTTCCGTTCTGCAAGGCATTGATGCCCAGTATTAAGTAAGTGTTTGTCCTCAGGAACTCTGCCTTGGTTGGACCACTGCTGGAGTATTCTATTCAATTCCATATGCCGTGTTCTTAAAAAATAAACCTAACAAGCTGAAATATATCGGAAGCAGTATGAGTAGGACGCTGGAAGTGCTGAAGAGTATGCTACATGATGCCATTTGAAGGAATTGGATATCTTTAGCTTGGAGAAAAGGAGAGGGGCTTGTGGTAGATAATATTTGTCTTTACGTATTTGAAATGCTGTGATTGGAAAGGACTAAGAACTAGGAGCAATGTGGGGAGTTGCAAAGAGTCACATTAGACTTGATGTAAGGACAACAACCATCTTGGCATAGCAGTGGGGAATGGGGGACTCATCTTCTCCCACCAATGGGTCCTCTAGCTTTAGGCTCATGCAGACCATATCCGATCCTGAGGGGAGCTGACCTGGGGGAAAGTCAGTCAAGAAATCACTAGCATTTATTTAGTAACTTCTATGTGCTAGTCACTGTGCTAAGTACTGGTATTACAAAGAAAGGCAAAAGATGGTCCCTGCTTCAGGAACTCCCAGCCCGAAAACAACTATGTACAAACAAGCTATGTACAGGATAAATTGGAGATAATCAAGAGGAAATGCATTAGCATTAAAAGAGAGAAGGATCGCCCACCTTTTATCATTATCTCTGGCTCTTTACACCTATCCCAAAATGATTTTCTGGGAAAAATCCCTCAAAGAAAGTTGAGGTTTTGCTTAAATCTAGCGTCTCTCCAAAAGTGACTGGGAAGGCATTCACTATACAGTGTAGATCAGGAACAAAGAAGTTGTTTATTGTCTTTACTGTAAAAGGACTGCTACACACCACAAAAGACTCACATGCACACACTGACAAATACTTAAAATATGCTATGATAGCCTAGAACTCCTATTACTGTCTCCAAGGTTGTTACTTGAAAACATTAAAGTGTGGAGCATCTAGGTGGATTGTTGAATAAGCATCTCATCTGTACTTTGGCTCTTCATTGTCCAAAGGACTTCCTCAAGGGTCCAAGTTTTCTTTGAAGTAAGGCTCAATATTGAGTTCATCTTCCTTTTGATTGGGATGTTCTCCAAGAGGAATTGTAGTAGCTTCAGGAGCACCTTCCACTGACTGAGGGACCAGGACTTTCCAACCCCTCAGACTCCAGAGGAAGAAAACTGACTCATCGTGCTGCCTAGGCATAGGAATCTCCTCTGTGTGATCCCCAACAAGTAGATGTTTACTTCTGCTTGGGGACTTTCAGTGATGGGGAACTCAATCCACCCAAAACACCCCATTTCACTTTCCTTTTGAAAAAATGTGGCACATGGTATTGAATATAATAGTCCAGAGTGTTCCAACCAAGGCAGAGTACCTGAGGGCAGCTCTACTAATTAAGATGATCTCATTGCCATTGGGCCAAAGTCTGCCTCTCTAACATTCACCCGTTACCTCTAGTTCTACCCCAAGTGGCTGAGCAAGAGAAGTCTAACTTATGTTAGGTATCTCTTCCAATATTTAAAAGCAACATTCATGCTTCCCACCATCATAATCAACAACTTCAAAATCTTCTTCAGGCTAAACATCCCAAGAAGAGCCGCTTTACTGACTTTTTTCACAAACAGGAAACTTATTCCATAGCTGAAGCCCTCACTTAGTAGCAAGAAACCAGTCTTCATTCAAAACTCTTCCTAAGAAAGGCAGTAAGTGGGCCAACTGTCCCCCCTCAAGACCTTTCTCTTGTTCTGTTCCTACAGGGGCTCCAGGGGATAAACCAGGAGGTAGTTGAGAGACATATTCTATTTTGAAAAAGAGTTGCATTCCACGGTGCGGGCGAGGGGTGGGGGAGTATACAGCTTGTTCACAGATAAGTCAGTTCAGTCTATGGACAAAATAAATACATAATGATGGGGATAAGACTCCAACTGAAGGAATCAGGAAAGGTCTTTTTGGAAGAGGCAGCCTCAGAGCTGAGCCTTTAAGGTGTATTGGTAATTAAGGTGGGACTTTTTTTTTTACTGTTTTGGAATGCTAAATTAATGAAGTGCCTTTGATTAAGTCTTACTTGGTGCAAAGCTCCAGGCACATACCCTTTTGCTAACTAGGTGTAAAGCCCCAGGCCCACACCTTTTTGCTGATTAAGTGTGAATCCTTCAAGCCCTGAACAGAGTATAAAAACTCAGAAGTTAGTATTTTGTCTGGGGCTTACTCATGGAGGAGTGTTGATGTGGAGACTCTGGGCAGCCATTGTTAAGAGCCCCCCAGCTTTGAAGAAACCCAGACGTTTTGTTTGGGAGCTCTCACTCACTGGAAGAGTGGCATGCGACTCTGGGCAAGCCATTGTAACTGCCCCCTGGCTTTGCTAACCCAGACGTTGGTTTGTATTTGGCCTGTTTATAATGCATGTTTGTAATTTATTTGTATTTGCTCTGAAGTTCAGGTTGCTGGCTTTTCCTCCTGAACTAAGAGAATTATATTTGTATGTTGGATTAAAGTGAGATTGTTAACCCCTTAACATTGCTTTCCTTAGTAAAGCAGATCAAAAGAACCTGT
Organism: Trichosurus vulpecula; assembly: GCF_011100635.1. Classification (NCBI taxonomy): domain Eukaryota; kingdom Metazoa; phylum Chordata; class Mammalia; order Diprotodontia; family Phalangeridae; genus Trichosurus; species Trichosurus vulpecula. The sequence goes on along the minus strand of NC_050576.1, from coordinate 432,612,756 downwards.
GCTGGCAGCTCTTGTTGCTGGTCTTGTTGGGTCTTATACCCCACAACTGCTGCTAGCCTAATTGTTGCTACCTAAGAAGCTGGAGGTCAGTTGGGAGGTTATTTCAGGCATGAAGGACAACTAGTGAAAGTCATAGAAATGGGAGATGGGGTATCATGTCCAGTGAGCAACAAATCTGCTTGTTGGACTGTCAGAGAGCATGTGTGATGACCAATAATGTGTAAATAGCCTGGAAAAATAGACTGAAGTTGGATTGTGAGGGCCTTTGAATACTAAATGAATCCTGCTGTAGAACAAGAAAATGGCTGGTCAGACCAATGCCATCGAAGTTGCAATGAGGCAGCTGTGGGCCTTGAGAAAAGGAAAGAATATATTCAGGAAAACCAATTAGGAAGTTACTACAATCAGTGGTCTAGGTGATGAGTAACGAGACCCTGGTCCAGGACGGGTGTGCCATAAGCAGAGAGAAATGAGTGGATTCCAGAGATGTTGAAGAGGTAGAATGGGAGCACATGACATCTGATTAGACATGGCAGAGGAGTGGGGAGGAGAATAAGAGGGAAGGACCCAGGATGACTTCTAGGCTGTGAACCAAGGGAGCTAGAAGACTTATGGAACCCTTGAAAGTAAGAGAAGTTGGGAAGAGGGTAGTTTTAGAGTGAAAGGGAATGAGTTCTGTTCAGATGTGTTGAGTTTGAGACAGCTATGGGAGTTTCAGGTGGCAATGTCCAATTGATATTTAGAAATGTACACCTGGAGCTCAGAAGAAAGATGAGGAAGTCTAGCTTTGGGAGTTATCTGCACAAATGTGCTAATTGAATCTATGGGGGCTCATGAGTGTGCCAATAGAGTGTGCAGAGAGAGAAGAGAGTGGACAACCCCTAAAGGAGATGGAGAAAAATGTCCTTCATGTAGGAATAGAATTTTAATACATCAGTGTCATGAAAAGAGAGAGAATCCAAAGAAGGCAGTGGTCAGCAATGGTCCAACACTCCAGATGGGTCAAGAAGGATGAGGACTGTGAAAAGACCATTGTATTTAGCTGTAAATAAATAACTGGAGACAATGGAAAGTGTGGTGGTAGAGATGGGAGCCAGATTGTACGATTGACAAGGGAGTGGGAGGCAGATGGGGAGAAAGAAAGGAAGATATTCTTTTCATAGAATTTGGTTGTGAAAGGGAGAAGAGATAAAGAACTATAGCTGGAAGGGATGGTAGAGTGTTCATCTAGGAACTTACTTTTAATATTTATTATTTTTTTATGAGGCGATGGGGTTGACTTGCCCAGGGTCACACAGCTAGTAAGTGTCAAGTGTCTTTGAACACGTTCACCTGACTCCAGAGCCAGTGCTCTATCCACTGTGTTACCTAGCTGCCCCAAGGAACTTTTTAAAAATGAAAATTATCTAAACAAACTTAAAGGCAGCAGTGAAGGAACCAAATGGATAAAGAAAGGATGGAAATTAGGGAGAGAACATGAAGAGTGAATAATCGATGCAGCTTTCCTATAGCTTAGAGAAGGTAGTATATAATCTAAGACAAGGTTAGGTAAGACAGGTAGAGTAGTACCCAATGGGGGAATTCTCTGCAGCAGTAAGCATTTTAGACTTTATTCTGAAGACAATGAGAACTAATGAAGGGCTGTTAATGATTGAGATTCAGTGGTCAGTTCTATGTTGTTGACCTGCAAATCTGTACATCCGGATCCAATCTATCTCCTGAGCTTCAGTCTTATATCTCTAACTGCTTGCTAGACATTCCCACTTAGATATCCCAGGGGAGGTTAGAGGGAGAGATGGTGAATCTAAAATTAAATTCAATTTACAAAATAAAACTCATTTCTTTCTCAAAATGACTAATATGGAAATGTTTTAGGAGATGGCACATGTATAACCTATATCAGATCACTTGCCCTCTCAGGGTGAAAGAAGTGGAAACAGGGAGAGAGAGAATTTGGAATTCAATTTTTTAAAAAGTGAATGTTAAAAATTATTTTTACATGTAGTTGTAGGGGATAAAATATTTTTAAAAATAAATTAAATTAAAAAATAAAATAAAGCAAAACTCAGCATGTCTAAAACCAAACATTCTTGTGCTCCTAAGCCCCACCCTTTCTCCCAACTTCTCTGTCTCTGTGGATGGCACCATCTTTGTCCCAGTCACCTTGGCCATGACACCAGAGTCAAACTCCTACCTATCCTTCAGTCCCCACACCTTCTCGTTTCCACATCCACAACATCTCTCTCATTTGTCTCCTTTCTATTCAGTGACACCACCTTACTTCAGGTCCGCTTCACCTCTTGCCTGAGCTGTTTTAAAGGTCTTTGAGCCAAGAGAAAGCAGAATAGTATTGAACCCATAGGTTCAATACTATAGGACCCCAGTTCAAATCCTGACTCTGCCACTGGCCAGTCTGACATACAACATACAAACTGGATATGGATCACTAGGGATTGTCTACTTCAATGAAGAGACATCTTGTTCTATTTTAGACACTGGCAATTCAACTATCCTGATAGCGTAGAAAGATCCTTGGACTGCGTGTTGGATCTCCTCCATCCCAGTGGCTAATACCAGCTGTACCTTTAGTGAATATTCATCTCCCTGTTGTATTTCTCACCTGATGTATATTATCAGAGTCATTTAAAAGGGATGTTTTTGTTGTTACATCTTCCAAGCAACCTTGCATGATTTTGATTGATTGATGGATATGAGGCACCTTCTGGTAAGAGCTTGTAAGGCAGTCCTTTGTTTGGCTGAATCAAATGCTTTTTTGTGATAAACAAAGGAGAAGCACAAAGGAATGTTATGTTCCCTAAGTTTTTTCAGTTAATTGTGAAATAGTAAAGATGTGACTCGTTTGGTTCATATTGTGTGAAACTTTAAGAACAATGTAACTTTCTTACTGCAATTTTCTCTTTTCCAATTAACTATGGAGCCAGTGATAATAGGTAACACATAGTAGGCATTCAGCAAAGTTTGTTGAATAAATGAATTAACGAAGGAAGGAAGGAATTAGTCAATGCAATATTTTCCTCCTCCTGTAGAGTTTCCATGGTTACACATGCATGCATGTTAATAGTAATAATAATGAACAATTTATCTAACACTTTGTGGTTTGGTAAGCACTTTACATTTAGCACCTCAACAATAACCCCTATTTTACAGATGAAGAAACTGAGGCAGACAGAGGAACAGAGAAAGAAAGCAAAGGGAAAGTATATGTGAGGTGACTAACACTTTCATATTGTTGGAATTCATATGTAAAAGTCAACAATGTTAGGAGCAGGAAGGTAGCCCAGTAGATAGAGCACCAGACCTGGAGTCAAGAGGACCTGAGTTCAAATCTGACCTTAGACACTTACTAGCTGGATGATCCTGGGCAAGTCACTTAACTTTGCCTCAAAAAAGTGTTAAAAGAACAAAGTAAACAATGTTCATTCAAATGATGAACATGTTGGATTTAGCTATTTAATTTTCTAGATGAGCTTTAAAACACCCCTACCACTGGCACCACCACCATAATAATGTAAATGAAAGTCCTACCTATCTGGATAAAAGGTTGTTATCAGTCTCAAAAAACAGTTCCTACAATTGGGAGTAACAAGGGCTATAACTCAGAGGCTTACATGCCAGAGGTGACAAATATGTGGCTCACGTGGGGCCCCAAACATTCCCAATTGCTAGGGAAAGTGGATTGGAATATAATTGCTAAAGATGCAAAAAACTAAAACTACAATAGCACACAGATAATGCTAATATGTGGTTTTCTAAGTCAATCAGTCATCTACAGGGACCCATCTGTGCAGTTTAGTTTCTAATTCCTCTCATTTGACACAGGAGAAAAACAAGATAGCTAATTTAATAGGTATGTTAGCAGACAGTTTTCCAACATACAAAGACCCTGTCTTAGGAGTCTGAAGTCCTGAGTTCCAGTCTCACTTTGGTCACATGACCACAGGCCAGTTATTGTACATTTCTTAGTCTTTATCAGTCTCAGTATCTTTATTTTTCCAATAAAGGATTGGTCTAAATGTCCCTTAAAGATCTGATGTTCTATGACTATGCCAAAGTTTGAGCAATGCAGCCCATCCTTTTTCCTTGGCTTTTTCCCCTAAACATAAAATGTGGGACTCTGATTTCTCTCCTTGCAGAGCTTTAGTTGTTCCATCCTTCATTTTTGTCTCCTCTTTCAAAATATGATGCTCCTGGCCCCTGGCTGTGATGCTCTTGTAGAAAAAGATTGGCCCATGCAATTCTGAATGATTGAGCACAGTGCTGAGTTGACCCAGTTCCCAGACTGACAAGCACCAATAGAGCCTGCTGTTTGGGAAGCCAGAGGTTAGCTGCCAAGGGTTGGAGGGTGCAGTAGGAAATTTGAACTGGTCTCTTCTCTACTCATCTGATCTTGTCGTTAGAGCTGTTTGCTCCTGCCAGGGAAGCAGAGTATTGCTCTGTGGGTTTGAGCTGCTGATTGGTTGAACTGGACTGGAGAAGGACAGTGGCACTAAGGGAGCAGTGGAGGGGCCAAGATGATAAGCCAAACCAGGGCCAGGAGGATGGAGTCACTCCCTACTCCCTAGAGAATCAGTCCTTCCCAACAAGCTCTAGAGTATTTAGCCACATCAATGAAGAGGTGCCACATGGAGAAGAAGCCACAGAAGGGCAGAGGGTACTGGGAGCTGTTGGCCAAGCAGTTGAGTGAGTTTTCCCTAACTGGGAAACAAGTAGAGAAAAATGGCAGAGAGCAGGAGTCACGTAGCACCTTGGGACTTACAGAATTATAAAGAGTATCCACAACAAGAAAGCATCGAGATAGAAGCTCCTGCTTTCTTTGAGATTCTGCTCCCTTGACTGACTCCCTCCATGCCGGACTTCCCTGGGCCTTCACCTCTACTTCTTGGCTTCCCTGGCTTCTTTCAAGACTTAAATCCGATTTCTACAAGAAGCCTTTCTTTATCCTCCAGCAAGACTAACTTCTTCCCTCTGAAATTGCCTTCCTAGAGTGGGTCAGTGGATAGAATGCTGGGCCTGGAGTCAGGAAGACCTGAGTTCTAGCCTGGCCTCAAACACGTGCTAGTTGTGTGACCCTAGGCAAGTCACTTAACCTCTGTTTGCCTCAGTTTCCTTATTTGTAAAATAGAATAATGATAACATTTACCTCCCAGGGTTGTTGTGAGAATCAAATGGGATATTTGTAAAAGTGCCCTGCACATAGTAAACACTGAACAAATGTTCACTAGTATTGTAAAAGTGTATGATGCCTAGCCTGTAGTACGTGCCGTGTAAATGTTCTCTTCTTGCTGTTGCTGTTAGTTACCCTGTATATATTTTATATGTACAGACTTGTTTGCACATTGACTCCCTCAGTTAGATAGTGGGCCCCTCAGGGGCCCTGGACCTTATTTGCCTTCTCTGGTCTCCCCAGGCCTTAGTAGAGTACCTGCCTAACACGTAAGAAAGGACTAATAAACTCAAGCTGACTGATTGATTGATATAGGGCTATAACTTGATCCTTAATCCTGAAGCAAGAGGCAGAAAAATCATTTTCCATTGTTTTGGGGGTAGGGCAGAGAGGTATCGTCCAAAGATTAGGTTTTGCTAATGAAGCAGCCACAGGACAGGCCATCACAGGGTAATAAAAAGCCTCTCCGGTAGGTAGCCAGCAGAAGTGTGAGTGGAGAGATAGCACTGCCACCACGTAGCTTCATGTTGTAATCAATTTTTCTTCCTAAGAATAATGGAAGACGGTGTGGCTGGTGAATCAAATCAATTAGCATTTATCAAGCATGTGTCAGGCACTGTGCTAAGCCCTGGTGATGCACATGCAACCTGAGCTAAAGTTGATGCCTCAAGGAGCTTACAACCTAATGGAGGAAGACACCACCGAGAGGGGAACTGGAAGAGGATAGAGAGTGGTAAAAAGGGCTGGAGATTCAGGAGGAGACCCTGGAGGGGAACAAAGATGCAACTGGCATGGACATTTTCCATTAAACGGAAGAACCATCCAATCAGAGGAAGGGGCTACAGGGTGGTGTTACTTCTAGAGTGAGAAGACCAGGAGCAGAGGGAACTTGTGGGGTGAGGAGGCTTCTGTGGCATGGTAGAGAAAGTCCCAAGAGTCAGAAGAAGACTCAGGAGAGGAAATAGAGAACCAACATTCTGGTGAGTGGAAAGCTGACCCAATGTGACATGGGTTCTCACTTCTAGCACGTGCTGGCTATGTGATCCTGGACAGGTCACGTAACCCCTCAGTGTCCCAGATAATTTCTAATACTATAAGAAGCAGAAGTCATATATCAGCATGGATGACGTGATTCCTCACCAAGTAGCTCCCTACACCAAAGAGATTGCAGGTCCAGAGCCCCTCTTCTACCCCTCACTCAAAAAAATAAAATATAAAAAAATAAAAATCTTGTCAATTAGGTGCTAAATTCACATGGTGCTTTCTACACTGAAAATTGCAACCTCAGTCAGAACCCTCTAAAACAAAGATCTGGTCAACCTACCCAGTTACCATTCTACACACCAAAAGAGACACCCTACTTATACTGTAAAATGATGTGTGAAGATGTAAGCTTATAAGCATTGGTTCACCAGAATGTATTGGTGTCATTTACCAACAAATCCTCCCTACAAAGCCCCATTTTTCAATATGTAACTACTTTTTAAAGTTTGCCATCAGCTATTCTTCTTACTGAGTCTCTCCATTGCCCCCAGAAATCCATGCCAGGAAATGCTGGAGAGCAAGCCTGGGTGAGAGCATCTTCTCCAGTCTCTGATGAGATACAGTTTTTTCTTTGGTAATTGGTAAGAAATTGGTAAGAAAGCAGGAAGGGGTGTTGCAAGATTGCTCTATAGGAAGTGAGGGAGACATGCACCCAGTCACATCCAGGAGACAAACCACTGAATTCAAGGGTTCCAGAAAACCTAAGGAAGATTTCCTACAAGAACTGTATTTGTGGAGAAATGCATGGGAATGCTCTGGGCCTCAGTTTCCTCATCTATAAAATGCAGGACTTAGACTATATGACCTTCCGGGGCTCCTGCACCTCCAGAGCTATGGTCCCATGTGAACTGATCTGGGGGTTCCCTTCTAGCTCCAAACCTTATCACCTCCCAAAACCAGATCACAACGTTCATGAAAATCTACCTCTTCACAGGGTTCCTAAGCCGGTAGATCAGGGATATGCTGTAGCAATAGGTATCACTGAGCATAGATAAGTCTCTTACACTATTCTTGGACGGAGAGGACATGGGCCAGGAAAGAACACAATTAGGTAGATTCAGATGGAATGGCCAATGAGAGCCCTATGTCAGCTTGGGAGGCATCTCTTCTAGGAATTGGTGCTGCTGCACAGAACTCTTATTGATGGCCTGAACATAGGTGAAATAGAAAGCTCATCACATTTGCCAGTAATTCAAAGGTGGGATGGAGAACTAATATGTTAGATGACTGAGCAATGCTTCCAAAAGGCTAAAACATTGGGCTGAATTTGATAGAATCAAATTTGATGAGGTTGACATTGAAGTCTGACACTTCAGCTCACACAATAAACTTCCCAAGTACAAAATTGGAGAGGCATGGCTAGAAAGCAGCTTATCTGAAAAGGACCTGGGGGTTTCAGTGGACCACAAATTCACTATGAATCAGCAATATGGTAAGAAGGCTTGCAAGCCCAAGAAGATGATCTTGGTTAGTTTGCCTTCTCCTTCAAGAGGCCTTTCACAGTCATTAGTCCAGCCCCCCAATCACCTCCTTATTCATTTTGTATGTATCCAGCATTTACTTATCTGTAGACATGTTGACACTCCCCCCCACCATAGCATGTAAACTCCTAGCCCAGTTCCTGAAGCCTAGATGGCTGGCACTTAATAGATGTTTGGTAACTGAAATAAGGAGGTGATGGTCCTACTGTGCTCTGCCCTAATCAGACCACATGTGCGGTATATGAGGTGATTTTGGAGCTTTTTAGGAAAGACATTGAGAATCTGGAAGGTATCAGCTATCAATGTCTATGGTGTCCACTGGAGGACAACCAGAAGGGTTAATTAAGGGCATGGTACAGCTAAAGGAACTGGGAATGGAACTGTTTGGACCAAAGAAGAGTGGAAGGTGGGGAGAGAGCCTGACAGTTGCATCCCAACCATGGATTATTGCTCGCTTCACCCAGACTAGAAGCGATGAATGGAAGTTGTAAAAAGGAAGATTTAGGCTCAAGGTCAGGAAAACCTTCCTAACAAAGAAAACTGTCTCAAGGTTGTACAGACTGCCCTGGAAGTGGGGGACTCCTCTACCCTAATGGAGGTCTTCAGGGAGAAGCTAGAGGACCCCTTGCTGGAGAGAGATGCTTGTTTAGGGCCAGCTGGGACTTGATGGTCTCTTCCCACTCAGATAACTGGATCCTGCAGGGCAGCTCTCTTCTCTGCTTTGCATATTCAGACCCTTTTGGTCTATTTTTTAAGAGTTCGGGGAACCCAAAGTAAAATTTTTTTCCCATTTAGCTGCTGCAGAGGACCTGGGTGGGGCCAAGGTAGGAGTACATGGAAGGAAAGAGGAAGGAGACATCCAAAAGAAGGACCTAAAACTGGATTTCAGTTCCTCTTACTGGGAAATGGGCTGCTTCCAATTCTGCATTTCAAGAATTCAAAGGCTGGCTATTTGCTGGCGTATTTTTTCTTCTTCTTTGATCACAGTGAGTTACATTTTCCTAGACTCACTCCAGTGATTGGGAACATCTGTAATTCCTATTCTAGGGAGGTGCTTTCTCTCCCCACCTAGCTCATGACCTCTTGCCCATGGCTGTGACCAAAAAGGGGTCATCTGGGGGCTTCCTTTCCACACCCAGAATGACAAGCGGTCCCTAGCACAGAGTTGGTACTTACTAGATGGCAGCTGATTGATCAAGCTCCCAGATGGCAAAGTTTATTTTGATTTTGTCTTTTCATCCCCAGTGACTGGCACACAGTCAGCTCTTCACTAAATGCTTGTGTGCTGATTGATCAGAATGGAAGCACCTCGGGGACAAGAACGGTATTGTTTTTGTCATAGATTAGCACAATGCCTGGCATATGGCAGATGCTTAATGATGGGCTGTTGTCTGATCGATTGATTGCCCAGCTGGTCTTCAGACAAAAGAGAGTCCAACTCTTCCTAATTTGGTCAGGCTTACCTGGGCTTACGCTCCACCGGCCAACTGTCTTTGGGCCCAGGTTCACCTTTGTGCCATGAGGAGACATGAAAGGAGGATTTTAATAGAGGTTTCCTGGCTTTGGGAAACCCCCACACTGCAATAAGTTCTAAATGGTCAGGCTAAAGCTAGTGACCCAATGACTTCTCCATGTTGCCAAATCTCACAAATACTAGGAGAGTTCCTTCACCTTCTTGTACCTCCCTTTCTCCTTCTGAAAGTGATGGAGTTGGACTCAATGACTTCTCAAATCCTTGCCAACTCTGGATCCTCTGACCCCTGACCTCGGACTGTGCCTTCCCCAAACATCACCTATATTTGCATCATCATCAATAACCTTTTCTTTATCTTCTTGCTCCAGGCTTCAGGTATTTTGCTGTTCTAAAGGCCTTTAGAAATAGAAGTTTATTCAGTGAAAGCCACTGGGATTCCAGGTGATTGGAGACTGCTAGTGTATTGACTAAGGGAGTCCACACGAGCCACGATGACTTCTTTCAGTGTGGGCCCTCCCTCCCGCTGATGGAGATTGCATTAACACACATTTATTAAGTTCCTCCAGTGTACCAGATACTATTCAAGGCGTTGGGGACACACAGACACAGAGACACACAGACAAAAAAGAAACAGTCCCCTCCTCCAAGCTTGTTAATGTTTTCAGGCATTTTTAGTCATGTCCAACTCTCTGTGATCCATTTTGGGATTTTCTTGGCAAAGATACTGGAGTAGTTTACCATTTCCTTCTCTATCTCATTTTACAGATGAGGAAACTGAGGCAAACAGGGTGAAGTGACTTGCCCAGGGTCACACAGCTAGGAAGTTTTTGAATCTTCCTGACTCCAGGACCAGCACCGCTCCATTCCCAAAGCACCTACATAACAGATACACGTACACACATTTATGATTTAAGTTTTCTATTTACACGTGTATCTAAATAATGAATGTAAACTGAGTCAACAAAAAGTAAGTGGGATGGAGAGAGATAGTCTCAGGAAAGGCCTCAGATAGAAGGTGATACTTCAGTTCATTTTGAAAAAAGCTAGGTATTATAAGAAGAGGCAGGATGGCTTGCCAAGTCCAGGCCAGCTTGGGCAAAGGTGTAAAGGTTGGAAGTAAAATGTCAAAGGTGGGGGCTGATTTGACTTGAATAAGCCTGCAAAGGCACTTCTCAAGGTCTTCAAATGCCAATCAGAGGCATTTGGGTTTGAACCTAGAGGCCCGAGGGAGGCAGTGGGGCTTTGGGAGCAGGGCACAAAAGGGTCACAGCTGTGCCTTTGGAATATCACAACCCTTCCCGTGTCTCAGCAGAAAGTAGCTGTCAGTATCTATGGGGAACAATAGTGAAAATAACCAGATGGTGGTCAGAACTTTGTAGACCAGCCTCTGGGAACTGGGGCTCACAGGACCCCAGATCCGGACCTAGGAGCCTTCTGAGGCCCAAGGATTGCAAATGCCCTGTCCAAAGTCACCTAGACAGTGTCAGGTCCTTGGGCTCCAGAGTGCACAGGCAAACAGTCTGGGGTCAGGCTCACCCCGCTGCCCAAGCTTCCACAATCCAGTAGAGCCCTGGAAAACCTAGCCCCCCCACCCCATTGTGAGACAGTCGAGAAAGAGCAAAGTGATTCACGGGAGCTGGAGGCCTAGGACCTGGATCCCCATCCCAATTCTGCTACTAACTGCTTGGGTGACATTAGATGAGGCACCAAACAGCTCTCTGACTCAGTTTCCTCACCTGTAAAATAAGAGGGCCAGAATAGATGACTTTTGTGATCTCTTCCTACTGCAAGAATTCTACTCCCATGACCTAGTCTCTGTATCAAATTTTCATGTTCTTAAAGAACAAAAAACTCATTAAAAGGAATAGGTGAAATGGTTTGCTTCATTCCCTCTATTTCTTGGCATCAGTCAAGTCATTTTATCAAGAACTGATGATATCTAACTTCAGTACTGGACCCCAAGGACCCCAAACACACTCCTTCCAGTGGGCTCAAGTTCAGGCTCACAAGTGCAGCTCAAGAAGCAAGAAACCCTTTGGGTTTGGCTGCCATATGCAAGCAAAATGAAGGTGAGAGAGCACCAACGCCAAACAAGAAACACAACTAGAGACTCAAAAAAAAAAAAGAAACCAATGTTCTTATGGCCGTTTGCATCAGCTAACACAATGTCAGGCTGCATTATAGGAATCCAGACATTACACACTGCATTCCATGGCAACCAGGAAGAGGCAGGAGGTGGTTCTGATGAAGGGACTAATTGTCCACATGTGAGCATTAAACTATCAAGGGGCCAGCAGGCCTTTGTCTCAGGGTCCTGATATTCAGCTGGGAGCAGAGCAGATTTCATTCCTTGGCACCACCTTCCTAGAGCACAGGATAAATGAACTCTCCAGAGAACCTGGCAATTCCCCTCCCATGACATGACTGCTCTCTGACCTTGTCCCCTCCAGCAACATTTTTGGTCCATGTAAAAGAAGTTCTATTTAGCCTATGGTTCAGGAGAGTCGGTGTAGATGGAAGAAGAACACAGGGCCTGAGGAGATCAAAAGGTCAAAAGATCAAGCCATATGAAGGTGTTTTGAAGGAGTTAGGAACATTTGGTCTGGACAGCAGTGAGGCCCGGGGTGATGGCTGAGAATATGGAGCTACTGGTGGGGCTGTCACATGAAGGAGGGATTAGGTGTGTCCTCAGAGGAATAGACATGGCTTCCAAGGAGGCAGACTTGGACTTGATGGCAGAAAATGCTTCCTGAAATCAACGCGATACGATGGTAATATGAGCTGACTCTCTGGCTATATCTGAGCAAGTGCTGGATCTGGGACCAGCCATACTTGCTGAGCCCTGGTTGGACTAGGTGACCACTGAAGTCACCGTCAACTGGGAGCTTCTGGAATTATGACCCACTGTCTCAGTGAAAGATGGCCTTTTCATGAGCTCAGAGATTCACAACTTATTGCAACATCCTTATCTTACGAAGGATGAAGCTGAGACTCAAAGAGATTGTGACTTGCCTAAGGTGATGCAGGTTGTACGAAGAGCTAGGATTTGAAGCCTCTGACCCCCAATCAAACCCTTTTTGTCTCTCTAGAGATGTCTCCTCCATGATGTCTTTCCATACCCTTTAATAAATGTGTGTATTTTATATATACACATATACTTACCCACACTATCTAGCTATCTATGTGTGCGTGTGTATTCAATCATTAAAAATCTACCTTCTCACCCTCCCAACCTAGCCTCATTCCCAATTGAGAATTAAACAAAACAAAACTTGCTACAAACATATATAGTCCAGCAAACCCAAGTAGTCATTGGTCATGGCCAAAGCACCACGTGTCTCACTTTGCCTCTGAGCTCTTACCTTCTCCACTGATCAGGAGATTGGGAGCAGGTTCCCTCATGAGTCTTCTTACCATTCATTCTCTCAGCTGGATTGCACAATAGTCTGGCTTTTACCATATGCAAAATTTTGAATTGACAAAACAGAGCTAGACGGGGAGGATTGTTTGCCTTATAATAAAATTTATCATGGGTAACTGTTCATGTTGATCTCTGAGAAACCCAAATGTATGAGCACGTTTATTAAGATCTACTTAACTACCCTGATTGCAAGGTACTATTTACCAAGATTCGAAGCAGACTTTTGCTAAAGTAGTTCCTTCTCATGCCATTCTGCAAGATCATATGAAGACACGTGCACCAGATGATAATAATAAGAGGTGGAGGCAGATCTGGTTGGAGGATGGGACCTAACGAGTTCTAGTTCTGGTTCAATGTTAACATGGCAGGAAGTGCCCCAGGCATCCGCGTTTGGCTCCGTGCTGTGCCACAACTTTAGCAATGCCTCGTACAAAGGCTTAGATGGCATGTTCATCTGATCTGCAGGCTGATGCAAAGCTGAAGATACAGAGACACCAGAGTCAGGATCTGAAAGGTTCTTGACAAGGTGGAGCACTGGACTGAATTTAACAATATGCAATTCAATAGGAATGAATATAAAGTCTTCCATTTGAGTACCAAACAACCAGTGATGCAAGTCCAAAATGTGTTAGGGAGAGGTAGACAGTGAGTTTACCTGAAAAAGATCTGGGGACTTTCAGTGAACTGCAAGCAGCCAGTAGTATGATACAGCAGTCACAAAAGCTGTAGCCATCTCGGCTTGCATTAATAGAGGCAGAGTTCCCAGGAGTAAGGAGATGAAAGTCCCTCTGTATCCTGTCCCTGTCAAATATCATCTAGAGTGTGGTGTTTAGTTCTGGGCATAGTTGGGTTTAAGGGCATTGATAAGGTGGATGTCCAAGGGAGGACAACTGGCAAGGGCCCTAAGTCCTCTCCATGTCTTCTGAGGATCAATGTCCAAAGGACATAGAACATTCAGCCTGGAAAAGGAAAGACAAAAGAGGCATATGATAATTTTGTTCAAGTATTTTAAAGGTTATCATGTGGTGAAGGGATTACATTTCTTCTGTTTGGCCCTAAAGGGTAGAACCAAGAATGGTGGATGGAAGTTGGAAAGAGGTTGATCTACACTAGGTAAAAAGAAACAAAACAACTTTCTCATAATTGGAGCTATCCCCAAATATCCCCAAATATGCTGCCTAGGTAGGGAGTGGCTTCCTCTCCTTTGGAGGTCTTCAAGCAGAGGGGGGATGACAACTTACCCAGCATTCTGTGGAGGCAGGAATTCCTCTTGAGTGGGCATTGACTGGTGGAACTGGTGCTTCCTTGAGTATAGATCTGAGGGGAGATGTGTTAGTGGCCTCTGCCTAATGATGATTGATCAGAAAGGAATCAAAAACATCTCTGGAATTAGAGGCAGAATTAAGGGAGTAATGAGCAGGCCTTATGGAAAGTGAGTTATTATTAGGATGTAATTCAATGAAAAATTAGGATTCAGTTTTTAGAGCACTTTGTTTCCCATATTCCTCTTTTGTACCCATCTTGCCTAGAGTCGTGGATGTACTTAGGGTTCTCCCAATTAAGTGATTTGTTAACTTATTTGGAAGCAAAAACTCAGGATTCTGATAATGCGGTTGGCTGCCAGTCCAAATGAATTGTGCCAGGTCCATAGGGCAAGACAGCCTGTGCTATTTGACATCATCAGTGACTTGGATAAAGGCACAGATGACAGTCTTATTGAACTTGCAAAGCTGGTTCGAATAGCTATCTTACTGACTGACAGAAACAGGACCCAAAAAGATCTAGACAAGTTAGAACATTGGGCCAAATATAATACAAAAATGAAGAGGACAAAATGTCAAGTCTGCATTCAACAAAAACAACTTCCTAAGGACATGATGAAGGAAGTATGTTTGCCTAAAAAAGACTTGGGCATTTGGGAGTGGGGTTGGGGGGTATAAGGTCAAAATAAGCCAGCCACTGAAAAACTTAATGGGATCTTCAGCAACATGAAGAGGCCAAGCAACCAGGACTAGGGAAGTGATGGCTCCATGCACTCCTGGCCAGTCAGATGATACCTGGAGCACCATGCTCCTCTATGGCTCAGGGGGCCACATTTTAGGGACATTGATCCTCCAAAGAGGGATCAACAATCAATACCTATTCATCCAAGGACATTCATTAAGTACCTATTGTGTTTGAGGTCCTGCTGGTGATAACAGAAAACAAAAATGGCGGTCTCTGGCCTGGAGGAACTCACCATGCTGCCTGTACTCTGTCGTCACTCTTGGCCCCTACCAAGCCCTAGAAGCACTTCCTTCACACAGGGCCCTGCACAAAGCAAGACCTTTATAAAAATGTCTCTCTGTCTCACCGTTGACTCTCTGTGGTGCCTGGGCTTTGGGAAGTGAACCTTCTTCCCTTCTCTTGCCAAGAATCAGGCTTCTATGCTACTTCTGAGCTATGTTCACTTGTAGCCCAAGTAGGCTTCCACTCTTTCTCTCTTTCCCCTTTGAAGCCCTTTTTTATGTACTATTTTCTCCTAAAGCAGAATTTAAGCTCCTGGAGGGCAGGAGCTTGTTTGTATTTCCAGCACTGAAGACAGTGCCTGGAACACAATAAATGGGTAGTAAATGCACTATATACCATCTATCTATGTAATCCCATGGTGAAGGCCTTTGGTTTATGCGATGTGAGGAAGAGTTGAAGGAACTGGGTATGTTTATCCTGGAGAGAAGATTTAAGGAAGGGTCCTCGTGTTAAAAAAGGGAGTAGACCAATTCTGTTTGGTTCCAGAAGACAGAATTAGGATCAATGGCTGAGAATGTTGTCTGGACAGATTAAGGCCCAATGTGAATAAGGAAAACCCTCTTGACAAATAGAAGCTGCCTATCAGGAGAGAGAGCTGCATCCCAAAGTGTGTTGAGCAGAGTTGGGGAGCTTTGAGGGGTGTTCTCTCTTTCTGCAAGTGCTTAAGCCAAGGCTGGATAAGCCTTTGTTGGAATGGGATAGACAAGATTCTTATTCAGATGTGTTATTCTATGGTAGTGGGAGGTAATGATCACTGAACGCCAGTCTCCAGGGGATCAACTAAAAGCTATTCACGGGATCAACAGCTACAAGGGATCTTAGACTCTTATAATCCCCTTTTACGGATGAGAAAATTGAGGCCCAAGAGGTTGGGTTATTTGGCTCCTCTAGGCCCCTGACCTCTCAGAAGGGGTACCTCATCTGCTGTGTGAGGGGCTTAGGTGAGACAACTTAGGGCCTTGTCTTCCTCAGGTGCTCAATAAAAATGCACTGCCTCAATGAATGGACACTGTGGAGCCAGGGCCAATTAAATGAGCTTGACAGAGGTTTGGCCTCATCTTGCCCTAGTGCTGTGCTTCTTAAAGCAATGCCAAGCCCGTCCGAAATAAACAATGCTGTTACTATGCCTCCAGAGACCAAGAGAGAAAATGCAGCTTCTACCAACCCCTCTTCAACTTTAATGCAAGGGAGTAGCTTAAAGTCTGAGGAGGTAGGCTCTGTCTCCTCTTCCCTCTCCAGTTTTTATAGGAGCCGTATTTTTCACAGGATTGCAAAGAAACTGGTGAAAAAATTGGAAGGGACTCCTTGTGTTTTAGAGATAGCAAGCACAGATGAAACTGGGGCAGGGGATGCAACTAGGGCATGGTGACTAGAACTTTGCCCCAGGGCTCTGAAATTTAGAGGGCTCATAGCTCTAGTATTCCTTCTTCACTTAGAAACCTTTGAGATTTGTGCTTGGGTTTGTTGTTGTTTTGGATCAGGGAAGCAATTGCATTGGTGCAGTATCCTACCCAGTTCAGGTTGGTACTTGCTCCACAACTTATAGTCTTATGGACTGCCTGGGGCAATGAGAGTCACTAAGTGACTTGCCCAGGGTCATCCAGTCAGTATGTGTCAGAAGCAGGTCTGGGTCCCAAGGCTCACTGACTCAGAGGCTGGCTTTGTATCCACTCCAAGAAGAATCTGTGAAAAAAGAGAAAGCTACCACATAGAGCTTTCTCTCTCTGTCTCTCTCCCCCTCTCCCCTCTCTCCCTCTCCCCTCTCTCTCTCCCTCCTCCCTTCTCTCTGTTTCTCTCTCCCTCCCTCCCCCTCTGTTTCTCTCTCTCTCCCCTTCCTCTCTCTCTCCCCCCCCTCCCCATTCCAGATGAGCCCCTTTCTCCCTGGCCAGGTACCTGCCTCCCTAGCAGTAGTCTCCCAGTGTCTTTCAGTGTTCCTCACCCCCACCCTAACTGAATTTTCCATAAACATTGATTCAAGGGCACAGGTTTTTTGTTTTGGCTTTTTTTGTTTCCCTCCCCACCCCTCCAATATTCTATCTCTGCTGTGGGATCGGGTCAATTGGGATAAGACAATTAAGTGAGAGAGTTTCAGACTTTGTAGAGAAAAGTTTGAAAAAAAAGCATAGGAAATACTGATAGGAGTCTTTCTGCTCTCAGAGTTAGTGCTTGGCAGATGAAGGCATTTTTTTTTCTTTTGAAGGAAGGAAGGTATACTCCTGATCTGCTATTTCCTCTGACATCAAATAATTACCCTGAATGCAGCCGGGCTGAGCCATCTCAAAGTTTCTTACTAGGAATTTCTCTCTAGGTTTTTTTTTTCTTTTTAATAAGCCACGTGATGGTTGTGACATGCTCCCAAATGCCCACACCCAGGGCCTGGGAGCTTCTGCTGAGGCTCCTGCCCTCACACCACTTCTGTATCCTCAGTCCTTTCTTGGGCTGTTTTCAAAAACCGGGCTCTGGGGCAGGAAAACCAATCCAACTGTCACTTTTGTTGAGGCAGTTACAGGAGGTCAAAGGTACAAGGTCTCCCGACCTGCCCCTGCCACCCTGGGGTTTATTTTATCTGCCAGCAGCTTTTTGACCCCCTCAGCACAATCCCAGACTTTGGTCTGCAATTGGTTAAAAATTGATAGAGGGGAGGCCAGCTTTTACTTGACTTTGCCAGTTTAAATTTTAACCCCCTCCCCTCCAGCCCCAGTGGCCCCCTCTCCTTTCCCCTTTTCAGGTCCTAGGTCTGGAGTGACCCAGGCCCCACGAACATGGGTCCCCAGGCTGGGGAGAAGCAGTCCTGTTCTCTGCCCTGCTGCGTCCATCTCCTGGTGCCTGGGCAACCCCAGAACTAGGGTTTCAGGCCCCTGAACAGCTCCTTACGGGAGGGTGAAATAAACAAGTCACTGTGGGTTTGCGAGTGGAAAAATACCAATGCCGTCCCTGGGCACATTCTTCAGCCCTCCGAGCAATTGGCTGCTCCTTCCCATAGGCTTCCGCACGGTCAGGTGTACAGAAGGCGTGTGCGAGGAGGAAAGCAGAGGAAAGGAAAAAAAAAAAAAGAGGCAGGCCCGACACGCAAATCCAGTTTTTCCACTCCTAGTCTCTGCGTAGAGAGCCCGGCAGGCCAGGCCCCAGCGTGCTTGGTTTGCAAACAGCCGAGGTACGTCCTGCGCTTCGGCCTTGCCTCATGCTAGGGTTTCATGGGAAGCGAGAGATAACCCTGTTATCCGAAGTGACAGGGCCCCAACACCATAAACAAGAGGTCCCCTCTCCCTCCCTTTCCTAATTATTTCTCTATTTTAAGCACTCACCATGCATTTCCTTTTCATAAATAAGTCCTGGGAAGTTTTGGAAAATTAATGCACTGGGGAAAACTAGGTTGGGAGGGTTTCTGAAAAACAAAACCAAAAACAAAACCAAGCACACACTCTCACGAGGGACACACCACTGGCTCCACGAAATTCAGCTCAAGGCAGCAGGCAAAATGTGTGAATTGAAATCAAGTTCAATTCTCTTTTCAGGAGCTCGGAAATAGATCCTCCAGTCCCAAGGTGTTCTGACATCGGCCAAGCTCGGTCTAAAGCCTATTTTAAACAAACCATCGACTTCCAAGTGACAGCAGGGCAATGCTGAAGTTTGTTCATGATAATGGAAAGGGGGTGGGGGGAGGAAATGTGATTTCATGCAAATCAAGGGGATGGATGGGCAAAACCTGAAGCCAGGCACATGACGTCTTGCCTGTACCTTAAGCAGTGATATTGCTGCCCGGAGGAGGCAAATAGCCCCCAAGCCCGAACTGTCATCAGAAGGCAGATACCAGCTGCAGCCCTGGTCCCTAACTAAATACACAAATAACAAAACGTGGAAACCCAGATGACCCACCGGCAGATTGACTTATTCCTTCTATGAGAATATGGGTTTTCTTCCTTGAAAATTATGCCGAGGCATATAGCCTTACGTTAATGCCTACCCCAAGGGTGCTATTCACCATGAGAGGGAGCCGGAAAGATGAAAAGACAAAATCCTTAGGGCAGGCAGGAGGAAAGAAAGTCTGAAGTGACAGTATTATTAAGGGACTGTGCCTCTATCTCCCGGGAGTTCCCACTTCTATTTGTTTTGGTGAGGACTTGGAGGTGGGGGGGGGGGGCCGGGACACTGCATGGTTAGGACAAGGGTAGGTTTCTTTTAAAAAGGCGACTTTATCTTCAGTAGCTGGGCTGGAAGAAAGAAACTGAACGTGAAAATCTGTCCTTTTCTTTAAATAGATGTAATATTAGGAGTAGTCCATTGGCATTTGTATTAAAGTTTATATTTACCCGGCAGCTGTGAGCAAGACCCAATAGAACCCTCCTCCCTCCTTTTCCCTCCCCTCCCCCCCCCCCCACTGAGGAACTGTTCTCTGCTGTTCTATTTTGAGTGACAGTGCTAAGCGACTATTAATTCATGACATTTGAGCCCACATTCCACCCCCCTCCCAATCGGAGCAGGTGACCCCGACCCATTGATGTTCAGGTACTGTCCAAAAGTACCTTGTCTTACCTCTAGCCCCTTCTCAGATGTTACTACCTCACCACTCCTTAGTGGTCAGGGGCTGCCCTGGTCTGCTATTAATGATCCCTCCTCCCTGGTTTCTAGTAGGGAGAAAATGGAGGAAATTCTGGAAGGAATCTCCACAGAACAGAATGGCCAACGTCTGCATTTAGGCCTTGCAAGGGCTGGGAGGCAGATCCCCTTGGTCAAGGGCCTTTAACAGGGTTCAGGAGATAGCATAATCTGTGTTACTGTGGGTGTTTAAAACTGGAGTGTTTACTCCAGAGCCCACAGGGCTCTTTTTAGTTTGGAGGGTAAAGAGAAGTTAGTCCACTTCACAAGTGGGGCAGGTATCTTAAATTATTTTCTAAATTTTATAACATCTTCTTTTTTTTTTTTAACAAACAGCCTACATTCCCTGCCAATCCTCACATGCCCCCCAACTAAGATCCAACTAGAGATGTAATAAATAAAAACAAAAAGCAGTCCCTTGGATCCTGCTGATATTGGCATAGGCCAGTCCTCTAACCTGACCATCGCTGTCACTCCAAGCGCCCAAACCCATGATGAACAGAGGTGATCGAATAGTGAATTTCATTCCCCCAAACCTCCCTCCCTCCCTGTCTCCCTCAGCTTGAGGAGGTGGGGGCTGGAGTGGAAGAACATGCATCCAGGCTCTGACTCTGCTCTGCAGTGCCCCCATGGGGCTGAGCCCAGAGTGGCAAGAGGGAAAAGGTGCAGGAGACCTGCAGCAGGTCGCTGTAGCAGGGGAGAGTGTAGGGCCTGCAGAGAGGTTTATGAGGGATTTCCCAGCAAAATCAGTAGAGTGGTGGGAAAATGCTGAGGAGTGAACAGGTATAGATACAACCAAAGGTCTGTCTTCACCTGCTTCGGTAAAGAATCTCCAAATACACACTCCAGATAAAAGATGCAAGGGAAAAAATACAAAGAAATAAACTATTGAGAGGTAAAAAAAAAAAAATTGCCCTATTTCTGGCGCAGGAAGAAATCTACTTGAAACTCCATGAAAATAAGTGCTGGAGGGCCAACCAGGAAAAGCTGATTAGGGCTGGGGGTTGGGGGCAGGGGGAGATGGCCTGAATTTTATTTCCAACAACAGAGGGGAGATTAGGCCTCTGCATTTCCCAAAGAACACTCTACAAAGCACTGCTTTCTGCAGAAATCCATCTGTCAATAAAGTATTGGACTCTTCGGGTTTCACATGGTCACACCCCAGGCGATGTATTTGTTTCTCTCTGGCCCTGGTGTAAAACACCACAGTCTTCCCTAGAAGTGGCTCTGATCCTTTCTAAAAACCCAAGCCTGGTGAACTCTGCCAGGTGTTGGGGCGCAATATCCAGAGAACATCCTAAGCCTTCTTTGGTGCCTAACTTCTTCTGGGAGAGGCATTGGGGGGGGAGGGGAGGGGGGGGGAGAGAGAGAGAGAGAGAGAGAGAGAGAGAGAGAGAGAGAGAGAGAGAGAGAGAGAGAGAGAGAGAGACCTGCCAGGAAAAAAAAAAGTCCGGAGCTTTCACTTTCATAGCCCTGCCCCCTTACAAGTGAATATAAAAGGATTTTTTTTCTAACTTTATTGGAGGGGGGAGACCCAGATGGGCATAACTTTGTAGAAAGGCAACAAACCTTCAGAGATTTCTGTTTTTCAATGAGTTGCCTGAAGGAATAGGACTTGGAATCAGCTGAAGGGTACACCTCGGCCTCTTATGGGGACTTCTGGTCTGAACATTTGGGATTAAGTGTTGAGGAATCTGAAATATCATTAGTTGCCATATGTAGAGAGAAACAGAGACAGAAATCAAGGAAGAATCTCCTTCATCTAGGGATGAGTAGGAGGGGAAAAACCCCAACCACATTTAAATAGAGAAACTGTCAGCTAAGAACAAAAACAAGCCAGGCCTCACAGTGCACTTGGGCAGCGAGTTGGCTTAAAAAAATAAGTCGTAGCTGTATGCCCCCTCCCATAAATCTGATGTAAAGTGCACAGCCCTTCGGGGCTGAGCTGGGCTGGGCCGGGCTGGGCCAGGCTGGGCCGCGCGGCCCATGAGCACGGTCTGTTCCCAATCCATGCTCAGCCTTCTTGATCCCGGCCAAGCAGGCCTGGAGAATTCCCTCTCACTGTTCTCTGTTCTCTCCCAGCTGATTTTTTTTCTCTCTCTTTTTTTTTTTTTACAATGCCCTTGATTCACAGGAAAACCAAGAGAAACCAAAAATAGAGATGAATTTATTTGTCCCCGTGATTTGTCGTCCCCCCTCCCCCTTCATTACAACATGAAATCTATTTCACAAGAGTCAACAAAAACAGTAAAAGAGCAAAGCTACCACTTACAGTCCTGAAAAGGAACAAGAGAACAGAGCCCCAATCCTGTCTGTGATCCTAGAGCAGAACGTGAGGGGGGGGGAGCAGCGGGATTTGGAAGGATGAGAACATAAAATACATCTGCCCGCGGGAGGGGGCCACGGGGAGAGGAGGGCAAAGGAGGGGGCAGAAAGATCACCATCTACGACCCCAAATTACGCTTCTTCCAGAAGGTTACCACCTAATCAAAGTCCCCCTTCAAATGCTGGAAGCAGCCCAGCTTTAAAAGAATAATAATAAATAACACCCAACAACAGCACCCGCAAAGAAGATCCGAAGGCACCCGGGGCTCACGGGCTTTTTAATATGAGAGCAGAAACTTGCAAGAAGCTAAATTAGAAGGCAAAAGCAAAAAAAATTAACCCCCCATAAACAAACAAAAGCCCACCAGCAACACAAACCCCAACCTCCACCCCCACGCCTCGGTCCCCAAAGAACCCCAGCCCAGCACCTCCCCCCACCCCAAAGAGACCCAGACCACGAAGACCCACCAAACTCGGCTTTGCCAGTGTGCTGGGAGCCTAGCTGGAAAGCTCTACCTCTCTGCTGTGTCCTCTCTCTCCCCGTGCCCTGGATGCGTGTTTATTGTTTGGCTCGAGCTGCCTAACCTACATCTGGGCAGGCGGGCTTCCTCCGAGGGCTCGGAGCCCCTGCCCCCCGTTTGGTGCCCTGAGCTCGTGGAGGTGGTGGTGGTGTTTATGGGCGCGAGACAGGGAAGGAGCCCCGGACCCCGGGAAGGCGGCGCACGCTCCCCCCTCTTATGTCACCGAATAGCAAATTAGTTCTCAGAATTCCAGAGGCCGAGCTTTGCTACATTGAAGCGGCCGACGTCACAGAGGAGGCGCCCACGTGACCGTGGCCGAGCGGGACGCACCATCTTTCCCAGCACAGGGGGGGGGGCCGCCTCCCGACCCCCTCGGAGATCCGGCCGGACCCTCGGAGCGGAGGGTTCCCGCGCCCTGGAGACCCCGAGGTAGCCTTTCGGCTTGCAGGATCCGGGGGTCCGGGGGGCCTGCGGTTGGGAGACGGGGCCCCAGACCTGCGGAGCCGACAAGGGGTCCTCCCCTGCCGCGCGGCAGTGGTAGAGTCGGCAGCTCAAATTCCGAGAATTGAGCTCTGTTGATTCTTAGAACTGGGGTTCTTAGAAGTGGTGATGCAAGGAGTTTCTAGGAAAGCCCGGAGACCAGGTGATTATTGCTGCCTCT